>NC_079886.1:12422272-12746136 GCF_029227915.1 Hydractinia symbiolongicarpus
ATTCCTTACAGTCTCAATGTGCTACAACGTCCCAAGTCTTCTTCATTAGCGCTGTTGCATTACAACACTAATAACTGTGTGCACAGTCCTATAAAGGCTGTAATATTGCCTTTTGCAGTCTAATAAAGGCTTAGCACGTAAATCACGTGGTTTCACCTGTCTGCGCAGGTTACCATTGGACTAGTCCTTCCAGTCTCAATGTGCTACAACGTCCCAAGTCGTTTTCATTAGCGCCGTTGCCTTACAACACTCTTAACTACGTGCACAGTCCTATAAAGGCTGTAGTATGGCCTTCTGCAGTCTAACAAAGGCCTTGCACGTAAATCACGTCGTTTCACCTGTCTGCGCAGGTTACGATTGGACAAGTCCTTTCAGTCTCAATATGCTACAACGTCCCAAGTCGTTTTCATTGGCGCTGTGGCCTTAGAACTGTCTTAACTATGTGCACAGTCCTATAAAGGCTGTAATATGGCTTTTTGCAGTCTAATAAAAGCCTCACACGTAATTAACGTGGTTCCATCTGCCTGTGCAGGTTACGATTGGACTAGTCCTTCCAGTCTCAATGCGCTAAAACGTCCCAAGTCGTTTTCATTAGCGCCATTGCATTAGAACACTCTTAACTACGTGCACAGTCCTATAAAGGCTGTAATATGGCTTTTGCAGTCTAACAAAAGCCTCACACGTAAATCACGTGGTTCCATCTGCCTGCGCAGGTTACCATTGGACTATTCCTTACAGTCTCAATGTGCTAAAACGTCCCAAGTCGTTTTCATTAGCGCTGTTGGCTTACAACACTATTAACTGCGTGCACAGTCCTATAAAGGCTGTAATATTCCCTTTTGCAGTCTAATAAAGGCCTCGCACGTAAATCACGTGGTTTCACCTGTCTGCGCAGGTTGCCATTGGACTAATCCTAACAGTCTCCATGTGCTACAACGTCCCAAGTCGTTTTCATTAGCGCCGTTGCCTTACAACACTCTTAACTACGTGCACAGTCCTATAAAGACCGTAATATGGCCTTTTGCAGTCTAATAAAAGCCTGGCACGTAAATCACGCGGTTTCACATGTCTGCGCAGGTTATCATTGGACTAGTCCTTCCAGTCTCAATGCGCTACAACGTCCCAAGTCGTTTTCATTAGTGCCATTGCATTAGAACACTCTTAACTACGTGCACAGTCCTATAAAGGCTGTAATATGTCTTTCGCAGTCTAACAAAAGCCTCACACGTGAATCACGTGGTTCCATCTGCCTGCGCAGGTTACCATTGCACTAGTCCTTCCAGTCTCAATGCGCTACAACGTCCCAAGTCGTTTTCATTAGCGCCATTGCATTAGAACACTCATAACTACGTGCACAGTTCTATAGAGGCTGTAATATGGCTTTTGCAGTCTAACAAAAGCCTCGCACGTAAATCACGTGGTTTTACCTGTCTGCGCAGGTTACCATTGGACTAGTCCTTCCAGTCTCAATGCGCTACAACGTCCCAAGTCCTTCTCATTGGCGCCGTTGCCTTAGAACACTCCTAACTACGTGCACAGTCCTATAAAGACCGTAATATGGCCTTTTGCAGTCTAATAAAATCCTCACACGTAAATCACGTGGTTCCATCTGCCTGCGCAGGTTACCATTGCACTATTCCATCCAGTCTCAATGCGCTACCACGTCCCAAGTCGTTTTCATTAGTGCCGTTGCCTTACAACACTCTTAACTACATGCACAGTCCTATAAAGGCTGTAATATAGCCTTTTGCAGTCTAGTAAAGGCCTGACACGTAAATCATGTGCTTCCATCTAGCTGCGCAGGTTACCATTGGCCTAGTCCTTCCAGTCTCAATGCGCTACAACGTCCCAAGTCCTTCTCATTGGCGCCGTTGCCTTAGAACACTCTTAACTACGTGCACAGTCCTATAAAGACCGTAATATGGCCTTTTGCAGTCTAATAAAAGCCTCGCACGTAAATCACGTGGTTTCACCTGCCTGCACAGGTTACCATTGGACTAGTCCTTTCAGTCTCAATGCGCTACAACGTCACAAGTCGTTTTTATTTGCGCCGCTGCCTTACAACACTCTTAACTACGTGCATCGTCCTATAAAGACTGTAACATGGCCTTTTGCAGTCTAATTAAAGGCCTCATACGTAATTAACGTGGTTCCATCTGCCTGTGCAGGTTACCATTGCACTGTTCTTTCCAATCTCATGCGCTACCACGTCCCAAGTCGTTTTCATTAGCGCCGTTGCCTTACAACACTCTTAACTACGTGCACGGTCCAATAAAGGCTGTAATATGGCTTTTGCAGTCTAATAAAAGCCTCACACGTGAATCACGTGGTTCCATCTGCCTGCGCAGGTTACCATTGGACTATTCCTTACAGTCTCCATGTGCTACAACGTCCCAAGTCTTCTTCATTAGCGCTGTTGCATTACAACACTATTAACTGTGTGCACAGTCCTATAAAGGCTGTAATATTGCCTTTTGCAGTCTAATAAAGGCTTCGCACGTAAATCACGTGGTTTCACCTGTCTGCGCAGGTTACCATTGGACTAGTCCTTCCAGTCTCAATGTGCTACAACGTCCCAAGTCGTTTTCATTAGCGCCGTTGCCTTACAACACTCTTAACTACGTGCACAGTCCTATAAAGGCTGTAGTATGGCCTTCTGCAGTCTAATAAAGGCCTTGCACGTAAATCACGTCGTTTCACCTGTCTGCGCAGGTTACGATTGGACTAGTCCTTTCAGTCTCAATATGCTACAACGTCCCAAGTCGTTTTCATTGTCGCTGTGGCCTTAGAACTGTCTTAACTATGTGCACAGTCCTATAAAGGCTGTAATATGGCTTTTTGCAGTCTAATAAAAGGCCTCACACGTAATTAACGTGGTTCCATCTGCCTGTGCAGGTTACGATTGGACTAGTCCTTCCAGTCTCAATGCGCTAAAACGTCCCAAGTCGTTTTCATTAGCGCCATTGCATTAGAACACTCTTAACTACGTGCACAGTCCTATAAAGGCTGTAATATGGCCTTTTACCGTCTAATAAAAGCCTCACACGTAAATCACTTGGTTCCATCTGCCTGCGCAGGTTACAATTGCAGTAGTCCTTCCAGTCTCAATGCGCTCCAACTTCCCAAGTCGTTTTCATTAGCGCCATTGCATTAGAATACTCTTAACTACGTGCACAGTCCTATAAAGGCTGTAATATGGCTTTTGCAGTCTAACAAAAGCCTCGCACGTAAATCACGTGGTTTTACCTGTCTGCGCAGGTTACCATTGGACTAGTCCTTTCAGTCTCAATATGCTACAACGTCCCAAGTCGTTTTCATTGGCGCTGTGGCCTTAGAACTGTCTTAACTATGTGCACAGTCCTATAAAGGCTGTAATATGGCCTTTTGCAGTCTAGTAAAAGCCTCACACGTAAATCACGTGGTTCCATCTGGCTGCGCAGGTTACCATTGCACTATTCCTTCCAGTCTCAATGCGCTACAACGTCCCAAGTCGTTTTCATTATCGTCATTGCATTAGAACACTCTTAACTACGTGCACAGTCCTACAAAGGCTGTAATATGGCCTTTTACCGTCTAATAAAGGTCTCACACGTAAATCACTTCGTTCCATCTGCCTGCGCAGGTTACAATTGCAGTAGTCTTTCCAGTCTCAATGCGCTACAACGTCCCAAGTCGTTTTCATTAGCGCTATTGCGTTAGAACACTCTTAACTACGTGCACAGTCCTATAAAGGCTGTAATATGGCTTTTGCAGTCTAACAAAAGCCTCACACGTGAATCACGTGGTTCCATCTGCCTGCGCAGGTTACCATTGCACTATTCCTTCCAGTCTCAATGCGCTACAACGTCATAAGTCGTTTTCATTAGCGCCATTGCATTAGAACACTCATAACTACGTGCACAGTTCTATGGAGGCTGTAATATGGCTTTTGCAGTCCAACAAAAGCCTCGCACGTAAATCACGCGGTTTTACCTGTCTGCGCAGGTTACCATTGGACTAGTCCTTCCAGTCTCAATGTGCTACAACGTCCCAAGTCGTTTTCATTAGCGCCGTTGCCTTACAACACTCTTAACTACGTGCACAGTCCTATAAAGGCTGTAGTATGGCCTTCTGCAGTCTAATAAAGGCCTTGCACGTGAATCACGTGGTTCCATCTACCTGCGCAGGTTACCATTGGACTATTCCTTACAGTCTCAATGTGCTACAACGTCCCAAGTCTTCTTCATTAGCGCTGTTGCATTACAACACTAATAACTGTGTGCACAGTCCTATAAAGGCTGTAATATTGCCTTTTGCAGTCGCACGTAAATCACGTGGTTTCACCTGTCTGCGCAGGTTACCATTGGACTAGTCCTTCCAGTCTCAATGTGCTACAACGTCCCAAGTCGTTTTCATTAGCGCCGCTGCCTTACAACACTCTTAACTACGTGCACAGTCCTATAAAGGCTGTAATATAGCCTTTTGCAGTCTAATAAAGGCCTGACACGTAAATCACGTGCTTCCATCTGCCTGCGCAGGTTACCATTGGCCTAGTCCTTCCAGTCTCAATGCGCTACAACGTCCCAAGTCGTTTTCATTAGTGCCATTGCATTAGAACACCCTTAACTACGTGCACAGTCCTATAATGGCTGTAATATGGCTTTTGCAGTCTAACAAAAGCCTCACACGTGAATCACGTGGTTCCATCTGCCTGCGCAGGTTACCATTGCACTATTCCTTCCAGTCTCAATGCGCTACAACGTCCCAAGTCGTTCTCATTAGCGCCATTGCATTAGAACACTCATAACTACGTGCACAGTTCTATAGAGGCTGTAATATGGCTTTTGCAGTCTAACAAAAGCCTCGCACGTAAATCACGTGGTTTTACCTGTCTGCGCAGGTTACCATTGGACTAGTCCTTCCAGTCTCAATGCGCTACAACGTCCCAAGTCCTTCTCATTGGCGCCGTTGCCTTACAACACTCCTAACTACGTGCACAGTCCTATAAAGACCGTAATATGGCCTTTTGCAGTCTAATAAAATCCTCACACGTAAATCACGTGGTTCCATCTGCCTGCGCAGGTTACCATTGCACTATTCCATCCAGTCTCAATGCGCTACCACGTCCCAAGTCGTTTTCATTAGTGCCGTTGCCTTACAACACTCTTAACTACATGCACAGTCCTATAAAGGCTGTAATATAGCCTTTTGCAGTCTAATAAAGGCCTGACACGTAAATCACGTGCTTCCATCTGCCTGCGCAGGTTACCATTGGCCTAGTCCTTCCAGTCTCAAAGCGCTACAACGTCCCAAGTCCTTCTCATTGGCGCCGTTGCCTTAGAACACTCTTAACTACGTGCACAGTCCTATAAAGACCGTAATATGGCCTTTTGCAGTCTAATAAAAGCCTCGCACGTAAATCATGTGGTTTCACCTGCCTGCACAGGTTACCATTGGACTAGTCCTTTCAGTCTCAATGCGCTACAACGTGCCAAGTCGTTTTTATTAGTGCCGCTGCCTTACAACACTCTTAACTACGTGCATCGTCCTATAAAGACTGTAACATGGCCTTTTGCAGTCTAATAAAGGCCTCATACGTAATTAACGTGGTTCCATCTGCCTGTGCAGGTTACCATTGCACTGTTCTTTCCAATCTCATGCGCTACCACGTCCCAAGTCGTTTTCATTAGTGCCGTTGCCTTACAACACTCATAACTGCGTGCACGGTCCAATAAAGGGTGTAATACAGCCTTTTTCAGTCTAATAAAGGCCTCACACGTAAATCACGTGGTTCCATCTGCCTGTGCAGGTTACCATTGGCCTAGTCCTTCCAGTCTCAATGCACTACAACGTCCCAAGTCGATTTCCTTAATGCCGTCGCTTTAGAACACTCTTAACTACGTGCATCGTCCTATAAAGGCTGTAATATGGCATTTTGCAGTCTAATAAAAGCCTCACACGTAAATCACGTGGTTCCATCTGCCTGCGCAGGTTACCATTGCACTAGTCCTTCCAGTCTAAATGCACTACAACGTCCCAAGTCGTTTTCATTGGCGCTGTGGCCTTAGAATTGCCTTAACTATGTGCACAGTCCTATAAAGGCTGTAATATATGGCTTTTTGCAGTCTAATAAAAGCCTCACACGTAAATCACTTGGTTCCATCTGCCTGCGCAGGTTACAATTGCAGTAGTCCTTCCAGTCTCAATGCGCTACAACGTCCCAAGTCGTTTTCATTAGCGCCATTGCATTAGAACACTCTTAACTACGTGCACAGTCCTATAAAGGCTGTAATATGGCTTTTGCAGTCTAACAAAAGCCTCACACGTGAATGACGTGGTTCCATCTGCCTGCGCAGGTTACCATTGCACTATTCTTTCCAGTCTCAATGCGCTACAACGTCCCAAGTCCTTCTCATTGGCGCCGTTGCCTTAGAACACTCTTAACTACGTGCACAGTCCTATAAAGACCGTAATATGGCCTTTTGCAGTCTAATAAAAGCCTCGCACGTAAATCATGTGGTTTCACCTGCCTGCACAGGTTACCATTGGACTAGTCCTTTCAGTCTCAATGCGCTACAACGTGCCAAGTCGTTTTTATTAGCGCCGCTGCCTTACAACACTCTTAACTACGTGCATCGTCCTATAAAGACTGTAACATGGCCTTTTGCAGTCTAATAAAGGCCTCATACGTAATTAACGTGGTTCCATCTGCCTGTGCAGGTTACCATTGCACTGTTCTTTCCAATCTCATGCGCTACCACGTCCCAAGTCGTTTTCATTAGTGCCGTTGCCTTACAACACTCTTAACTGCGTGCACGGTCCAATAAAGGGTGTAATACAGCCTTTTTCAGTCTAATAAAGGCCTCACACGTAAATCACGTGGTTCCATCTGCCTGTGCAGGTTACCATTGGCCTAGTCCTTCCAGTCTCAATGCACTACAACGTCCCAAGTCGATTTCCTTAATGCCGTCGCTTTAGAACACTCTTAACTACGTGCATCGTCCTATAAAGGCTGTAATATGGCATTTTGCAGTCTAATAAAAGCCTCACACGTAAATCACGTGGTTCCATCTGCCTGCGCAGGTTACCATTGCACTAGTCCTTCCAGTCTAAATGCACTACAACGTCCCAAGTCGTTTTCATTGGCGCTGTGGCCTTAGAATTGCCTTAACTATGTGCACAGTCCTATAAAGGCTGTAATATATGGCTTTTTGCAGTCTAATAAAAGCCTCACACGTAAATCACTTGGTTCCATCTGCCTGCGCAGGTTACAATTGCAGTAGTCCTTCCAGTCTCAATGCGCTACAACGTCCCAAGTCGTTTTCATTAGCGCCATTGCATTAGAACACTCTTAACTACGTGCACAGTCCTATAAAGGCTGTAATATGGCTTTTGCAGTCTAACAAAAGCCTCACACGTGAATGACGTGGTTCCATCTGCCTGCGCAGGTTACCATTGCACTATTCTTTCCAGTCTCAATGCGCTACAACGTCCCAAGTCGTTTTCATTAGCGCCATTGCATTAAAACACTCATAACTACGTGCACAGTTCTATAGAGGCTGTAATATGGCTTTTGCAGTCTATCAAAAGCCTCGCACGTAAATCACGTGGTTTTACTTGTCTGCGCAGGTTACCATTGGACTAGTCCTTCCAGTCTCAATGTGCTACAACGTCCCAAGTCGTTTTCATTAGCGCCGTTGCCTTACCACACTCTTAACTACGTGCAAAGTCCTATAAAGGCTGTAATATAGCCTTTTGCAGTCTAATAAAGGCCTGACACGTAAATCACGTGCTTCAATCTGCCTGCGCAGGTTACCATTGCACTAGTCCTTCCAGTCTCAATGCGTTACAACGTCCCAAGTCCTTATCATTGGCGCCGTTGCCTTAGAACACTCTTAACTACTTGCACAGTCCAATAAAGGGTGTATTATAGCCTTTTGCAGTCTAATATAAGCCTCACACGTAAATCACATGGTTCCATCTGCCTGCGCAGGTTACCAATGCACTAGTCCTTCCAGTCCCAATGCGCTACAACGTCCCAAGTCGTTTTCATTAGCGCCATTGCATTAGAACACTCTTAACTACGTGCACAGTCCTATAAAGGCTGTAGTATGGCCTTCTGCAGTCTAATAAAGGCCTTGCACGTAAATCACGTGGTTTCACCTGTCTGCGCAGGTTACGATTGGACTAGTCCTTTCCGTCTCAATATGCTACAACGTCCCAAGTCGTTTTCATTGGCGCTGTGGCCTTAGAACTGTCTTAACTATGTGCACAGTCCTATAAAGGCTGTAATATGGCCTTCTGCAGTCTAATAGAGGCCTTGCACGTAAATCACGTCGTTTCACCTGTCTGCGCAGGTTACGATTGGACTAGTCCTTTCAGTCTCAATATGCTACAACGTCCCAAGTCGTTTTCATTGGCGCTGTGGCCTTAGAACTGTCTTAACTATGTGCACAGTCCTATAAAGGCTGTAATATGGCTTTTTGCAGTCTAATAAAAGCCTCACACGTAATTAACGTGGTTCCATCTGCCTGTGCAGGTTACGATTGCACTATTCTTTCCAGTCTCAATGCGCTACAACGTCCCAAGTCGTTTTCATTAGCGCCATTGCATTAGAACACTCTTAACTACGTGCACAGTCCTATAAAGGCTGTAATATGGCTTTTGCAGTCTAACAAAAGCCTCACACGTGAATGACGTGGTTCCATCTGCCTGCGTAGGTTACCATTGCACTATTCTTTCCAGTCTCAATGCGCTACAACGTCCCAAGTCGTTTTCATTAGCGCCATTGCATTAGAACACTCATAACTACGTGCACAGTTCTATAGAGGCTGTAATATGGCTTTTGCAGTCTATCAAAAGCCTCGCACGTAAATCACGTGGTTTTGCTTGTCTGCGCAGGTTACCATTGGACTAGTCCTTCCAGTCTCAATGTGCTACAACGTCCCAAGTCGTTTTCATTAGAGCCGTTGCCTCACCACACTCTTAACTACGTGCAAAGTCCTATAAAGGCTGTAATATAGCCTTTTGCAGTCTAATAAAGGCCTGACACGTAAATCACGTGCTTCCATCTGCCTGCGCAGGTTACCATTGCACTAGTCCTTCCAGTCTCAATGCGTTACAACGTCTCAAGTCCTTATCATTGGCGCCGTTGCCTTAGAACACTCTTAACTACTTGCACAGTCCAATAAAGGGTGTATTATAGCCTTTTGCAGTCTAATATAAGCCTCACACGTAAATCACATGGTTCCATCTGCCTGCGCAGGTTACCAATGCACTAGTCCTTCCAGTCCCAATGCGCTACAACGTCCCAAGTCGTTTTCATTAGCGCCATTGCATTAGAACACTCTTAACTACGTGCACAGTCCTATAAAGGCTGTAGTATGGCCTTCTGCAGTCTAATAAAGGCCTTGCACGTAAATCACGTGGTTTCACCTGTCTGCGCAGGTTACAATTGGACTAGTCCTTTCAGTCTCAATATGCTACAACGTCCCAAGTCGTTTTCATTGGCGCTGTGGCCTTAGAACTGTCTTAACTATGTGCACAGTCCTATAAAGGCTGTAATATGGCCTTCTGCAGTCTAATAGAGGCCTTGCACGTAAATCACGTCGTTTCACCTGTCTGCGCAGGTTACGATTGGACTAGTCCTTCCAGTCTCAATGTGCTACAACGTCCCAAGTCGTTTTCATTAGCGCCGTTGCCTTACCACACTCTTAACTACGTGCACAGTCCTATAAAGGCTGTAATATAGCCTTTTGCAGTCTAATAAAGGCCTGACACGTAAATCACGTGCTTCCATCTGCCTGCGCAGGTTACCATTGCACTAGTCCTTCCAGTCTCAATGCGCTACAACGTCCCAAGTCCTTATCATTGGCGCCGTTGCCTTAGAACACTCTTAACTACGTGCACAGTCCAATAAAGGGTGTATTATAGCCTTTTGCAGTCTAATATAAGCCTCACACGTAAATCACGTGGTTCCATCTGCCTGCGCAGGTTACCAATGCACTACTCCTTCCAGTCTCAATGCGCTACAACGTCCCAAGTCGTTTTCATTAGCGCCATTGCATTAGAACACTCTTAACTACGTGCACAGTCCTATAAAGGCTGCAGTCAAACAAAAGCCTAACACGTGAATCACGTGGTTCCATCTGCCTGCGCAGGTTACCATTGGACTATTCCTTACAGTCTCAATGCGCTACAACGTCCAAAGTCGTTTTTATTAGCGCCGCTGCCTTACAACACTCTTAACTACGTGCATCGTCCTATAAAGACTGTAACATGGCCTTTTGCAGTGTAATAAAGGCCTCATACGTAATTAACGTGGTTCCATCTGCCTGTGCAGGTTACCATTGCACTGTTCTTTCCAATGTCATGCACTGCCACGTCCCAAGTCGTTTTCATTAGCGCCGTTGCCTTACAACACTCTTAACTACGTGCACGGTCCAATAAAGGCTGTAATATGGCTTTTGCAGTCTAACAAAAGCCTCACTTGTGAATCACGTGGTTCCATCTGCCTGCGCAGGTTACCATTGGACTATTCCTTACAGTCTCAATGTGCTACAACGTCCCAAGTCTTCTTCATTAGCGCTGTTGCATTACAACACTATTACCTGTGTGCACAGTCCTATAAAGGCTGTAATATTGCCTTTTGCAGTCTAATAAAGGCCTAGCATGTAAATCACGTGGTTTCACCTGTCTGCGCAGGTTACCATTGGACTAGTCCTTCCAGTCTCAATGTGCTATAACGTCCCAAGTCGTTTTCATTAGCGCCGTTGCCTTACAACACTCTTAACTACGTGCACAGTCCTATAAAGGCTGTAGTATGGCCTTCTGCAGTCTAATAAAGGCCTTGCACGTAAATCACGTCGTTTCACCTGTCTGCGCAGGTTACGATTGGACTAGTCCTTTCAGTCTCAATATGCTACAACGACCCAAGTCGTTTTCATTGGCGCTGTGGCCTTAGAACTGTCTTAACTATGTGCACAGTCCTATAAAGGCTGTAATATGGCCTTTTGCAGTCTAATAAAAGCCTCACACGTAAATCACGTGGTTCCATCTGCCTGCGCAGGTTACCATTGCAATATTCCTTCCAGTCTCAATGCGCTACAACGTCCCAATTCGTTTTCATTATCGTCATTGCATTAGAACACCCTTAACTACGTGCACAGTCCTATAAAGGCTGTAATATGGCTTTTGCAGTCTAACAAAAGCCTCACACGTAAATCACGTGGTTTCATCTGCCTGCGCAGGTTACCATTGGACTATTCCTTACAGTCTCAATGTGCTAAAACGTCCCAAGTCGTTTTCATTAGCGCTGTTGCCTTACAACACTATTAACTGCGTGCACAGTCCTATAAAGGCTGTAATATTCCCTTCCGCAGTCTAATAAAGGCCTCGCACGTAAATCACGTGGTTTCACCTGTCTGCGCAGGTTGCCATTGGACTAGTCCTTACAGTCTCAATGCGCTACAACGTCCAAAGTCGTTTTTATTAGCGCCGCTGCCTTACAACACTCTTAACTACGTGCACGGTCCAATAAAGGCTGTAATATGGCTTTTGCAGTCTAACAAAAGCCTCACACGTGAATCACGTGGTTCCATCTGCCTGCGCAGGTTACCATTGGACTATTCCTTACAGTCTCAATGTGCTACAACGTCCCAAGTCTTCTTCATTAGCGCTGTTGCATTACAACACTATTACCTGTATGCACAGTCCTATAAAGGCTGAAATATTGCCTTTTGCAGTCTAATAAAGGCCTAGCATGTAAATCACGTGGTTTCACCTGTCTGCGCAGGTTACCATTGGACTAGTCCTTCCAGTCTCAATGTGCTATAACGTCCCAAGTCGTTTTCATTAGCGCCGTTGCCTTACAACACTCTTAACTACGTGCACAGTCCTATAAAGGCTGTAGTATGGCCTTCTGCAGTCTAATAAAGGCCTTGCACGTAAATCACGTCGTTTCACCTGTCTGCGCAGGTTACGATTGGACTAGTCCTTTCAGTCTCAATATGCTACAACGACCCAAGTCGTTTTCATTGGCGCTGTGGCCTTAGAACTGTCTTAACTATGTGCACAGTCCTATAAAGGCTGTAATATGGCCTTTTGCAGTCTAATAAAAGCCTCACACGTAAATCACGTGGTTCCATCTGCCTGCGCAGGTTACCATTGCAATATTCCTTCCAGTCTCAATGCGCTACAACGTCCCAAGTCGTTTTCATTATCGTCATTGCATTAGAACACCCTTAACTACGTGCACAGTCCTATAAAGGCTGTAATATGGCTTTTGCAGTCTAACAAAAGCCTCACACGTAAATCACGTGGTTTCATCTGCCTGCGCAGGTTACCATTGGACTATTCCTTACAGTCTCAATGTGCTAAAACGTCCCAAGTCGTTTTCATTAGCGCTGTTGCCTTACAACACTATTAACTGCGTGCACAGTCCTATAAAGGCTGTAATATTCCCTTCCGCAGTCTAATAAAGGCCTCGCACGTAAATCACGTGGTTTCACCTGTCTGCGCAGGTTGCCATTGGACTAGTCCTTACAGTCTTAATGTGCTACAACGTCCCAAGTCGTTTTCATTAGCGCCGTTGCCTTACAACACCCTTAACTACGTGCACAGTCCTATAAAGACCGTAATATGGCCTTTTGCAGTCTAATAAAAGCCTGGCACGTAAATCACTTTGTTCCATCTGCCTGCGCAGGTTACAATTGCAGTAGTCCTTCCAGTCTCAATGCCTACAACGTCCCAAGTCGTTTTCATTAGCGCCATTGCATTAGAACACTCTTAACTACGTGCACAGTCCTATGAAGGCTGTAATATGGCTTTTGCAGTCTAACAAAAGCCTCACACGTGAATCACGTGATTCCATCTGCCTGCGCAGGTTACCATTGCACTATTCCTTCCCGTCTCAATGCGCTACAACGTCCCAAGTCGTTTTCATTAGCGCCATTGCATTAGAACACTTATAACTACGTGCACAGTTCTATAGAGGCTGTAATATGGCTTTTGCAGTCTAACAAAAGCCTCGCACGTAAATCACGTGGTTTTACTTGTCTGCGCAGGTTACCATTGGACTAGTCCTTCCAGTCTCAATGTGCTACAACGTCCCAAGTCGTTTTCATTAGCGCCTTTGCCTTACCACACTCTTAACTACGTGCACAGTCCTATAAAGGCTGTAATATAGCCTTTTGCAGTCTAATAAAGGCCTGACACGTAAATCACGTGCTTCCATCTGCCTGCGCAGGTTACCATTGCACTAGTCCTTCCAGTCTCAATGCGTTACACGTCCCAAGTCCTTATCATTGGCGCCGTTGCCTTAGAACACTCTTAACTACTTGCACAGTCCAATAAAGGGTGTATTATAGCCTTTTGCAGTCTAATATAAGCCTCACACGTAAATCACGTGGTTCCATCTGCCTGCGCAGGTTACCAATGCACTAGTCCTTCCAGTCTCAATGCGCTACAACGTCCCAAGTCGTTTTCATTAGCGCCATTGCATTAGAACACTCTTAACTACGTGCACAGTCCTATAAAGGCTGTAGTATGGCCTTCTGCAGTCTAATAAAGGCCTTGCACGTAAATCACGTCGTTTCACCTGTCTGCGCAGGTTACGATTGGACTAGTCCTTTCAGTCTCAATATGCTACAACGTCCCAAGTCGTTTTCAATGGCGCTGTGGCCTTAGAACTGTCTTAACTATGTGCACAGTCCTATAAAGGCTGTAATATGGCCTTCTGCAGTCTAATAAAGGCCTTGCACGTGAATCACGTCGTTTCACCTGTCTGCGCAGGTTACGATTGGACTAGTCCTTTCAGTCTCAATATGCTACAACGTCCCAAGTCCTTATCATTGGCGCCGTTGCCTTAGAACACTCTTAACTACGTGCACAGTCCAATAAAGGGTGTAATATAGCCTTTTGCAGTCTAATATAAGCCTCACACGTAAATCACGTGGTTCCATCTGCCTGCGCAGGTTACAATTGCAGTAGTCCTTCCAGTCTCAATGCCTACAACGTCCCAAGTCGTTTTCATTAGCGCCATTGCATTAGAACACTCTTAACTACGTGCACAGTCCTATAAAGGCTGTAATATGGCTTTTGCAGTCTAACAAAAGCCTCACACGTGAATCACGTGATTCCATCTGCCTGCGCAGGTTACCATTGCACTATTCCTTCCAGTCTCAATGCGCTACAACGTCCCAAGTCGTTTTCATTAGCGCCATTGCATTAGAACACTTATAACTACGTGCACAGTTCTATAGAGGCTGTAATATGGCTTTTGCAGTCTAACAAAAGCCTCGCACGTAAATCACGTGGTTTTACTTGTCTGCGCAGGTTACCATTGGACTAGTCCTTCCAGTCTCAATGTGCTACAACGTCCCAAGTCCTTATCATTGGCGCCGTTGCCTTAGAACACTCTTAACTACTTGCACAGTCCAATAAAGGGTGTATTATAGCCTTTTGCAGTCTAATATAAGCCTCACACGTAAATCACGTGGTTCCATCTGCCTGCGCAGGTTACCAATGCACTAGTCCTTCCAGTCTCAATGCGCTACAACGTCCCAAGTCGTTTTCATTAGCGCCATTGCATTAGAACACTCTTAACTACGTGCACAGTCCTATAAAGGCTGTAGTATGGCCTTCTGCAGTCTAATAAAGGCCTTGCACGTAAATCACGTCGTTTCACCTGTCTGCGCAGGTTACGATTGGACTAGTCCTTTCAGTCTCAATATGCTACAACGTCCCAAGTCGTTTTCAATGGCGCTGTGGCCTTAGAACTGTCTTAACTATGTGCACAGTCCTATAAAGGCTGTAATATGGCCTTCTGCAGTCTAATAAAGGCCTTGCACGTGAATCACGTCGTTTCACCTGTCTGCGCAGGTTACGATTGGACTAGTCCTTTCAGTCTCAATATGCTACAACGTCCCAAGTCCTTATCATTGGCGCCGTTGCCTTAGAACACTCTTAACTACGTGCACAGTCCAATAAAGGGTGTATTATAGCCTTTTGCAGTCTAATATAAGCCTCACACGTAAATCACGTGGTTCCATCTGCCTGCGCAGGTTACCAATGCACTAGTCCTTCCAGTCTCAATGCGCTACAACGTCCCAAGTCGTTTTCATTAGCGCCATTGCATTAGAACACTCTTAACTACGTGCACAGTCCTATAAAGGCTGCAGTCTAACAAAAGCCTAACACGTGAATCACGTGGTTCCATCTGCCTGCGCAGGTTACCATTGGACTATTCCTTACAGTCTCAATGCGCTACAACGTCCCAAGTCGTTTTTATTAGCGCCGCTGCCTTACAACATTCTTAACTACGTGCATCGTCCTATAAAGACTGTAACATGGCCTTTTGCAGTCTAATAAAGGCCTCATACGTAAATCACGTGGTTCCATCTGCCTGCGCAGGTTACCATTGGACTATTCCTTCCAGTCTCAATGCGCTACAACGTACCAAGTCCATCTCATTGGCGCCGTTGCCTTAGAACACTCTTAACTACGTGCACAGTCCTATAAAGGCTGTAGTATGGCCTTCTGCAGTCTAATAAAGGCCTTGCACGTAACTCACGTCGTTTCACCTGTCTGCGCAGGTTACGATTGGACTAGTCCTTTCAGTCTCAATATGCTACAATGTCCCAAGTCGTTTTCATTGGCGCCGTGGCCTTAGAACTGTCTTAACTATGTGCACAGTCCTATAAAGGCTGTAATATGGCCTTTTGCAGTCTAATAAAAGCCTCACACGTAAATCACGTGGTTCCATCTGCCTGCGCAGGTTACCATAGCACTATTCCTTCCAGTCTCAATGCGCTACAACGTCCCAAGTCGTTTTCATTATCGCCATTGCATTAGAATACTCTTAACTACGTGCACAGTCCTATAAAGGCTGTAATATGGCTTTTGCAGTCTAACAAAAGCCTCACACGTAAATCACGTGGTTCCATCTGCCTGCGCAGGTTACCATTGGACTATTCCTTACAGTCTCAATGTGCTAAAACGTCCCAAGTCGTTTTCATTAGCGCTGTTGCCTTACAACACTATTAACTGCGTGCACAGTCCTATAAAGGCTGTAATATTCCCTTTTGCAGTCTAACAAAAGCCTCACACGTAAATCACGTGGTTTCACCTGTCTGCGCAGGTTACCATTGGACTAGTCCTTCCAGTCTCAATGTGCTACAACGTCCCAAGTCGTTTTCACTAGCGCCGTTGCCTTACAACACTCTTAACTACGTGCACAGTCCTATAAAGGCTGTAGTATGGCCTTCTGCAGTCTAATAAAGGCCTTGCACGTAAATCACGTCGTTTCACCTGTCTGCGCAGGTTACGATTGGACTAGTCCTTTCAGTCTCAATATGCTACAATGTCCCAAGTCGTTTTCATTGGCGCCGTGGCCTTAGAACTGTCTTAACTACGTGCACAGTCCTATAAAGGCTGTAATATGGCTTTTGAAGTCTAACAAAAGCCTCACACGTAAATCACTTGGTTCCATCTGCCTGCGCAGGTTACCATTGGACTATTCCTTACATTCTCAATGTGCTAAAACGTCCCAAGTCGTTTTCATTACCGCTGTTGCCTTACAACACTATTAACTGCGTGCACAGTCCTATAAAGGCTGTAATATTCCCTTTTGCAGTCTAATAAAGGCCTCGCACGAAAATCACGTGGTTTCACCTGTCTGCCCAGGTTACCATTGGAGTAGTCCTTACAGTCTCTATGTGCTACAACCTCCCAAGTCGTTTTTATTAGCGCCGTTGCCTTACAACACTCTTAACTACGTGCACAGTCCTATAAAGACCGTAATATGGCCTTTTGCAGTCTAATAAAAGCCTGGCACGTAAATCACGCGGTTTCACCTGTCTGCGCAGGTTACCATTGGACTAGTCCTTCCAGTCTCCATGCGCTACAACGTCCCAAGTCGTTTTCATTAGTGCCATTGCATTAGAACACTCTTAACTACGTGCACAGTCCTATAAAGGCTGTAATATTGCATTTTGCAGTCTAATAAAGGTCTCGCACGTAAGTCACGTGGTTTCACCTGTCTGCGCAGGTTACCATTGAACTAGTCCTTCCAGTCTCAATGTGCTACAACGTCCCAAGTCGTTTTCATTAGCGCCGTTGCCTTACAACACTCTTAACTACGTGCACAGTCCTATAAAGGCTGTAGTATGGCCTTCTGCAGTCTAATAAAGGCCTTGCACGTAAATCACGTCGTTTCACCTGTCTGCGCAGGTTACGATTGGACTAGTCCTTTCAGTCTCATTGCGCTACAACGTCCCAAGTCTTCTTCATTAGCGATGTTGCCTTATAACACTATTAACTGCGTGCACAGTCCAATAAAGGCTGTAATATTGCCTTTTGCAGTCTAATAAAGGCCTCGCACGTAAATCACGTGGTTTCACCTGTCTGCGCAGGTTACCATTGGACTAGTCCTTCCAGTCTCAATGTGCTACAACGTCCCAAGTCGTTTTCATTAGCGCCGTTGCCTTACAACACTCTTAACTACGTGCACAGTCCTATAAAGGCTGTAGTATGGCCTTCTGCAGTCTAATAAAGGCCTTGCACGTAAATCACGTCGTTTCACCTGTCTGCGCAGGTTACGATTGGACTAGTCCTTTCAGTCTCAATATGCTACAACGTCCCAAGTCGTTTTCATTAGCGCTGTTGCCTTACAACACTCTTAACTACGTGCACAGTCCTATAAAGGCTGTAATATGGCTTTTGCAGTCTAACAAAAGCCTCACACGTGAATCACGTGGTTCCATCTGCCTGGGCAGGTTACCATTGGACTATTCCTTACAGTCTCAATGTGCTACAACGTCCCAAGTCGTTTTCATTAGCGCCGTTGCCTTACAACACTCTTAACTACGTGCACAGTCCTATAAAGGCTGTAGTATGGCCTTCTGCAGTCTAATAAAGGCCTTGCACGTAAATCACGTCGTTTCACCTGTCTGCGCAGGTTACGATTGGACTAGTCCTTTCAGTCTCAATATGCTATAACGTCCCAAGTCGTTTTCATTAGCGCTATTGCCTTACAACACTCTTAACTACGTGCACAGTCCTATAAAGGCTGTAATATGGCTTTTGCAGTCTAACAAAAGCCTCACACGTGAATCACGTGGTTCCATCTGCCTGGGCAGGTTACCATTGGACTATTCCTTACAGTCTCAATGTGCTACAACGTCCCAAGTCGTTTTCATTAGCGCCGTTGCCTTACAACACTATTAACTTCGTGCACAGTCCTATACAGGCTGTAATATTGCCTTTTGCAGTGTAATAAAAGCCTCGCACGTAAATCACGTGGTTTCACCTGCCTGCACAGGTTACCATTGGACTAGTCCTTTCACTTTCAATGCGCTACAACGTCCCAAGTCGTTTTTATTAGCGCCGCTGCCTTACAATACTCTTAACTACGTGCATCGTCCTATAAAGACTGTAACATGGCCTTTTGCAGTCTAATAAAGGCCTTGCACGTAAATCACGTCGTTTCACCTGTCTGCGCAGGTTACGATTGGACTAGTCCATTCAGTCTCAATATGCTACAACGTCCCAAGTCGTTTTCATTGGCGCTGTGGCCTTAGAACTGTCTTAACTATGTACACAGTCCTATAAAGGCTGTAATTTGGCCTTTTGCAGTCTAATAAAAGTCTCACACGTAAATCACGTAGTTCCATCTGCCTGCGCAGGTTACCATTGCACTATTCCTTCCAGTCTCAATGCGCTACAACGTCCCAAGTCGTTTTCATTAGCGCCGTTGCCTTACAACACTCTTAACTACGTGCACAGTCCAATAAAGTGTGTAATATAGCCTTTTGCAGTCTAATAAAGGCTTCACACGTAAATCATGTGGTTCCATCTGCCTGCGCAGGTTACCATTGCACTAGTCCTTTCAGTCTAAATGCGCTACAACGTCCAAGTCGTTTTCATTAGCGCGATTGCATTAGAACACTCTTAACTACGTGCACAGTCCTATAAAGGCTGTAATATGGCTTTTGCAGTCTAACAAAAGCCTCACACGTGAATCACGTGGTTCCATCTGCCTGGGCAGGTTACCATTGGACTATTCCTTACAGTCTCAATGTGCTACAACGTCCCAAGTCTTCTTCATTAGCGCTGTTGCCTTATAACACTATTAACTGCGTGCACAGTCCAATAAAGGCTGTAATATTGCCTTTTGCAGTCTAATAAAGGCCTCGCACGTAAATCACGTGGTTTCACCTGTCTGCGCAGGTTACCATTGGACTAGTCCTTCCAGTCTCAATGTGCTACAACGTCCCAAGTCGTTTTCATTAGCGCCGTTGCCTTACAACACTCTTAACTACGTGCACAGTCCTATAAAGGCTGTAGTATGGCCTTCTGCAGTTTAATAAAGGCCTTGCACGTAAATCACGTCGTTTCACCTGTCTGCGCAGGTTACGATTGGACTAGTCCTTTCAGTCTCAATATGCTACAACGTCCCAAGTCGTTTTCATTGGCGCTGTGGCCTTAGAACTGTCTTAACTATGTGCACAGTCCTATAAAGGCTGTAATTTGGCCTTTTGCAGTCTAATAAAAGTCTCACACGTAAATCACGTAGTTCCATCTGCCTGCGCAGGTTACCATTGCACTATTCCTTCCAGTCTCAATGCGCTACAACGTCCCAAGTCGTTTTCATTAGCGCCGTTGCCTTACAACACTCTTAACTACGTGCACAGTCCAATAAAGTGTGTAATATAGCCTTTTGCAGTCTAATAAAGGCTTCACACGTAAATCACGTGGTTCCATCTGCCTGCACAGGTTACCATTGCACTAGTCCTTTCAGTCTAAATGCGCTACAACGTCCAAGTCGTTTTCATTAGCGCGATTGCATTAGAACACTCTTAACTACGTGCACAGTCCTATAAAGGCTGTAATATGGCTTTTGCAGTCTAACAAAAGCCTCACACGTGAATCACGTGGTTCCATCTGCCTGGGCAGGTTACCATTGGACTATTCCTTACAGTCTCAATGTGCTACAACGTCCCAAGTCTTCTTCATTAGCGCTGTTGCCTTATAACACTATTAACTGCGTGCACAGTCCAATAAAGGCTGTAATATTGCCTTTTGCAGTCTAATAAAGGCCTCGCACGTAAATCACGTGGTTTCACCTGTCTGCGCAGGTTACCATTGCACTAGTCCTTCCAGTCTCAATGTGCTACAACGTCCCAAGTCGTTTTCATTAGCGCCGTTGCCTTACAACACTCTTAACTACGTGCACAGTCCTATAAAGGCTGTAGTATGGCCTTCTGCAGTTTAATAAAGGCCTTGCACGTAAATCACGTCGTTTCACCTGTCTGCGCAGGTTACGATTGGACTAGTCCTTTCAGTCTCAATATGCTACAACGTCCCAAGTCGTTTTCATTGACGCTGTGGCCTTAGAACTGTCTTAACTATGTGCACAGTCCTATAAAGGCTGTAATTTGGCCTTTTGCAGTCTAATAAAAGTCTCACACGTAAATCACGTAGTTCCATCTGCCTGCGCAGCTTACCTTTGCACTATTCCTTCCAGTCTCAATGCGCTACAACGTCCCAAGTCGTTTTCATTAGCGCCGTTGCCTTACAACACTCTTAACTACGTGCACAGTCCAATAAAGTGTGTAATATAGCCTTTTGCAGTCTAATAAAGGCTTCACACGTAAATCACGTGGTTCCATCTGCCTGCGCAGGTTACCATTGCACTAGTCCTTTCAGTCTAAATGCGCTACAACGTCCAAGTCGTTTTCATTAGCGCGATTGCATTAGAACACTCTTAACTACGTGCACAGTCCTATAAAGGCTGTAATATGGCTTTTGCAGTCTAACAAAAGCCTCACACGTGAATCACGTGGTTCCATCTGCCTGGGCAGGTTACCATTGGACTATTCCTTACAGTCTCAATGTGCTACAACGTCCCAAGTCTTCTTCATTAGCGCTGTTGCCTTATAACACTATTAACTGCGTGCACAGTCCAAAAAAGGCTGTAATATTGCCTTTTGCAGTCTAATAAAGGCCTCGCACGTAAATCACGTGGTTTCACCTGTCTGCGCAGGTTACCATTGGACTAGTCCTTCCAGTCTCAATGTGCTACAACGTCCCAAGTCGTTTTCATTAGCGCCGTTGCCTTACAACACTCTTAACTACGTGCACAGTCCTATAAAGGCTGTAGTATGGCCTTCTGCAGTTTAATAAAGGCATTGCACGTAAATCACGTCGTTTCACCTGTCTGCGCAGGTTACGATTGGACTAGTCCTTTCAGTCTCAATATGCTACAACGTCCCAAGTCGTTTTCATTGGCGCTGTGGCCTTAGAACTGTCTTAACTATGTGCACAGTCCTATAAAGGCTGTAATTTGGCCTTTTGAAGTCTAATAAAAGTCTCACACGTAAATCACGTGGTTCCACCTGCCTGCGCAGGTTACCAATGGACTATTCATTACAGTCTCAATGTGCTACAACGTCCCAAGTCGTTTTCATTAGCGCCGTTGCCTTACAACACTATTAACTGCGTGCACAGTCCTATACAGGCTGTAATATTGCCTTTTGCAGTGTAATAAAAGCCTCGCACGTAAATCACGTCGTTTCACCTGCCTGCACAGGTTACCATTGGACTAGTCCTTTCACTCTCAATGCGCTACAACGTCCCAAGTCGTTTTTATTAGCGCCGCTGCCTTACAATACTCTTAACTACGTGCATCGTCCTATAAAGACTGTAACATGGCCTTTTGCAGTCTAATAAAGGCCTCATACGTAAATCACGTGGTTCCATCTGCCTGCGCAGCTTACCATTGGACTATTCCTTACAGTCTCAATGTGCTACAACGTCCCAAGTCGTTTTTATTGGCGCTGTTGCCTTACAACACTATTAACTGCGTGCACAGTCCTATAAAGGCTGTACTATTGCCTTTTGCAGTCTAATAAAGGCCTCGCACGTAAATCACTTGGTTTCACTTGTCTGCGCAGGTTACCATTGGCTAGTCCTTCCAGTCTCAATGCGCTACAACATCCCTAATCCTTCTCATTGGCGCCGTTGCCTTACAAAACTCTTAACTACGTGCACAGTCCTATAAAAGCTGTAATATGGCCTTTTGCAGTCTAATAAAAGCCTCACACGTAAATCACGTGGTTTCACCTGCCTGTGCAGGTTACCATTGGCCTAGTCCTTCCAGTCTCATTGCACTACAACGTACCAAGTCGTTTTCCTTAGCGCCGTCGATTTAGAACACTCTTAACTACGTGCTTCGTACTATAAAGCCTGTAACATGGCCTTTTGCAGTCTAATAGAGGCCTCATACGTAATTAACGTGGTTCCATCTGCCTGTGCAGGTTACGATTGGACTAGTCCTTCCAGTCTCAATGCGCTACAACGTCCCAAATCGTTTTCATTAGCACCATTGCATTAGAACACTCTTAACTACGGGCACAGTCCTATAAAGGCTGTACAACGTCCCAAGTCGTTTTCATTAGTGCCATTGCATTAGAACACTCTTCACTACGTGCACAGTCCTATAAAGGCTCTAATATTGCCTTTTGTAGTCTAATAAAGGCCTCCCACGTAAATCACGTGGTTCCATCTGCCTGTGCAGGTTAGCATTAGCCTAGTCCTTCCAGTCTCATTGCACTACAACGTCCCAAGTCGTTTTCATTAGCGCCGTTCCATTAGAACACTCTTAACTACGTGCACAGTCCTATAAAGGCTGTAATATTGCCTTTTGTAGTCTAATAAAGGCCTCGCACGTAAATCACTTGGTTTCACCTGTGTGCGCAGGTTACCATTGGACTAGTCCTTCCAGTCTTAATGCGCTACAACGTCCCAAGTCCTTCTCATTGGCGCCGTTGCCTTACAACACTCTTAACTACGTGCACAGTCCTATAAAGGTTGTAATATGGCCTTTTGCAGTCAAATAAAAGCCTCACACGTAAATCACGCGGTTTCACCTGCCTGCGCAGGTTTCCATTGGACTAGACGCTCCAGTCTCAATGCGCTACAACGTTCAAAGTCGTTTTCACTGGCGCCGTTGCCTTAGAACACTCTTAACTACGTGCACAGTCCAATAAAGGGTGTAATATAGCCTTTTGCAGTCTAATAAAGCCCTCACACGAAAATCACGTGCTTCCATCTGCCTGTGCAGGTTACCATTGGCCTAGTCCTTCCAGTCTCAATGCACTACAACGTCCTAAGTCGTTTTCCTTAGCGCCGTCGATTTAGAACTACGTGCATCGTCCTCTAAAGGCTGTAATATGGCCTTTTGCAGTCTAATAAATGCCTCATACGTAATTAACGTGGTTCCATCTGCCTGTACAGGTTACCATTGCACTGTTCTTTCCAGTCTTAATGCGCTCCAATGTCCCAAGTTGTTTTCATTAGCGCCGTTGCCTTACAACTCTCTTAACTACGTGCACAGTCCTATAAAGGCTGTAATATGGCCTTTTGCAGTCTAATAAAGGCCTTACACGAAAATCACGTGCTTCCATCTGCCTGTGCAGGTTACCATTGGCCTAGTCCTTCCAGTCTCAATGCACTACAACGTCCCAAGTCGTTTTCCTTAGCGCCGTCGATTTAGAACTACGTGCATCGTCCTCTAAAGGCTGTAATATGGCCTTTTGCAGTCTAATAAATGCCTCATACGTAATTAACGTGGGTCCATCTGCCTGTGCAGGTTACCATTGCACTGTTCTTTCCAGTCTCATGCGCTACCGCGTCCAAAGTCCATTTCATTAGCGCCATTGTCTTACAACACTCTTAACTACGTGCACAGTCCAATAATGGGTGTATAGCGATTTGCAGTCTAATAAAGTCCGCACACGAAAATCACGTGCTTCCATCTGCCTGTGCAGGTTACCATTGGCCTAGTCCTTCCAGTCTCAATGCACTACAACGTCCCAAGTCGTTTTCCTTAGCGCCGTCGATTTAGAACTACGTGCATCGTCCTCTAAAGGCTGTAATATGGCCTTTTGCAGTCTAATAAATGCCTCACACATAAATCACGTGGTTTTACCTGCCTGCGCAGGTTACCATTGGACTAGTCCTTCCAGTCTCAATGCGCTACAACGTCCCAAGTCGTTTTCATTAGCGCCGTTGCCTTACAACACTCTTAACTACGTGCACAGTCCTATAAAGACCGTAATATACCTTTTTGCAGTCCAATAAAGTCCGCACACGTAAATCACGTGGTTCCATCTGCCTGCGCAGGTTACCATTGGACTTGTCGTTCAAGTCTCAATGCGCTACCACGTCCCAAGTCGTTTTCATTAGCGCCGTTGTCTTAGAACACTCTTAACCACGTGCAGAGTCCTATAAAGGCTGTAATATGGCGTTTTGCAGGCTAATAAAGGCCTCACTCGTAAATCACGTGGTTTATCTGTCTGCGCAGGTTACCATTGGCCTAGTCCTACCAGTCTCAATGCGCTACAACGTTCCTAGTCGTTTTTATTGGCGAATTCGCCTTACAACACTCTTAACTACGTGCACAGTGCTATAAAGGCTGTAATATGGCCTTTTGCAGTCAAATAAAAGCCTGACACGTAAATCACGCGGTTTCACCTGCCTGCGCAGGTTTCCATTGGACTAGACGCTCCAGTCTCAATGCGCTACAACGTTCAAAGTCGTTTTCACTGGCGCCGTTGCCTTAGAACACTCTTAACTACGTGCACAGTCCAATAAAGGGTGTAATATAGCCTTTTGCAGTCTAATAAAGCCCTCACACGAAAATCACGTGCTTCCATCTGCCTGTGCAGGTTACCATTGGCCTAGTCCTTCCCGTCTCAATGCACTACAACGTCCTAAGTCGTTTTCCTTAGCGCCATCGATTTAGAACTACGTGCATCGTCCTCTAAAGGCTGTAATATGGCCTTTTGCAGTCTAATAAATGCCTCATACGTAATTAACGTGGTTCCATCTGCCTGTACAGGTTACCATTGCACTGTTCTTTCCAGTCTTAATGCGCTCCAATGTCCCAAGTTGTTTTCATTAGCGCCGTTGCCTTACAACTCTCTTAACTACGTGCACAGTCCTATAAAGGCTGTAATATGGCCTTTTGCAGTCTAATAAAGGCCTCACACGAAAATCACGTGCTTCCATCTGCCTGTGCAGGTTACCATTGGCCTAGTCCTTCCAGTCTCAATGCACTACAACGTCCCAAGTCGTTTTCCTTAGCGCCGTCGATTTAGAACTACGTGCATCGTCCTCTAAAGGCTGTAATATGGCCTTTTGCAGTCTAATAAATGCCTCATACGTAATTAACGTGGTTCCATCTGCCTGTGCAGGTTACCATTGCACTGTTCTTTCCAGTCTCATGCGCTACGGCGTCCAAAGTCCATTTCATTAGCGCCATTGTCTTACAACACTCTTAACTACGTGCACAGTCCAATAATGGGTGTATAGCGATTTGCAGTCTAATAAAGTCCGCACACGAAAATCACGTGCTTCCATCTGCCTGTGCAGGTTACCATTGGCCTAGTCCTTCCAGTCTCAATGCACTACAACGTCTCAAGTCGTTTTCCTTAGCGCCGTCGATTTTGAACTACGTGCATCGTCCTCTAAAGGCTGTAATATGGCCTTTTGCAGTCTAATAAATGCCTCACACGTAAATCACGTGGTTTTACCTGCCTGCGCAGGTTACCATTGGACTAGTCCTTCCAGTCTCAATGCGCTACAACGTCCCAAGTCGTTTTCATTAGCGCCGTTGCCTTACAACACTCTTAACTACGTGCACAGTCCTATAAAGACCGTAATATACCTTTTTGCAGTCCAATAAAGTCCGCACACGTAAATCACGTGGTTCCATCTGCCTGCGCAGGTTACCATTGGACTTGTCGTTCCAGTCTCAATGCGCTACCACGTCCCAAGTCGTTTTCATTAGCGGCTTTGTCTTAGAACACTCTTAACCACGTGCAGAGTCCTATAAAGGCTGTAATATGGCCTTTTGCAGTCTAATAAAGGCCTCACACGAAAATCACGTGCTTCCATTTGCCTGTGCAGGTTACCATTGGCCTAGTCCTTCCAGTCTCAATGCACTACAACGTCCCAAGTCGTTTTCCTTAGCGCCGTCGATTTAGAACTACGTGCATCGTCCTCTAAAGGCTGTAATATGGCCTTTTGCAGTCTAATAAATGCCTCATACGTAATTAACGTTTTTCCATCTGCCTATGCAGGTTACCATTGCACTGTTCTTTCCAGTCTCATGCGCTACCACGTCCAAAGTCCATTTCATTAGCGCCATTGCCTTACAACACTCTTAACTACGTGCACAGTCCAATAAAGGGTGTATAGCGATTTGCAGTCTAAAAAAGGCCTCACACGTAAATCACGTGGTTTTACCTGCCTGCGCAGGTTACCATTGGACTAGTCCTTCCAGTCTCAATGCGCTACAACGTCCCAAGTCGTTTTCATTAGCGCCGTTGCCTTACAACACTCTTAACTACGTGCACAGTCCTATAAAGACCGTAATATACCTTTTTGCAGTCCAATAAAGTCCGCACACGTAAATCACGTGGTTCCCTCTGCCTGCACAGGTTACCATTGGACTAGTCCTTCCAGTCCCAATGCGCTACAACGTCCCAAGTCGTTTTCATTAGCTCCGTTGCCTTAGAACACTCTTAACTACGTGCACAGTCCTATAAAGGCTGTAATATGGCCTTTTGCAGTCTAACAAAAGCCTCACACGTAAATCACGTGGTTCCATCTGCCTGTACAGGTTACCATTGGACTTGTCGTTCCAGTCTCAATGCGCTACCACGTCCCAAGTCGTTTTCATTAGCGCCGTTGTCTTAGAACACTCTTAACCACGTGCAGAGTCCTCTAAAGGGTGTAATATGGCCTTTTGCAGTCTAATAAATGCCTCATACGTAATTAACGTGGTTCCATCTGCCTGTACAGGTTACCATTGCACTGTTCTTTCCAGTCTTAATGCGCTCCAATGTCCCAAGTTGTTTTCATTAGCGCCGTTGCCTTAAAACACTCTTAACTACGTGCACAGTCCTATAAAGGCTGTAATATGGCCTTTTGCAGTCTAATAAAGGCCTCACACGAAAATCACGTGCTTCCATCTGCCTGTGCAGGTTACCATTGGCCTAGTCCTTCCAGTCTCAATGCACTACAACGTCCCAAGTCGTTTTCCTTAGCGCCGTCAATTTAGAACTACGTGCATCGTCCTCTAAAGGCTGTAATATGGCCTTTTGCAGACTAATAAATGCCTCATACGTAATTAACGAGGTTCCATCTGCCTGTACAGGTTATCATTGCACTGTTCTTTCCAGTCTTAATGCGCTCCAATGTCCCAAGTTGTTTTCATTAGCGCCGTTGCCTTACAACTCTCTTAACTACGTGCACAGTCCTATAAAGGCTGTAATATGGCCTTTTGCAGTCTAATAAAAACCTCGCACGTCAATCACGCGGTTTAACCTGTCTGCGCAGGTTACCATTGGACTAGTCCTACCAGTCTCAATGCGCTACAACGTCCCAAGTCGTTTTCATTAGCGCCGTTGTCTTAGAACACTCTTAACCACGTGCAGAGTCCTATAAAGGCTGTAATATGGCGTTTTGCAGGCTAATAAAGGCCTCACTCGTAAATCACGTGGTTTATCTGTCTGCGCAGGTTACCATTGGCCTAGTCCTACCAGTCTCAATGCGCTACAACGTTCCTAGTCGTTTTTATTGGCGAATTCGCCTTACAACACTCTTACCTACGTGCACAGTGCTATAAAGGCTGTAATATGGCCTTTTGTAGTCTAATAAAGGCTTCACACGTAAATCACGCGGTTTCACCTGCCTGCGCAGGTTTCCATTGGACTAGACGCTCCAGTCTCAATGCGCTACAACGTTCAAAGTCGTTTTCATTGGCGTCGTTGCCTTAGAACACTCTTAACTACGTGCACAGTCCAATAAAGGGTGTAATATAGCCTTTTGCAGTCTAATAAAGGCATCACACGAAAATCACGTGCTTCCATCTGCCTGTGCAGGTTACCATTGGCCTAGTCCTTCCAGTCTCAATGCACTACAACGTCCCAAGTCGTTTTCCTTAGCGCCGTCGATTTAGAACTACGTGCATCGTCCTCAAAAGGCTGTAATATGGCCTTTTGCAGTCTAATAAATGCCTCATACGTAATTAACGTGGTTCCATCTGCCTGTACAGGTTACCATTGCACTGTTCTTTCCAGTCTTAATGCGCTCCAATGTCCCAAGTTGTTTTCATTAGCGCCGTTGCCTTACAACTCTCTTAACTACGTGCACAGTCCTATAAAGGCTGTAATATGGCCTTTTGCAGTCTAATAAAGGCCTCACACGAAAATCACGTGCTTCCATCTGCCTGTGCAGGTTACCATTGGCCTAGTCCTTCCAGTCTCAATGCACTACAACGTCCCAAGTCGTTTTCCTTAGCACCGTCGATTTAGAACTACGTGCATCGTCCTCTAAAGGCTGTAATATGGCCTTTTGCAGTCTAATAAATGCCTCATACGTAATTAACGTGGTTCCATCTGCCTGTACAGGTTACCATTGCACTGTTCTTTCCAGTCTTAATGCGCTCCAATGTCCCAAGTTGTTTTCATTAGCGCCGTTGCCTTACAACTCTTTTAACTACGTGCACAGTCCTATAAAGGCTGTAATATGGCCTTTTGCAGTCTAATAAAAACCTCGCACGTCAATCACGCGGTTTCACCTGTCTGCGCAGGTTACCATTGGACTAGTCCTTCCAGTCTCAATGCGCTACAACGTCCCTAGTCTTTTTCATTGGCGAAGTTGCCTTACAACACTCTTAACTACGTGCACAGTTCTATAAAGGCTGTAATATGGCCTTTTGCAGTCTAATAAAGGCTTCACACGTAAGTCACGCGGTTTCACGTGTCTGCACAGGTTACCATTGGACTAGTCCTTCCAGTATCAATGCGCTAAAACGTCCCAAGTCGTTTTCATTAGCTCCGTTGCCTTACAACTCTCTTAACTACGTGCACAGTCCTATAAAGGCTGTAATATGGCCTTTTGCAGTCTAATAAAAACCTCGCACGTCAATCACGCGGTTTAACCTGTCTGCGCAGGTTACCATTGGACTAGTCCTACCAGTCTCAATGCGCTACAACGTCCCAAGTCGTTTTCATTAGCGCCGTTGTCTTAGAACACTCTTAACCACGTGCAGAGTCCTATAAAGGCTGTAATATGGCGTTTTGCAGGCTAATAAAGGCCTCACTCGTAAATCACGTGGTTTATCTGTCTGCGCAAGTTACCATTGGCCTAGTCCTACCAGTCTCAATGCGCTACAACGTTCCTAGTCGTTTTTATTGGCGAATTCGCCTTACAACACTCTTAACTACGTGCACAGTGCTATAAAGGCTGTAATATGGCCTTTTGTAGTCTAATAAAGGCTTCACACGTAAATCACGCGGTTTCACCTGCCTGCGCAGGTTTCCATTGGACTAGACGCTCCAGTCTCAATGCGCTACAACGTTCAAAGTCGTTTTCATTGGCGCCGTTGCCTTAGAACACTCTTAACTACGTGCACAGTCCAATAAAGGGTGTAATATAGCCTTTTGCAGTCTAATAAAGGCATCACACGAAAATCACGTGCTTCCATCTGCCTGTGCAGGTTACCATTGGCCTAGTCCTTCCAGTCTCAATGCACTACAACGTCCCAAGTCGTTTTCCTTAGCGCCGTCGATTTAGAACTACGTGCATCGTCCTCAAAAGGCTGTAATATGGCCTTTTGCAGTCTAATAAATGCCTCATACGTAATTAACGTGGTTCCATCTGCCTGTACAGGTTACCATTGCACTGTTCTTTCCAGTCTTAATGCGCTCCAATGTCCCAAGTTGTTTTCATTAGCGCCGTTGCCTTACAACTCTCTTAACTACGTGCACAGTCCTATAAAGGCTGTAATATGGCCTTTTGCAGTCTAATAAAGGCCTCACACGAAAATCACGTGCTTCCATCTGCCTGTGCAGGTTACCATTGGCCTAGTCCTTCCAGTCTCAATGCACTACAACGTCCCAAGTCGTTTTCCTTAGCACCGTCTATTTAGAACTACGTGCATCGTCCTCTAAAGGCTGTAATATGGCCTTTTGCAGTCTAATAAATGCCTCATACGTAATTAACGTGGTTCCATCTGCCTGTACAGGTTACCATTGCACTGTTCTTTCCAGTCTTAATGCGCTCCAATGTCCCAAGTTGTTTTCATTAGCGCCGTTGCCTTACAACTCTTTTAACTACGTGCACAGTCCTATAAAGGCTGTAATATGGCCTTTTGCAGTCTAATAAAAACCTCGCACGTCAATCACGCGGTTTCACCTGTCTGCGCAGGTTACCATTGGACTAGTCCTTCCAGTCTCAATGCGCTACAACGTCCCTAGTCGTTTTCATTGGCGAAGTTGCCTTACAACACTCTTAACTACGTGCACAGTTCTATAAAGGCTGTAATATGGCCTTTTGCAGTCTAATAAAGGCTTCACACGTAAGTCACGCGGTTTCACGTGTCTGCACAGGTTACCATTGGACTAGTCCTTCCAGTCTCAATGCGCTAAAACGTCCCAAGTCGTTTTCATTAGCTCCGTTGCCTTAGAACACTCTTAACTACGTGCACAGTCATATAAAGGCTGTAATATGGCCTTTTGCGGTCTAATTAAAGCCTCACACGTAAATCACGTGGTTCCATCTGCCTGCGCAGGTTACCATTGGACTATTCCTTCCAGTCTCATTGCACTACAACGTTCCAAGTGGTTTTCCTCAGCGCTGTGGCCTTAGAACTCTCTTAACTATGTGCACAGTCCTATAAAGACCTTAATATACCTTTTTGCAGTCCAATAAAGGCCGCACACGTAAGTCACGTGGTTTCACGTGTCTGCACAGGTTACCATTGGACTAGTCCCTCCAGTCTCAATGCGCTAAAACGTCCCAAGTCGTTTTCATTAGCTCCGTTGCCTTAGAACACTCTTAACTACGTGCACAGTCATATAAAGGCTGTAATATGGCCTTTTGCGGTCTAATAAAAGCCTCACACGTAAATCACGTGGTTCCATCTGCCTGCGCAGGTTACCATTGGACTATTCCTTCCAGTCTCAATGCACTACAACGTTCCAAGTAGTTTTCCTCAGCGCTGTGGCCTTAGAACTCTCTTAACTATGTGCACAGTCCTATAAAGGCCGTAATATGGCTTTTTGCAGTCTAATAAAGGCTTCACACGTAAATCACGTGGTTTTAACCTGCCTGCGCAGGTTACCATTGGACTAGCCGTTCCAGTCTCCATGCGCTCCAACGCCCAGAGTTGTTTTCATTAGCGCCGTTGCCTTACAACACTCTTAACTACGTGCAGAGTCCTATAAAGGCTGTAATATGGCGTTTTGCAGGCTAATAAAGGCCTCGCACGTAAATCACGTGGTTTCACCTGTCTGCGCAGGTTACCATTGGCCTAGTCCTTCCAGTCTCAATGCGCTACAACGTTCAAAGTCGTTTTCATTGGCGCCGTTGCCTTACAACACTCTTAACTACGTGCACAGTCCAATAAAGGGTGTAATATAGCCTTTTGCAGTCTAATAAAGGCCTCACACGAAAATCACGTGCTTCCATCTGCCTGTGCAGGTTACCATTGGCCTAGTCCTTCCAGTCTCAATGCGCTACAACGTCCCAAGTCGTTTTCATTAGTGCCATTGCATTAGAACACTCTTAACTACGTGCACAGTCCTCTAAATGCTGTATTATGGCCTTTTGCAGTCTAATAAAGGCTTCACACGTATTTAACGTTGTTCCATCTGCCTGTGCAGGTTACCATTGCACTGTTCTTTCCAGTCTCATCCGCTACCACGTCCAAAGTCGTTTTCATTAGCGCCATTGCCTTACAACACTCTTAACTACGTGCACAGTCCTATAAAGGCTGTAATATGGCCTTTTGCAGTCTAATAAAAGCCTCGCAGGTAAATCACGTGGTTTCACCTGTCTGCGCAGGTTACCATTGGCCTAGTCCTTCCAGTCTCAATGGGCTACAACGTTCAAAGTCGTTTTCATTGGCGCTGTTGCCTTACAACACTCTTAACTACGTGCACAGTCCAATAAAGGGTGTAATATAGCCTTTTGCAGTCTAATAAAGGCCTCACACGAAAATCACGTGCTTCCATCTGCCTGTGCAGGTTACCATTGGACTAGTCCTTCCAGTCCCAATGCACTACAACGTCCCAAGTTGTTTTCATTTGCTCCGTTGCCTTAGAACACTCTTAACTACGTGCACAGTCCTATAAAGGCTGTAATATGGCCTTCTGCAGTCTAACAAAAGCCTCACACGTAAATCACGTGGTTCCATCTGCCTGCGCAGGTTACCATTGGACTATTCCTTCCAGTCTCATTGCACTACAACGTTCCAAGTGGTTTTCCTCAGCGCTGTGGCCTTAGAACTCTCTTAACTATGTGCACAGTCCTATAAAGACCTTAATATACCTTTTTGCAGTCCAATAAAGGCCGCACACGTAAATCACGCGGTTTCAGCTGCCTGCACTGGTTACCATTGGACTTGTCGTTCCAGTCTCAATGCACTACAACGTTCCAAGTGGTTTTCCTCAGCGCTGTGGCCTTAGAACTCTCTTAACTATGTGCACAGTCCTAAAATGGCCGTAATATGGCTTTTTGCAGTCTAATAAAGGCTTCACACGTAAATCACGTAGTTTCACCTGCCTGCGCAGGTTATCATTGGACTAGTCCTTCCATTCTCAATGCGCTACAACGTCCCAAGTCGTTTTTATTAGCGCCGCTGCCTGACAATACTCTTAACTACGTGCACAGTCCTATAATGGCCGTAATATGGCTTTTTGCAGTCTAATAAGGGCTTCACACCTAAATCACGTGGTTTCACCTGCCTGCGCAGGTTACCATTGGACTAGTCCTTCCAGTCTCAATGCGCTACAACGTCCCAAGTTGTTTTCATTAGCGCCGTTGCCTAGAACACTCTTAACAACGTGCAAAGTCATATAAAGGTTGTAATATGGCTTTTTGCAGTCTAATAAAAGCCTCACACGTAAATCACGTGGTTCCATCTGCCTGCGCAGGTTACCATTGCACTATTCCTTCCAGTCTCAATGCACTACAACGTTCCAAGTGGTTTTCCTCAGCGCTGTGGCCTTAGAACTCTCTTAACTATGTGCACAGTCCTATAAAGACCGTAATATACCTTTTTGCAGTCCAATAAAGGCCGCACACGTAAATCACGCGGTTTCAGCTGCCTGCACTGGTTACCGTTGGACTTGTCGTTCCAGTCTCAATGCGCTATCACGTCCCAAGTCGTTTTCATTAGCGCCGCCGCCTTACAACACTCTTAACTACGTGCACAGTCCTATAAAGGCTGTAATATGGCCTTTTGCAGTCTAATGAAGGCCTTGCACGTAAATCACGTGGTTTCACCTGCCTGCGCAGGTTACCATTGGACTATTCCTTCCTGTCTCAATGCACTACAACGTTTCAAGGGGTTTTCCTCAGCGCTGTGGCCTTAGAACTCTCTTAACTATGTGCATAGTCCTATAAAGGCCGTAATATGGCTTTTTGCAGTCTAATAAAGGCTTCACACGTAAATCACGTGGTTTCACCTGCCTGCGCAGGTTACCATTGGACTAGCCGTTCCAGTCTCAATGCGCTCTACCGTCCCAAGTCGTTTTCATTAGCGCCGTTGCCTTAGAACACTCTTAACTACGTGCACAGTCATATAAAGGCTGTAATATGGCCTTTTGCAGTCTAATAAAAGCCTCACACGTAAATCGCGTGGTTCCATCTGCCTGCGCAGGTTACCATTGGACTATTCCTTCCAGTCTCATTGCACTACAACGTTCCAAGAGGTTTTCCTCAGCGCTGTGGCCTTATAACACTCTTAACTACGTGCACAGTCCTATAAAGGCTGTAATATGGCCTTTTGCAGTCTAAGGAAGGCCTTGCACGTAAATCACGTGGTTTCACCTGCCTGCACAGGTTACCATTGACTAGTCCTTCCAGTCTCAATGCGCTACAGCGTCCAAAGTCGTTTTCATTAGCGCTGTTGCCTTACAACACTCCTAACTACGTGCACAGTCCAATAAAGGGTGTATAGCCATTTGCAGTCTAATAAAGGCCTCACACGTAAATCACGTGGTTTCACCTGTCTGCGCAGGTTACCATTGGACTAGTCCTTCCAGTCTCAATGCGCTACAACGTCCCAAGTCGTTTTCATTAGCGCCGTTGCCTTACAACACTCTTAACTACGTGCACAGTCCAATAAAGGGTGTATAGCCATTTGCAGTCTAATAAAGGCCTCACACGTAAATCACGTGGTTTCACCTGCCTGCGCAGGTTACCATTGGACTAGTCCTTCCAGTCTCAATGCGCTACAACGTCGCAAGTCGTTTTTATTAGCGCCGTTGCCTTACAACACTCTTAACTACGTGCACAGTCCTATAATGACCGTAATATACCTTTTTGCAGTCCAATAAAGTCCGCACACGTAAATCACGTGGTTCCATCTGCCTGCGCAGGTTACCATTGGACTATTCCTGCCAGTCTCAATGCACTACAACGTTCCAAGTGGTTTTCCTCAGCGCTGTGGCCTTACAACACTGTTAACTACGTGCACAGTCCTATAAAGGCTGTAACATGGCCTTTTGCAGTCTAACTAAAGCCTCACACGTAAATCTCGTTGTTCCATCTGCCTGCGCAGGTTACCATTGGACTGTTCCTTCTAGTCTCGATGCACTACAACGTTCCAAGTGGTTTTCCTCAGCGCTGTGGCCTTACAACACTCTTAACTACGTGCACAGTCCAATAAAGGGTGTATAGCCATTTGCAGTCTAATAAAGGCCTCACACGTAAATCACGTGGTTTCACCTGCCTGCGCCAGTTCCCATTGGACTAGTCCTTCCAGTCTCAATGCGCTACAACGTCCCAAGTCGTTTTTATTAGCGTCATTGCATTAGAACACTCTTAAGTACGTGCACAGTCCTATAAAGGCTGTAATATGGCCTTTTGCAGTCTAACAAAAGCCTCACACGTAAATGACGTGGTTCCATCTGCCGCACAGGTTACCATTGGACTATTTCTAACAGTCTCAATGTGCTACAACGTCCCAAGTCGTTTTTATTAGCGCTGTTGCCTTACAACACTCTTAACTACGTGCACAGTGCAGTAAAGGGTGTAATATAGCCTTTTGCAGTCTAATAAATGCCTCACACGTAAATCACGTGGTTCCATCTGTCTGCACAGGTTACCATTGCACTAGTCCTTCCAGTCTCAATGCGCTACAACGTCCCAAGTCGTTTTCATTAGGGCCATTGCATTAGAAACTCTTAACTACGTGCACAGTCCCATAAAGGCTGTAATATGGCTTTTGTAGTCTAACAAAAGCCTCACACGTGAATCACGTGGTTCCATCTGCCTGTGCAGGTTACCATTGGCCTAGTCCTTCCAGTCTCAATGTGCTACAACGTCCCAAGTCGTTTTCATTAGTGCCATTGCATTAGAACACTCTTAACTACGTGCACAGTCCTATAAAGGCTGTAATATGGCCTTTTGCAGTCTAATAAAGGCTTCACACGTAATTAACGTTGTTCCATCTGCCTGTGCAGGTTACCATTGCACTGTTCTTTTCAGTCTCATGCGCTACCACGTCCAAAGTCCATTTCATTAGCGCCATTGCCTTACAACACTCTTAACTACGTGCACAGTCCAATAAAGGGTGTATAGCGATTTGCAGTCTAATAAAGGCCTCACACGTAAATCACGTGGTTTTACCTGCCTGCACTGGTTACCATTGGACTTGTCGTTCCAGTCTCAATGCGCTACCACGTCCCAAGTCGTTTTCATTAGCGCCGTTGCCTAGAACACTCTTAACAACGTGCACAGTCATATAAAGGTTGTAATATGGCTTTTTGCAGTCTAATAAAAGCCTCACACGTAAATCACGTGGTTCCATCTGCCTGCGCAGGTTACCATTGGACTATTCTTTCAAGTCTCAATGCACTACAACGTTCCAAGTGGTTTTCCTCAGCGCTGTGGCCTAGGAACTCTCTTAACTATGTGCACAGTCCTATAAAGACCGTAATATACCTTTTTGCAGTCCAATAAAGGCCGCACACGTAAATCACGCGGTTTCAGCTGCCTGCACTGGTTACCGTTGGACTTGTCGTTCCAGTCTCAATGCGCTATCACGTCCCAAGTCGTTTTCATTAGCGCCGCCGCCTTACAACACTCTTAACTACGTGCACAGTCCTATAAAGGCTGTAATATGGCCTTTTGCAGTCTAATAAAGGCCTTGCACGTAAATCACGTGGTTTCACCTGCCTGCGCAGGTTACCATTGGACTATTCCTTCCTGTCTCAATGCACTACAACGTTTCAAGGGGTTTTCCTCAGCGCTGTGGCCTTAGAACTCTCTTAACTATGTGCATAGTCCTATAAAGGCCGTAATATGGCTTTTTGCAGTCTAATAAAGGCTTCACATGTAAATCACGTGGTTTCACCTGCCTGCGCAGGTTACCATTGGACTAGCCGTTCCAGTCTCAATGCGCTCTACCGTCCCAAGTCGTTTTCATTAGCGCCGTTGCCTTAGAACACTCTTAACTACGTGCACAGTCATATAAAGGCTGTAATATGGCCTTTTGCAGTCTAATAAAAGCCTCACACGTAAATCGCGTGGTTTCATCTGCCTGCGCAGGTTACCATTGGACTATTCCTTCGAGTCTCATTGCACTACAACCTTCCAAGAGGTTTTCCTCAGCGCTGTGGCCTTAGAACTCTCTTAACTATGTGCACAGTCCTATAAAGGCCATAATATGGCCTTTTGCAGTCTACTAAAGGCTTCACACGTAAATCACGTGGTTTCACCTGCCTGCGCAGGTTACCATTGACTAGTCCTTCCAGTCTCAATGCGCTACAACGTCCAAAGTCGTTTTCATTAGCGCTGTTGCCTTACAACACTCCTAACTACGTGCACAGTCCAATAAAGGGTGTATAGCCATTTGCAGTCCAATAAAGGTCTCACACGTAAATCACGTGGTTTCACCTGTCTGCGCAGGTTACCATTGGACTAGTCCTTCCAGTCTCAATGCGCTACAACGTCCCAAGTCGTTTTCATTAGCGCCGTTGCCTTACAACACTCTTAACTACGTGCACAGTCCTATAAAGACCGTAATATACCTTTTTGCAGTCCAATAAAGTCCGCACACGTAAATCACGTGGTTCCATCTGCCTGCGTAGGTTACCATTGGACTATTCCTGCCACTCTCAATGCACTACAACGTTCCAAGTGGTTTTCCTCAGCGCTGTGGCCTTACAACACTCTTAACTACGTGCACAGTCCTATAAAGGCTGTAACATGGCCTTTTGCAGTCTAACAAAAGCCTCACACGTAAATCTCGTTGTTCCATCTGCCTGCGCAGGTTACCATTGGACTGTTCCTTCTAGTCTCGATGCACTACAACGTTCCAAGTGGTTTTCCTCAGCGCTGTGGCCTTACAACACTCTTAACTACGTGCACAGTCCTATAAAGACCGTAATATACCTTTTTGCAGTCCAATAAAGTCCGCACACGTAAATCACGTGGTTCCATCTGCCTGCGTAGGTTACCATTGGACTATTCCTGCCACTCTCAATGCACTACAACGTTCCAAGTGGTTTTCCTCAGCGCTGTGGCCTTACAACACTCTTAACTACGTGCACAGTCCTATAAAGGCTGTAACATGGCCTTTTGCAGTCTAACAAAAGCCTCACACGTAAATCTCGTTGTTCCATCTGCCTGCGCAGGTTACCATTGGACTGTTCCTTCTAGTCTCGATGCACTACAACGTTCCAAGTGGTTTTCCTCAGCGCTGTGGCCTTACAACACTCTTAACTACGTGCACAGTCCAATAAAGGGTGTATAGCCATTTGCAGTCTAATAAAGGCCTCACACGTAAATCACGTGGTTTCACCTGCCTGCGCCAGTTACCATTGGACTAGTCCTTCCAGTCTCAATGCGCTACAACGTCCCAAGTCGTTTTTATTAGCGTCATTGAATTAGAACACTCTTAAGTACGTGCACAGTCCTATAAAGGCTGTAATATGGCCTTTTGCAGTCTAACAAAAGCCTCACACGTAAATGACGTGGTTCCATCTGCCACACAGGTTACCATTGGACTATTTCTAACAGTCTCAATGTGCTACAACGTCCCAAATCGTTTTTATTAGCGCTGTTGCCTTACAACACTCTTAACTACGTGCACAGTGCAATAAAGGGTGTAATATAGCCTTTTGCAGTCTAATAAAGGCCTCACACGTTAATCACGTGGTTCCATCTGTCTGCGCAGGTTACCATTGCACTAGTCCTTCCAGTCTCAATGCGCTACAACGTCCCAAGTCGTTTTCATTAGCGCCGTTGTCTTAGAACACTCTTAACTACGTGCACAGTCATATAAAGGCTGTAATATGGCTTTTTGCAGTCTAATAAAGGCCTCACACAAAAATCACGTGCTTCCATCTGCCTGTGCAGGTTACCATTGGCCTAGTCCTTCCAGTCTCAATGTGCTACAACGTCCCAAGTCGTTTTCATTAGTGCCATTGCATTAGAACACTCTTAACTACGTGCACAGTCCTATAAAGGCTGTAATATGGCCTTTTGCAGTCTAATAAAGGCTTCACACGTAATTAACGTTGTTCCATCTGCCTGTGCAGGTTACCATTGCACTGTTCTTTCCAGTCTCATGCGCTACCACGTCCAAAGTCCATTTCATTAGCGCCATTGCCTTACAACACTCTTAACTACGTGCACAGTCCAATAAAGGGTGTTTAGCGATTTGCAGTCTAATAAAGGCCTCACACGTAAATCACGTGGTTTTACCTGCCTGCACTGGTTACCATTGGACTTGTCGTTCCAGTCTCAATGCGCTACCACGTCCCAAGTCGTTTTCCTCAGCGCTGTGGCCTTAGAGCTCTCTTATCTACGTGCACAGTCCTATAATGGCCGTAATATGGCTTTTTGCAGTCTAATAAAGGCCTCACACAAAAATCACGTGCTTCCATCTGCCTGTGCAGGTTACCATTGGCCTAGTCCTTCCAGTCTCAATGTGCTACAACGTCCCAAGTCGTTTTTATTAGCGTCATTGAATTAGAACACTCTTAAGTACGTGCACAGTCCTATAAAGGCTGTAATATGGCCTTTTGCAGTCTAACAAAAGCCTCACACGTAAATGACGTGGTTCCATCTGCCACACAGGTTACCATTGGACTATTTCTAACAGTCTCAATGTGCTACAACGTCCCAAATCGTTTTTATTAGCGCTGTTGCCTTACAACACTCTTAACTACGTGCACAGTGCAATAAAGGGTGTAATATAGCCTTTTGCAGTCTAATAAAGGCCTCACACGTTAATCACGTGGTTCCATCTGTCTGCGCAGGTTACCATTGCACTAGTCCTTCCAGTCTCAATGCGCTACAACGTCCCAAGTCGTTTTCATTAGCGCCGTTGTCTTAGAACACTCTTAACTACGTGCACAGTCATATAAAGGCTGTAATATGGCTTTTTGCAGTCTAATAAAGGCCTCACACAAAAATCACGTGCTTCCATCTGCCTGTGCAGGTTACCATTGGCCTAGTCCTTCCAGTCTCAATGTGCTACAACGTCCCAAGTCGTTTTCATTAGTGCCATTGCATTAGAACACTCTTAACTACGTGCACAGTCCTATAAAGGCTGTAATATCGCCTTTTGCAGTCTAATAAAGGCTTCACACGTAATTAACGTTGTTTTATCTGACTGTGCAGGTTACCATTGCACTGTTCTTTCCAGTCTCATGCGCTACCACGTCCAAAGTCCATTTCATTAGCGCCATTGCCTTACAACACTCTTAACTACGTGCACAGTCCAATAAAGGGTGTTTAGCGATTTGCAGTCTAATAAAGGCCTCACACGTAAATCACGTGGTTTCACCTGCCTGCGCAGGTTACCATTGGACTAGCCGTTCCAGTCTCAATGCGCTCTACCGTCCCAAGTCGTTTTCATTAGCGCCGTTGCCTTAGAACACTCTTAACTACGTGCACAGTCATATAAAGGCTGTAATATGGCCTTTTGCAGTCTAATAAAAGCCTCACACGTAAATCGCGTGGTTCCATCTGCCTGCGCAGGTTACCATTGGACTATTCCTTCCAGTCTCATTGCACTACAACGTTCCAAGAGGTTTTCCTCAGCGCTGTGGCCTTATAACACTCTTAACTACGTGCACAGTCCTATAAAGGCTGTAATATGGCCTTTTGCAGTCTAAGGAAGGCCTTGCACGTAAATCACGTGGTTTCACCTGCCTGCACAGGTTACCATTGACTAGTCCTTCCAGTCTCAATGCGCTACAGCGTCCAAAGTCGTTTTCATTAGCGCTGTTGCCTTACAACACTCCTAACTACGTGCACAGTCCAATAAAGGGTGTATAGCCATTTGCAGTCTAATAAAGGCCTCACACGTAAATCACGTGGTTTCACCTGTCTGCGCAGGTTACCATTGGACTAGTCCTTCCAGTCTCAATGCGCTACAACGTCCCAAGTCGTTTTCATTAGCGCCGTTGCCTTACAACACTCTTAACTACGTGCACAGTCCAATAAAGGGTGTATAGCCATTTGCAGTCTAATAAAGGCCTCACACGTAAATCACGTGGTTTCACCTGCCTGCGCAGGTTACCATTGGACTAGTCCTTCCAGTCTCAATGCGCTACAACGTCCCAAGTCGTTTTTATTAGCGCCGTTGCCTTACAACACTCTTAACTACGTGCACAGTCCTATAATGACCGTAATATACCTTTTTGCAGTCCAATAAAGTCCGCACACGTAAATCACGTGGTTCCATCTGCCTGCGCAGGTTACCATTGGACTATTCCTGCCAGTCTCAATGCACTACAACGTTCCAAGTGGTTTTCCTCAGCGCTGTGGCCTTACAACACTCTTAACTACGTGCACAGTCCTATAAAGGCTGTAACATGGCCTTTTGCAGTCTAACTAAAGCCTCACACGTAAATCTCGTTGTTCCATCTGCCTGTGCAGGTTACCATTGCACTGTTCTTTCCAGTCTCATGCGCTACCACGTCCAAAGTCCATTTCATTAGCGCCATTGCCTTACAACACTCTTAACTACGTGCACAGTCCAATAAAGGGTGTTTAGCGATTTGCAGTCTAATAAAGGCCTCACACGTAAATCACGTGGTTTCACCTGCCTGCGCAGGTTACCATTGGACTAGCCGTTCCAGTCTCAATGCGCTCTACCGTCCCAAGTCGTTTTCATTAGCGCCGTTGCCTTAGAACACTCTTAACTACGTGCACAGTCATATAAAGGCTGTAATATGGCCTTTTGCAGTCTAATAAAAGCCTCACACGTAAATCGCGTGGTTCCATCTGCCTGCGCAGGTTACCATTGGACTATTCCTTCCAGTCTCATTGCACTACAACGTTCCAAGAGGTTTTCCTCAGCGCTGTGGCCTTATAACACTCTTAACTACGTGCACAGTCCTATAAAGGCTGTAATATGGCCTTTTGCAGTCTAAGGAAGGCCTTGCACGTAAATCACGTGGTTTCACCTGCCTGCACAGGTTACCATTGACTAGTCCTTCCAGTCTCAATGCGCTACAGCGTCCAAAGTCGTTTTCATTAGCGCTGTTGCCTTACAACACTCCTAACTACGTGCACAGTCCAATAAAGGGTGTATAGCCATTTGCAGTCTAATAAAGGCCTCACACGTAAATCACGTGGTTTCACCTGTCTGCGCAGGTTACCATTGGACTAGTCCTTCCAGTCTCAATGCGCTACAACGTCCCAAGTCGTTTTCATTAGCGCCGTTGCCTTACAACACTCTTAACTACGTGCACAGTCCAATAAAGGGTGTATAGCCATTTGCAGTCTAATAAAGGCCTCACACGTAAATCACGTGGTTTCACCTGCCTGCGCAGGTTACCATTGGACTAGTCCTTCCAGTCTCAATGCGCTACAACGTCCCAAGTCGTTTTTATTAGCGCCGTTGCCTTACAACACTCTTAACTACGTGCACAGTCCTATAAAGGCTGTAACATGGACTTTTGCAGTCTAACTAAAGCCTCACACGTAAATCTCGTTGTTCCATCTGCCTGCGCAGGTTACCATTGGACTGTTCCTTCTAGTCTCGATGCACTACAACGTTCCAAGTGGTTTTCCTCAGCGCTATGGCCTTACAACACTCTTAACTACGTGCACAGTCCTATAAAGGCTGTAACATGGCCTTTTGCAGTCTAACTAAAGCCTCACACGTAAATCTCGTTGTTCCATCTGCCTGCGCAGGTTACCATTGGACTGTTCCTTCTAGTCTCGATGCACTACAACGTTCCAAGTGGTTTTCCTCAGCGCTGTGGCCTTACAACACTCTTAACTACGTGCACAGTCCAATAAAGGGTGTATAGCCATTTGCAGTCTAATAAAGGCCTCACACGTAAATCACGTGGTTTCACCTGCCTGCGCCAGTTCCCATTGGACTAGTCCTTCCAGTCTCAATGCGCTACAACGTCCCAAGTCGTTTTTATTAGCGTCATTGCATTAGAACACTCTTAAGTACGTGCACAGTCCTATAAAGGCTGTAATATGGCCTTTTGCAGTCTAACAAAAGCCTCACACGTAAATGACGTGGTTCCATCTGCCGCACAGGTTACCATTGGACTATTTCTAACAGTCTCAATGTGCTACAACGTCCCAAGTCGTTTTTATTAGCGCTGTTGCCTTACAACACTCTTAACTACGTGCACAGTGCAATAAAGGGTGTAATATAGCCTTTTGCAGTCTAATAAAGGCCTCACACGTAAATCACGTGGTTCCATCTGTCTGCACAGGTTACCATTGCACTAGTCCTTCCAGTCTCAATGCGCTACAACGTCCCAAGTCGTTTTCATTAGGGCCATTGCATTAGAAACTCTTAACTACGTGCACAGTCCCATAAAGGCTGTAATATGGCTTTTGTAGTCTAACAAAAGCCTCACACGTGAATCACGTGGTTCCATCTGCCTGCGCAGGTTACCATTGGACTATTCCTTACAGTCTCAATGTGCTACAACGTCCCAAGTCTTCTTCATTAGCGCTGTTGCCTTACAACACTATTAACTGCGTGCACAGTCCTATAAAGGCTGTAATATTGCCTTTTGCAGTCTAAAAAAGGCCTCGCACGTAAATCACGTGGTTTCACCTGTCTGCGCAGGTTTCCATTGGCCTAGTCCTTCCAGTCTCAATGCGCTACAACGTTCAAAGTCGTTTTCATTGGCGCCGTTGCCTTACAACACTCTTAACTACGTGCACAGTCCAATAAAGGGTGTAATATAGCCTTTTGCAGTCTAATAAAGGCCTCACACGAAAATCACGTGCTTCCATCTGCCTGTGCAGGTTACCATTGGCCTAGTCCTTCCAGTCTCAATGTGCTACAACGTCCCAAGTCGTTTTCATTAGTGCCATTGCATTAGAACACTCTTAACTACGTGCACAGTCCTATAAAGGCTGTAATATGGCCTTTTGCAGTCTAATAAAGGCTTCACACGTAATTAACGTTGTTCCATCTGCCTGTGCAGGTTACCATTGCACTGTTCTTTTCAGTCTCATGCGCTACCACGTCCAAAGTCCATTTCATTAGGGCCATTGCCTTACAACACTCTTAACTACGTGCACAGTCCAATAAAGGGTGTATAGCGATTTGCAGTCTAATAAAGGCCTCACACGTAAATCACGTGGTTTTACCTGCCTGCACTGGTTACCATTGGACTTGTCGTTCCAGTCTCAATGCGCTACCACGTCCCAAGTCGTTTTCATTAGCGCCGTTGCCTAGAACACTCTTAACAACGTGCACAGTCATATAAAGGTTGTAATATGGCTTTTTGCAGTCTAATAAAAGCCTCACACGTAAATCACGTGGTTCCATCTGCCTGCGCAGGTTACCATTGGACTATTCTTTCAAGTCTCAATGCACTACAACGTTCCAAGTGGTTTTCCTCAGCGCTGTGGCCTAGGAACTCTCTTAACTATGTGCACAGTCCTATAAAGACCGTAATATACCTTTTTGCAGTCCAATAAAGGCCGCACACGTAAATCACGCGGTTTCAGCTGCCTGCACTGGTTACCGTTGGACTTGTCGTTCCAGTCTCAATGCGCTATCACGTCCCAAGTCGTTTTCATTAGCGCCGCCGCCTTACAACACTCTTAACTACGTGCACAGTCCTATAAAGGCTGTAATATGGCCTTTTGCAGTCTAATAAAGGCCTTGCACGTAAATCACGTGGTTTCACCTGCCTGCGCAGGTTACCATTGGACTATTCCTTCCTGTCTCAATGCACTACAACGTTTCAAGGGGTTTTCCTCAGCGCTGTGGCCTTAGAACTCTCTTAACTATGTGCATAGTCCTATAAAGGCCGTAATATGGCTTTTTGCAGTCTAATAAAGGCTTCACATGTAAATCACGTGGTTTCACCTGCCTGCGCAGGTTACCATTGGACTAGCCGTTCCAGTCTCAATGCGCTCTACCGTCCCAAGTCGTTTTCATTAGCGCCGTTGCCTTAGAACACTCTTAACTACGTGCACAGTCATATAAAGGCTGTAATATGGCCTTTTGCAGTCTAATAAAAGCCTCACACGTAAATCGCGTGGTTTCATCTGCCTGCGCAGGTTACCATTGGACTATTCCTTCCAGTCTCATTGCACTACAACCTTCCAAGAGGTTTTCCTCAGCGCTGTGGCCTTAGAACTCTCTTAACTATGTGCACAGTCCTATAAAGGCCATAATATGGCCTTTTGCAGTCTACTAAAGGCTTCACACGTAAATCACGTGGTTTCACCTGCCTGCGCAGGTTACCATTGACTAGTCCTTCCAGTCTCAATGCGCTACAACGTCCAAAGTCGTTTTCATTAGCGCTGTTGCCTTACAACACTCCTAACTACGTGCACAGTCCAATAAAGGGTGTATAGCCATTTGTAGTCCAATAAAGGTCTCACACGTAAATCACGTGGTTTCACCTGTCTGCGCAGGTTACCATTGGACTAGTCCTTCCAGTCTCAATGCGCTACAACGTCCCAAGTCGTTTTCATTAGCGCCGTTGCCTTACAACACTTTTAACTACGTGCACAGTCCTATAAAGACCGTAATATACCTTTTTGCAGTCCAATAAAGTCCGCACACGTAAATCACGTGGTTCCATCTGCCTGCGTAGGTTACCATTGGACTATTCCTGCCACTCTCAATGCACTACAACGTTCCAAGTGGTTTTCCTCAGCGCTGTGGCCTTACAACACTCTTAACTACGTGCACAGTCCTATAAAGGCTGTAACATGGCCTTTTGCAGTCTAACAAAAGCCTCACACGTAAATCTCGTTGTTCCATCTGCCTGCGCAGGTTACCATTGGACTGTTCCTTCTAGTCTCGATGCACTACAACGTTCCAAGTGGTTTTCCTCAGCGCTGTGGCCTTACAACACTCTTAACTACGTGCACAGTCCTATAAAGACCGTAATATACCTTTTTGCAGTCCAATAAAGTCCGCACACGTAAATCACGTGGTTCCATCTGCCTGCGTAGGTTACCATTGGACTATTCCTGCCACTCTCAATGCACTACAACGTTCCAAGTGGTTTTCCTCAGCGCTGTGGCCTTACAACACTCTTAACTACGTGCACAGTCCTATAAAGGCTGTAACATGGCCTTTTGCAGTCTAACAAAAGCCTCACACGTAAATCTCGTTGTTCCATCTGCCTGCGCAGGTTACCATTGGACTGTTCCTTCTAGTCTCGATGCACTACAACGTTCCAAGTGGTTTTCCTCAGCGCTGTGGCCTTACAACACTCTTAACTACGTGCACAGTCCAATAAAGGGTGTATAGCCATTTGCAGTCTAATAAAGGCCTCACACGTAAATCACGTGGTTTCACCTGCCTGCGCCAGTTACCATTGGACTAGTCCTTCCAGTCTCAATGCGCTACAACGTCCCAAGTCGTTTTTATTAGCGTCATTGAATTAGAACACTCTTAAGTACGTGCACAGTCCTATAAAGGCTGTAATATGGCCTTTTGCAGTCTAACAAAAGCCTCACACGTAAATGACGTGGTTCCATCTGCCACACAGGTTACCATTGGACTATTTCTAACAGTCTCAATGTGCTACAACGTCCCAAATCGTTTTTATTAGCGCTGTTGCCTTACAACACTCTTAACTACGTGCACAGTGCAATAAAGGGTGTAATATAGCCTTTTGCAGTCTAATAAAGGCCTCACACGTTAATCACGTGGTTCCATCTGTCTGCGCAGGTTACCATTGCACTAGTCCTTCCAGTCTCAATGCGCTACAACGTCCCAAGTCGTTTTCATTAGCGCCGTTGTCTTAGAACACTCTTAACTACGTGCACAGTCATATAAAGGCTGTAATATGGCTTTTTGCAGTCTAATAAAGGCCTCACACAAAAATCACGTGCTTCCATCTGCCTGTGCAGGTTACCATTGGCCTAGTCCTTCCAGTCTCAATGTGCTACAACGTCCCAAGTCGTTTTCATTAGTGCCATTGCATTAGAACACTCTTAACTACGTGCACAGTCCTATAAAGGCTGTAATATGGCCTTTTGCAGTCTAATAAAGGCTTCACACGTAATTAACGTTGTTCCATCTGCCTGTGCAGGTTACCATTGCACTGTTCTTTCCAGTCTCATGCGCTACCACGTCCAAAGTCCATTTCATTAGCGCCATTGCCTTACAACACTCTCAACTACGTGCACAGTCCAATAAAGGGTGTTTAGCGATTTGCAGTCTAATAAAGGCCTCACACGTAAATCACGTGGTTTTAACTGCCTGCACTGGTTACCATTGGACTTGTCGTTCCAGTCTCAATGCGCTACCACGTCCCAAGTCGTTTTCCTCAGCGCTGTGGCCTTAGAGCTCTCTTATCTACGTGCACAGTCCTATAATGGCCGTAATATGGCTTTTTGCAGTCTAATAAAGGCCTCACACAAAAATCACGTGCTTCCATCTGCCTGTGCAGGTTACCATTGGCCTAGTCCTTCCAGTCTCAATGTGCTACAACGTCCCAAGTCGTTTTTATTAGCGTCATTGAATTAGAACACTCTTAAGTACGTGCACAGTCCTATAAAGGCTGTAATATGGCCTTTTGCAGTCTAACAAAAGCCTCACACGTAAATGACGTGGTTCCATCTGCCACACAGGTTACCATTGGACTATTTCTAACAGTCTCAATGTGCTACAACGTCCCAAATCGTTTTTATTAGCGCTGTTGCCTTACAACACTCTTAACTACGTGCACAGTGCAATAAAGGGTGTAATATAGCCTTTTGCAGTCTAATAAAGGCCTCACACGTTAATCACGTGGTTCCATCTGTCTGCGCAGGTTACCATTGCACTAGTCCTTCCAGTCTCAATGCGCTACAACGTCCCAAGTCGTTTTCATTAGCGCCGTTGTCTTAGAACACTCTTAACTACGTGCACAGTCATATAAAGGCTGTAATATGGCTTTTTGCAGTCTAATAAAGGCCTCACACAAAAATCACGTGCTTCCATCTGCCTGTGCAGGTTACCATTGGCCTAGTCCTTCCAGTCTCAATGTGCTACAACGTCCCAAGTCGTTTTCATTAGTGCCATTGCATTAGAACACTCTTAACTACGTGCACAGTCCTATAAAGGCTGTAATATGGCCTTTTGCAGTCTAATAAAGGCTTCACACGTAATTAACGTTGTTTTATCTGCCTGTGCAGGTTACCATTGCACTGTTCTTTCCAGTCTCATGCGCTACCACGTCCAAAGTCCATTTCATTAGCGCCATTGCCTTACAACACTCTTAACTACGTGCACAGTCCAATAAAGGGTGTTTAGCGATTTGCAGTCTAATAAAGGCCTCACACGTAAATCACGTGGTTTTACCTGCCTGCACTGGTTACCATTGGACTTGTCGTTCCAGTCTCAATGCGCTACCATGTCCCAAGTCGTTTTCCTCAGCGCTGTGGCCTTAGAGCTCTCTTATCTACGTGCACAGTCCTATAATGGCCGTAATATGGCTTTTTGCAGTCTAATAAAGGCCTCACACAAAAATCACGTGCTTCCATCTGCCTGTGCAGGTTACCATTGGCCTAGTCCTTCCAGTCTCAATGTGCTACAACGTCCCAAGTCGTTTTCATTAGTGCCATTGCATTAGAACACTCTTAACTACGTGCACAGTCCTATAAAGGCTGTAATATGGCCTTTTGCAGTCTAATAAAGGCTTCACACGTAATTAACGTTGTTCCATCTGCCTGCGCATGTTACCATTGGACTATTCCTTCCAGTCTCATGCGCTACCACGTCCAAAGTCCATTTCATTAGCGCCATTGCCTTACAACACTCTTAACTACGTGCACAGTCCAATAAAGGGTGTATAGCAATTTGCAGTCTAATAAAGGCCTCACACGTATTTCACGTGGTTTCACCTGCCTGCGCAAGTTACCATTGGACTAGTCCTTCCAGTCTCAATGCGCTACAACGTTCCAAGTCGTTTTCATTAGCGCTGTTCCCTTAGAACACTCCTAACAACGTGCACAGTCATATAAAGGTTGTAATATGGCTTTTTTCTGTCTAATAAAAGCCTCACACGTAAATCACGTGGTTCCATCTGCCTGCGCAGGTTACCATTGGACTATTCCTGCCAGTCTCAATGCATTACAACGTTCCAAATGGTTTTCCTCAGCGCTGTGGCCTTAGAACTCTCTTAACTATGTGCACAGTCCTATAAAGGCCGTAATATGGCCTTTTGCAGTCTAATAAAGGCCTTGCACGTAAATCACGTGGTTTCACCTGTCTGCGCAGGTTACCATTGGCCTAGTCCTTCCATTCTCAATGCGCTACAACGTTCAAAGTCGTTTTCATTGGCGCCGTTGCCTTACAACACTCTTAACTACGTGCACAGTCCAATAAAGGGTGTAATATAGCCTTTTGCAGTCTAATAAAGTCCTCACACGAAAATCACGTGCTTCCATCTGCCTGTGCAGGTTACCATTGGCCTAGTCCTTCCAGTCTCAATGCGCTACAACGTCCCAAGTCGTTTTCATTAGTGCCATTGCATTAGAACACTCTTAACTACGTGCACAGTCCTATAAAGGCTGTAATATGGCCTTTTGCAGTCTAATAAAGGCTTCACACGTATTTAACGTTGTTCCATCTGCCTGTGCAGGTTACCATTGCACTGTTCTTTCCAGTCTAATGCGCTACCACGTCCAAAGTCGTTTTCATTAGCGCCATTGCCTTACAACACTCATAACTACGTGCACAGTCCAATAAAGGGTGTATAGCCATTTGCAGTCTAATAAAGGCCTTGCACGTAAATCACGTGGTTTCACCTGTCTGCACAGGTTACCATTGCACTAGTCCTACCAGTCTCAATGCGCTACAACGTCCCAAGTCGTTTTCATTAGCGCCGTTGTCTTAGAACACTCTTAACTACGTGCACAGTCATATAAAGGCTGTAATATGGCCTTTTGCAGGCTAATAAAAGCCTCACACATAAATCACGTGGTTCCCTCTGCCTGCGCATGTTACCATTGGACTATTTCTTCCAGTTTCAATGCACTACAACGTTCCAAGTGGTTTTCCTCAGCGCTGTGGCCTTAGAACTCTCTTAACTACGTGCACAGTCCTATAATGGCCGTAATATGGCTTTTTGCAGTCTAATAAAGGCTTCACACGTAAATCACGTGGTTTCACCTGCCTGCGCAGGTTACCATTGGACTAGTCCTTCCATTCTCAATGCGCTACAACGTCCCAAGTCGTTTTTATTAGCGCCGCTGCCTTACAACACTCTTAACTGCGTGCACAGCCCTATAAAGGCTGTAATATGGCCTTTTGCAGAATAATAAAAGCCTCACACGTAAATCACGTTGTTCCATCTGCCTGCGCATGTTACCATTGGACTATTCCTTCCAGTCTCATGCGCTACCACGTCCAAAGTCCATTTCATTAGCGCCATTGCCTTACAACACTCTTAACTACGTGCACAGTCCAATAAAGGGTGTATAGCGATTTGCAGTCTAATAAAGGCCTCACACGTATTTCACGTGGTTTCACCTGCCTGCGCAGGTTACCATTGGACTAGTCCTTCCAGTCTCAATGCGCTACAACGTCCCAAGTCGTTTTCATTAGCGCTGTTCCCTTAGAACACTCTTAACAGCGTGCACAGTCATATAAAGGTTGTAATATGGCTTTTTTCTGTCTAATAAAAGCCTCACACGTAAATCACGTGGTTCCATCTGCCTGCGCAGGTTACCATTGGACTATTCCTGCCAGTCTCAATGCACTACAACGTTCCAAATGGTTTTCCTCAGCGCTGTGGCCTTAGAACTCTCTTAACTATGTGCACAGTCCTATAAAGGCCGTAATATGGCCTTTTGCAGTTTAATAAAGGCCTTGCACGTAAATCACGCGGTTTCAGCTGCCTGCACTGGTTACCATTGGACTTGTCGTTCCAGTCTCAATGCGCTACCACGTCCCAAGTCGTTTTCATTAGCGCCGCTGAATTACAACACTCTTAACTACGTGCACAGTCCTATAAAGGCTGCAATATAGCCTTTTGCAGTCTAATAAAAACCTCGCACGTCAATCACGCGGTTATTTTTTTATTAGCGCCGCTGCCTTACAACACTCTTAACTGCGTGCACAGTCCTATAAAGGCTGTAATATGGCCTTTTGCAGTCTAATAAAAACCTCGCACGTCAATCACCCGGTTTCACCTGTCTGCGCAGGTTACCATTGGACTAGTCCTTCCAGTCTCAATGCGCTACAACGTCCCAAGTCGTTTTCATTAGCGCCGTTGTCTTAGAACACTCTTAACTACGTGCACAGTCATATAAAGGCTGTAATATGGCCTTTTGCAGTCTAATAAAAGCCTCACACATAAATCACGTGGTTCCATCTGCCTGCGCAGGTTACCATTGGACTATTCCTTCCAGTCTCAATGCACTACAACGTTCAAAGTGGTTTTCCTCAGCGCTGTGGCCTTAGAACTCTCTTAACTACGTGCACAGTCCTATAAAGACCGTAATATACCTTTTTGCAGTCCAATAAAGTCCGCACACGTAAATCACGTGGTTCCCTCTGCCTGCACAGGTTACCATTGGACTTGTCGTTCCAGTCTCAATGCGCTACCACGTCCCAAGTCGTTTTCATTAGCGCCGTTGTCTTAGAACACTCTTAACTACGTGCACAGTCATATAAAGGCTGTAATATGGCCTTTTGCAGTCTAATAAAAGCCTCACACATAAATCACGTGGTTCCATCTGCCTGCGCATGTTAGCATTGGACTATTCCTTCCAGTCTCAATGCACTACAACGTTCCAAGTGGTTTTCCTCAGCGCTGTGGCCTTAGAACTCTCTTAACTACGTGCACAGTCCTATAAAGGCCGTAATATGGCTTTTTGCAGTCTAATAAAGGCTTCACACGTAAATCACGTGGTTTCACCTGCCTGCGCAGGTTACCATTGGACTAGTCCTTCCATTCTCAATGCGCTACAACGTCCCAAGTCGTTTTTATTAGCGCCGCTGCCTTACAACACTCTTAACTGCGTGCACAGCCCTATAAAGGCTGTAATATGGCCTTTTGCAGTCTAATAAAAGCCTCACACGTAAATCACGTGGTTCCATCTGCCTGCGCAGGTTACCATTGGACTATTCCTTCCAGTCTCATTGCACTACAACGTTCCAAGTGGTTTTCCTCAGCGCTGTGGCCTTAGAACTCTCTTAACTATGTGCACAGTCCTATAAAAGCCGTAATATGGCCTTCTGCAGTCTAATAAAGGCTTCACACGTATTTCACGTGGTTTCACCTGCCTGCGCAGGTTACCATTGGACTAGTCTTTCCAGTCTCAATGCGCTACAACGTCCCAAGTCGTTTTCATTAGCGCTGTTCCCTTAGAACACACTTAACTACGTGCAGAGTCATATAAAGGTTGTAATATGGCTTTTTGCAGTCTAATAAAAGCCTCACACGTAAATCACGTGGTTCCATCTGCCTGCGCAGGTTACCATTGGACTATTCCTGCCAGTCTCAATGCACTACAACGTTCCAAGTGGTTTTCCTCAGCGCTGTGGCCTTAGAACTCTCTTAACTATGTGCACAGTCCTATAAAGGCCGTAATATGGCCTTTTGCAGTCTAATAAAGGCCTTGCACGTAAATCACGTGGTTTCACCTGTCTGCGCAGGTTACCATTGGCCTAGTCCTTCCATTCTTAATGCGCTACAACGTTCAAAGTCGTTTTCATTGGCGCCGTTGCCTTACAACACTCTTAACTACGTGCACAGTCCAATAAAGGGTGTAATATAGCCTTTTGCAGTCTAATAAAGTCCTCACACGAAAATCACGCGCTTCCATCTGCCTGTGCAGGTTACCTTTGGACTAGTCCTTCCAGTCCCAATGCGCTACAACGTCCCAAGTCGTTTTCATTAGCTCCGTTGCCTTAGAACACTCTTAACTACGTGCACAGTCCTATAAAGGCTGTAATATGGCCTTTTGCAGTCTAACAAAAGCCTCACACGTAAATCACGTGGTTCCATCTGCCTGCGCAGGTTACCATTGGACTAGTCCTTCCATTCTCAATGCGCTACAACGTCCCAAGTCGTTTTTATTAGCGCCGCTGCCTTACAACACTCTTAACTGCGTGCACAGTCCTATAAAGGCTGTAATATGGCCTTTTGCAGTCTAATAAAGGCCTTGCACGTAAGTCACGTGGTTTCACCTGTCTGCGCAGGTTACCATTGGACTAGTCCTTCCAGTCTCAATGCGCTACAACGTCCCAAGTCGTTTTCATTAGCGCCGTTGTCTTAGAACACTCTTAACTACGTGCACAGTCATATAAAGGCTGTAATATGGCCTTTTGCAGTCTAATAAAAGCCTCACACATAAATCACGTGGTTCCATCTGCCTGCGCAGGTTACCATTGGACTATTCCTTCCAGTCTCAATGCACTACAACGTTCCAAGTGGTTTTCTTCAGCGCTGTGGCCTTAGAACTCTCTTAACTATGTGCACAGTCCTATAAAGGCTGTAATATGGCCTTTTGCAGTCTAATAAAGGCTTCACACGTAATTAACGTTGTTCCATCTGCCTGTGCAGGTTACCATTGCACTGTTCTTTCCAGTCTCATGCCCTACCACGTCCAAAGTCGTTTTCATTAGCGCCATTGCCTTACAACACTCTTAACTACGTGCACAGTCCTATAAAGCCCGTAATATACCTTTTTGCAGTCCAATAAAGTCCGCACACGTAAATCACGTGGTTCCCTCTGTCTGCACAGGTTACCATTGGACTAGTCCTTCCAGTCCCAATGCGCTACAACGTCCCAAGTCGTTTTCATTAGCTCCGTTGCCTTAGAACACTCTTAACTACGTGCACAGTCCTATAAAGGCTGTAATATGGCCTTTTGCAGTCTAACAAAAGCCTCACACGTAAATCACGTGGTTCCATCTGCCTGCGCAGGTTACCATTGGACTATTCCTTCCAGTCTCACTGCACTACAACGTTCCAAGTGGTTTTCCTCAGCGCTGTGGCCTTAGAACTCTCTTAATGTGCACAGTCCTATAAAGACCTTAATATACCTTTTTGCAGTCCAATAAAGGCCGCACACGTAAATCACGCGGTTTCAGCTACCTGCACTGGTTACCATTGGACTAGTCCTTCCAGTCTCATGCCCTACCACGTCCAAAGTCGTTTTCATTAGCGCCATTGCCTTACAACACTCTTAACTACGTGCACAGTCCTATAAAGCCCGTAATATACCTTTTTGCAGTCCAATAAAGTCCGCACACGTAAATCACGTGGTTCCCTCTGTCTGCACAGGTTACCATTGGCCTAGTCCTTCCATTCTCAATGCGCTGCAACGTTCAAAGTCGTTTTCATTGGCGCCGTTGCCTTACAACACTCTTAACTACGTGCACAGTCCAATAAAGGGTGTAATATAGCCTTTTGCAGTCTAATAAAGTCCTCACACGAAAATCACGCGCTTCCATCTGCCTGTGCAGGTTACCATTGGCCTAGTCTTTCCAGTCTCAATGCGCTACAACGTCCCAAGTCGTTTTCATTAGTGCCATTGCATTAAAACACTCTTAACTACGTGCACAGTCCTATAAAGGCTGTAATATGGCCTTTTGCAGTCTAATAAAGGCTTCACACGTAATTAACGTTGTTCCATCTGCCTGTGCAGGTTACCATTGCACTGTTCTTTCCAGTCTCATGCGCTACCACGTCCAAAGTCGTTTTCATTAGCGCCATTGCCTTACAACACTCTTAACTACGTGCACAGTCCAATAAAGGGTGTATAGCCATTTGCAGTCCAATAAAGGCCTCACACGTAAATCACGTGGTTTTACCTGCCTGCGCAGGTTACCATTGGACTAGTCCTTCCAGTCTCAATGCGCTACAACGTCCCAAGTCGTTATCATTAGCGCCGTTGCCTTACAACACTATTAACTACGTGCACAGTCCTATAAAGACCGTAATATACCTTTTTGCAGTCCAATAAAGTCCGCACACGTAAATCACGTGGTTCCCTCTGCCTGCACAGGTTACCATTGGACTAGTCCTTCCAGTCCCAATGCGCTACAACGTCCCAAGTCGTTTTCATTAGCTCCGTTGCCTTAGAACACTCTTAACTACGTGCACAGTCCTATAAAGGCTGTAATATGGCCTTTTGCAGTCTAACAAAAGCCTCACACGTAAATCACGTGGTTCCATCTGCCTGCGCAGGTTACCATTGGACTATTCCTTCCAGTCTCATTGCACTACAACGTTCCAAGTGGTTTTCCTCAGCGCTGTGGCCTTAGAACTCTCTTAATTATGTGCACAGTCCTATAAAGACCTTAATATACCTTTTTGCAGTCCAATAAAGGCCGCACACGTAAATCACGCGGTTTCAGCTGCCTGCACTGGTTACCATTGGACTTGTCGTTCCAGTCTCAATGCGCTACCACGCCCCAAGTCGTTTTCATTAGCGCCGCTGAATTACAACACTCTTAACTACGTGCACAGTCCTATAAAGGCTGCAATATGGCCTTTTGCAGTCTAATAAAAACCTCGCACGTCAATCACGCGGTTTCACCTGTCTGCGCAGGTTACTATTGGACTAGTCCTTCCATTCTCAATGCGCTACAACGTCCCAAGTCCTTTTTATTAGCGCCGCTGCCTTACAACACTCTTAACTTCGTGCACAGTCCTATAAAGGCTGTAATATGGCCTTTTGCAGTCTAATAAAGGCCTTGCACGTAAATCACGTGGTTTCACCTGTCTGTACAGGTTACCATTGGACTAGTCCTTCCAGTCTCAATGCGCTACAACGTCCCAAGTCGTTTTCATTAGCGTCGTTGTCTTAGAACACTCTTAACTACGTGCACAGTCCTATAATGGCCGTAATATGGCTTTTTGCAGTCTAATAAAGGCTTCACACGTAAATCACGTGGTTTCACCTGCCTGCGCAGGTTACCATTGGACTAGTCCTTCCATTCTCAATGCGCAACAACGTCCCAAGTCGTTTCCATTAGCGCCGTTGCCTTACAACACTCTTAACTACGTGCACAGTCCTATAAAGACCGTAATATACCTTTTTGCAGTCCAATAAAGACCGCACACGTAAATCACGTGGTTCCCTCTGCCTGCACAGGTTACCATTGGACTAGTCCTTCCAGTCCCAATGCGCTACAACGTCCCAAGTCGTTTTCATTAGCTCCGTTGCCTTAGAACACTCTTAACTACGTGCACAGTCCTATAAAGGCTGTAATATGGCCTTTTGCAGTCTAACAAAAGCCTCACACGTAAATCACGTGGTTCCATCTGCCTGCGCAGGTTACCATTGGACTAGTCCTTCCATTCTCAATGCGCTACCACGTCCCAAGTCGTTTTTATTAGCGCCGCTGCCTTACAACACTCTTAACTGCGTGCACAGTCCTATAAAGGCCTTAATATACCTTTTTGCAGTCTAATAAAGGCCTTGCACGTAAGTCACGTGGTTTCACCTGTCTGCGCAGGTTACCATTGGACTAGTCCTTCCAGTCTCAATGCGCTACCACGTCCCAAGTCGTTTTCATTAGCGCCGTTGCGTTACAACACTCTTAACTACGTGCACAGTCCTATAAAGGCTGCAATATGGCCTTTTGCAGTCTAATAAAGGCTTCACACGTAATTAACGTTGTTCCATCTGCCTGTGCAGGTTACCATTGCACTGTTCTTTCCAGTCTCATGCCCTACCACGTCCAAAGTCGTTTTCATTAGCGCCATTGCCTTACAACACTCTTAACTACGTGCACAGTCCTATAAAGCCCGTAATATACCTTTTTGCAGTCCAATAAAGTCCGCACACGTATATCACGTGGTTCCCTCTGTCTGCACAGGTTACCATTGGACTAGTCCTTCCAGTCCCAATGCGCTACAACGTCCCAAGTCGTTTTCATTAGCTCCGTTGCCTTAGAACACTCTTAACTACGTGCACAGTCATATAAAGGCTGTAATATGGCCTTTTGCAGTCTAATAAAAGCCTCACACATAAATCACGTGGTTCCATCTGCCTGCGCAGGTTACCATTGGACTATTCCTTCCAGTCTCAATGCACTACAACGTTCCAAGTGGTTTTCCTCAGCGCTGTGGCCTTAGAATTCTCTTAATGTGCACAGTCCTATAAAGACCTTAATATACCTTTTTGCAGTCCAATAAAGGCCGCACACGTAAATCACGCGGTTTCAGCTACCTGCACTGGTTACCATTGGACTTGTCGTTCCAGTCTCAATGCGCTACCACGTCCCAATTCGTTTTCATTAGCACCGCTGCCTTACAACACTCTTAACTACGTGCACAGTCCTATAAAGGCTGCAATATGGCCTTTTGCAGTCTAATAAAAACCTCGCACGTCAATCACGCGGTTTCACCTGTCTGCGCAGGTTACCATTGGACTAGTCATTCCATTCTCAATGCGCTACAACGTCTTAAGTCGTTTTACTTAGCGCCGCTGCGTTACAACACTCTTAACTGCGTGCACAGTCCTATAAAGGCTGTAATATGGCCTTTTGCAGTCAAATAAAAGCCTCACACGTAAATCACGTGGTTCCATCTGCCTGCGCAGGTTACCATTGGACTATTCCTGCCAGTCTCAATGCGCTACAACGTTCCAAGTGGTTTTCCTCAGCGCTGTGGCCTTAGAACACTCTTAACTATGTGCACAGTCCTATAAAGGCCGTAATATGGCCTTTTGCAGTCTAATAAAGGCTTCACACGTAAATCACGTGGTTTCACCTGCCTGCGCAGGTTTCCATTGGACTAGCCGTTCCAGTCGCAATGCGCTCCAACGTCCCAAGTTGTTTTCATTAGCGCCGTTGCCTTACAACACTCTTAACTACGTGCACAGTCCTATAAAGGCTGTAATATGGCCTTTTGCAGTATATTAAAAGCCTCACACGTAAATCACGTGGTTCCATCTGCCTGCGCAGGTTACCATTGCACTATTCCTTCCAGTCTCATTGCACTACAACGTTCCAAGTGGTTTTCATTAGCGCCGTTGGCTAGAACACTCTTAACAACGTGCACAGTCATATAAAGGTTGTAATATGGCTATTTGCAGTCTAATAAAAGCCTCACACGTAAATCACGTGGTTCCATCTGCTTGCGCAGGTTACCATTGGACTATTCCTGCCAGTCTCAATGCACTACAACGTTTCAAGTGGTCTTCCTCAGCGCTGTGGCCTTAGAACTCTCTTAACTATGTGCACAGTCCTACAAAGGCCGTAATATGGCCTTTTGCAGTCTAATAAAGGCTTCACACGTAAATCACGTGGTTTCACCTGCCTGCGCAGGTTTCCATTGGACTAGCCGTTCCAGTCGCAATGCGCTCCAACGTCCCAAGTTGTTTTCATTAGCGCCGTTGCCTTACAACACTCTTAACTACGTGCACATTCCTATAAAGGCTGTAATATGGCCTTTTGCAGTCTAATAAAGGCCTTGCACGTAAATCACGTGGTTTCACCTGTCTGCGCAGGTTACCATTGGCCTAGTCCTTCCATTCTCAATGCGCTACAACGTTCAAGGTCGTTTTCATTGGCGCCGTTGCCTTACAACACTCTTAGCTACGTGCACAGTCCAATAAAGGGTGTAATATAGCCTTTTGCAGTCTAATAAAGGCCTCACACGAAAATCACGTGCTTCCATCTGCCTGTGCAGGTTACCATTGGCCTAGTCCTTCCAGTCTCAATGCGCTACAACGTCCCAAGTCGTTTTCATTAGTGCCATTGCATTAGAACACTCTCAACTACGTGCACAGTCCTATAAAGGCTGTAATATGGCTTTTTGCAGTCTAATAAAGGCTTCACACGTAATTAACGTTGTTCCATCTGCCTGTGCAGGTTACCATTGCACTGTTCTTTCCAGTCTCAATGCACTACAACGTTTCAAGTGGTCTTCCTCAGCGCTGTGGCCTTAGAACTCTCTTAACTATGTGCACAGTCCTACAAAGGCCGTAATATGGCCTTTTGCAGTCTAATAAAGGCTTCACACGTAAATCACGTGGTTTCACCTGCCTGCGCAGGTTTCCATTGGACTAGCCGTTCCTGTCGCAATGCGCTCCAACGTCCCAAGTTGTTTTCATTAGCGCCGTTGCCTTACAACACTCTTAACTACGTGCACATTCCTATAAAGGCTGTAATATGGCCTTTTGCAGTCTAATAAAGGCCTTGCACGTAAATCACGTGGTTTCACCTGTCTGCGCAGGTTACCATTGGCCTAGTCCTTCCATTCTCAATGCGCTACAACGTTCAAGGTCGTTTTCATTGGCGCCGTTGCCTTACAACACTCTTAACTACGTGCACAGTCCAATAAAGGGTGTAATATAGCCTTTTGCAGTCTAATAAAGGCCTCACACGAAAATCACGTGCTTCCATCTGCCTGTGCAGGTTACCATTGGCCTAGTCCTTCCAGTCTCAATGCGCTACAACGTCCCAAGTCGTTTTCATTAGTGCCATTGCATTAGAACACTCTTAACTACGTGCACAGTCCTATAAAGGCTGTAATATGGCATTTTGCAGTCTAATAAAGGCTTCACACGTAATTAACGTTGTTCCATCTGCCTGTGCAGGTTACCATTGCACTGTTCTTTCCAGTCTCATGCGCTACCACGTCCAAAGTCGTTTTCATTAGCGCCATTGCCTTACAACACTCTTAACTACGTGCACAGTCCAATAAAGGGTGTATAGCCATTTGCAGTCTAATAAAGGCCTCACACGTAAATCACGTGGTTTTACCTGTCTGCGCAGGTTACCATTGGACTAGTCCTTCCAGTCTCAATGCGCTACAACGTCCCAAGTAGTTTTCATTAGCGCCGTTGCCTTACAACACTCCTAACTACGTGCACGTCCTATAAAGACCGTAATATACCTTTTTGCAGTCCAATAAAGTCCGCACACGTAAATCACGTGGTTCCTTCTGCCTGCACAGGTTACCGTTGGACTAGTCCTTCCAGTCCCAATGCGCTACAACGTCCCAAGTTGTTTTCATTAGCGCCGTTGCCTTAGAACACTCTTAACTACGTGCACAGTCCTATACAGGCTGTAATATGGCATTTTGCAGTCTAATAAAGGCCTCACACGAAAATCACGTGCTTCCATCTGCCTGTGCAGGTTACCATTGGCCTAGTCCTTCCAGTCTCAATGCGCTACAACGTCCCAAGTCGTTTTCATTAGTGCCATTGCATTAGAACACTCTTAACTACGTGCACAGTCCTATACAGGCTGTAATATGGCATTTTGCAGTCTAATAAAGGCTTCACACGTAATTAACGTTGTTCCATCTGCCTGTGCAGGTTACCATTGCACTGTTCTTTCCAGTCTCATGCGCTACCACGTCCAAAGTCGTTTTCATTAGCGCCATTGCCTTACAACACTCTTAACTACGTGCACAGTCCAATAAAGGGTGTATAGCCATTTGCAGTCTAATAAAGGCCTCACACGTAAATCACGTGGTTTTACCTGTCTGCGCAGGTTACCATTGGACTAGTCCTTCCAGTCTCAATGCGCTACAACGTCCCAAGTCGTTTTCATTAGCGCCGTTGCCTCACAACACTCCTAACTACGTGCACAGTCCTATAAAGACCGTAATATACCTTTTTGCAGTCCAATAAAGTCCGCACACGTAAATCACGTGGTTCCCTCTGCCTGCACAGGTTACCATTGGACTAGTCCTTCCAGTCCCAATGCGCTACAACGTCCCATGTCGTTTTCATTAGCTCTGTTGCCTTAAAACACTCTTAACTACGTGCACAGTCCTATAAAGGCTGTAATATAGCCTTTTGCAGTCTAACAAAAGCCTCACACGTAAATCACGTGGTTCCATCTGCCTGCGCAGGTTACCATTGGACTATTCCTTCCAGTCTCATTGCACTACAACGTTCCAAGTGGTTTTCCTCAGCGCTGTGGCCTTAGAACTCTCTTAATTATGTGCACAGTCCTATAAAGACCTTAATATACATTTTTGCAGTCCAATAAAGGCCGCACTCGTAAATCACGCGGTTTCAGCTGCCTGCACTGGTTACCATTGGACTATTCCTGCCAGTCTCAATGCACTACAACGTTCCAAGTGGTTTTCCTCAGCGCTGTGGCCTTAGAACTCTATTAACTATGTGCACAGTCCTATAAAGGCCGTAATATGGCCTTTTGCAGTCTAATAAAGGCTTCACACGTAAATCACGTGGTTTTACCTGCCTGCGTAGGTTACCATTGGACTAGTCCTTCCAGTCTCAATGCGCTACAACGTCCCAAGTCGTTTTCATTAGCGCCGTTGCCTTAGAACACTCTTAACTACGTGCACAGTCCTATAAAGGCTGTAATATGGCCTTTTGCAGTCTAACAAAAGCCTCACACGTAAATCACGTGGTTCCATCTGCCTGCGCAGGTTACCATTGGACTATTCCTTCCAGTCTCATTGCACTACAACGTTCCAAGTGGTTTTCCTCAGCGCTGTGGCCTTAGAACTCTCTTAATTATGTGCACAGTCCTATAAAGACCTTAATATACCTTTTTGCAGTCCAATAAAGGCCGCACACGTAAATCACGCGGTTTCAGCTGCCTGCACTGGTTACCATTGGACTTGTCGTTCCAGTCTCAATGCGCTACCACGTCCCAATTCGTTTTCATTAGCGCCGCTGCCTTACAACACTCTTAACTACGTGCACAGTCCTATAAAGGCTGCAATATGGCCTTTTGCAGTCTAATAAAAACCTCGCACGTCAATCACGCGGTTTCACCTGTCTGCGCAGGTTACCATTGGACTAGTCCTTCCATTCTCAATGCGCTACAACGTCCCAAGTCGTTTTTATTAGCGCCACTGCCTTACAACACTCTTAACTGCGTGCACAGTCCTATAAAGGCTGTAATATGGCCTTTTGCAGTCTAATAAAGGCCTTGCACGTAAATCACGTGGTTTCACCTGTCTGCAGAGGTTACCATTGGACTAGTCCTTCCAGTCTCAATGCGCTACAACGTCCCAAGTCGTTTTCATTAGCGCCGTTGTCTTACAACACTCTTAACTACGTGCACAGTCATATAAAGGCTGTAATATGGCCTTTTGCAGTCTAATAAAAGCCTCACACATAAATCACGTGGTTCCATCTGCCTGCGCAGGTTACCATTGGGCTATTCCTTCCAGTCTCAATGCACTAAAACGTTCCAAGTGGTTTTCCTCAGCGCTGTGGCCTTAGAACTCTCTTAACTATGTGCACAGTCCTATAATGGCCGTAATATGGCTTTTTGCAGTCTAATAAAGGCTTCACACGTAAATCACGTGGTTTTACCTGCCTGCGCAGGTTACCATTGGACTAGTCCTTCCAGTCTCAATGCGCTACAACGTCCCAAGTCGTTTTCATTAGCGCCGTTGCCTTACAACACTCTTAACTACGTGCACAGTCCTATAAAGACCGTAATATACATTTTTGCAGTCCAATAAAGTCCGCACACGTAAATCACGTGGTTCCCTCTGCCTGCACAGGTTACCATTGGACTAGTCCTTCCAGTCCCAATGCGCTACAACGTCCCAAGTCGTTTTCATTAGCTCCGTTGCCTTAGAACACTCTTAACTACGTGCACAGTCCTATAAAGGCTGTAATATGGCCTTTTGCAGTCTAACAAAAGCCTCACACGTAAATCACGTGGTTCCATCTGCCTGCGCAGGTTACCATTGGACTATTCCTTCCAGTCTCATTGCACTACAACGTTCCAAGTTGTTTTCCTCAGCGCTGTGGCCTTAGAACTCTCTTAATTATGTGCACAGTCCTATAAAGACCTTAATATACCTTTTTGCAGTCCAATAAAGGCCGCACACGTAAATCACGCGGTTTCAGCTGCCTGCACTGGTTACCATTGGACTTGTCGTTCCAGTCTCAATGCGCTACCACGTCCCAAGTCGTTTTCATTAGCGCCGCTGCGTTACAACACTCTTAACTACGTGCACAGTCCTATAAAGGCTGCAATATGGCCTTTTGCAGTCTAATAAAAACCTCGCACGTCAATCACGCGGTTTCACCTGTCTGCGCAGGTTACCATTGGACTAGTCCTTCCATTCTCAATGCGCTACAACGTCCCAAGTCGTTTTTATTAGCGCCGCTGCCTTACAACACTCTTAACTGCGTGCACAGTCCAATAAAGGGTGTAATATAGCCTTTTGCAGCCTAATAAAGGCCTCACACGAAAATCACGTGCTTCCATCTGCCTGTGCAGGTTACCATTGGCCTAGTCCTTCCAGTCTCAATGCGCTACAACGTCCCAAGTCGTTTTCATTAGTGCCATTGCATTAGAACACTCTTAACTACGTGCACAGTCCTATAAAGGCTGTAATATGGCATTTTGCAGTCTAATAAAGGCTTCACACGTAATTAACGTTGTTCCATCTGCCTGTGCAGGTTACCATTGCACTGTTCTTTCCAGTCTCATGCGCTACCACGTCCAAAGTCGTTTTCATTAGCGCCATTGCCTTACAACACTCTTAACTACGTGCACAGTCCAATAAAGGGTGTATAGCCATTTGCAGTCTAATAAAGGCCTCACACGTAAATCACGTAGTTTTACCTGTCTGCGCAGGTTACCATTGGACTAGTCCTTCCAGTCTCAATGCGCTACAACGTCCCAAGTCGTTTTCATTAGCGCCGTTGCCTTACAACACTCCTAACTACGTGCACAGTCCTATAAAGACCGTAATATACCTTTTTGCAGTCCAATAAAGTCCGCACACGTAAATCACGTGGTTCCCTCTGCCTGCACAGGTTACCATTGGACTAGTCCTTCCAGTCCCAATGCGCTACAACGTCCCAAGTCGTTTTCATTAGCTCCGTTGCCTTAAAACACTCTTAACTACGTGCACAGTCCTATAAAGGCTGTAATATAGCCTTTTGCAGTCTAACAAAAGCCTCACACGTAAATCACGTGGTTCCATCTGCCTGCGCAGGTTACCATTGGACTATTCCTTCCAGTCTCATTGCACTACAACGTTCCAAGTGGTTTTCCTCAGCGCTGTGGCCTTAGAACTCTCTTAATTATGTGCACAGTCCTATAAAGACCTTAATATACCTTTTTGCAGTCCAATAAAGGCCGCACTCGTAAATCACGCGGTTTCAGCTGCCTGCACTGGTTACCATTGGACTTGTCGTTCCAGTCTCAATGCGCTACAACGTCCCAAGTCGTTTTCATTAGTGCCATTGCATTAGAACACTCTTAACTACGTGCACAGTCCTATAAAGGCTGTAATATGGCATTTTGCAGTCTAATAAAGGCTTCACACGTAATTAACGTTGTTCCATCTGCCTGTGCAGGTTACCATTGCACTGTTCTTTCCAGTCTCATGCGCTACCACGTCCAAAGTCGTTTTCATTAGCGCCATTGCCTTACAACACTCTTAACTACGTGCACAGTCCAATAAAGGGTGTATAGCCATTTGCAGTCTAATAAAGGCCTCACACGTAAATCACGTGGTTTTACCTGTCTGCGCAGGTTACCATTGGACTAGTCCTTCCAGTCTCAATGCGCTACAACGTCCCAAGTCGTTTTTATTAGCGCCGTTGCCTTACAACACTCCTAACTACGTGCACAGTCCTATAAAGACCGTAATATACCTTTTTGCAGTCCAATAAAGTCCGCACACGTAAATCACGTGGTTCCCTCTGCCTGCACAGGTTACCATTGGACTAGTCCTTCCAGTCCCAATGCGCTACAACGTCCCAAGTCGTTTTCATTAGCTCCGTTGCATTAAAACACTCTTAACTACGTGCACAGTCCTATAAAGGCTGTAATATAGCCTTTTGCAGTCTAACAAAAGCCTCACACGTAAATCACGTGGTTCCATCTGCCTGCGCAGGTTACCATTGGACTATTCCTTCCAGTCTCATTGCACTACAACGTTCCAAGTGGTTTTCCTCAGCGCTGTGGCCTTAGAACTCTCTTAATTATGTGCACAGTCGTATAAAGACCTTAATATACCTTTTTGCAGTCCAATAAAGGCCGCACTCGTAAATCACGCGGTTTCAGCTGCCTGCACTGGTTACCATTGGACTATTCCTGCCAGTCTCAATGCACTACAACGTTCCAAGTGGTTTTCCTCAACGCTGTGGCCTTAGAACTCTCTTAACTATGTGCACAGTCCTATAAAGGCCGTAATATGGCCTTTTGCAGTCTAATAAAGGCTTCACACGTAAATCACGTGGTTTTACCTGCCTGCGTAGGTTACCATTGGACTAGTCCTTCCAGTCTCAATGCGCTACAACGTCCCAAGTCGTTTTCATTAGCGCCGTTGCCTTAGAACACTCTTAACTACGTGCACAGTCCTATAAAGGCTGTAATATGGCCTTTTGCAGTCTAACAAAAGCCTCACACGTAAATCACGTGGTTCCATCTGCCTGCGCAGGTTACCATTGGACTATTCCTTCCAGTCTCATTGCACTACAACGTTCCAAGTGGTTTTCCTCAGCGCTGTGGCCTTAGAACTCTCTTAACTATGTGCACAGTCCTATAAAGGCCGTAATATGGCCTTTTGCAGTCTAATAAAGGCTTCACACGTAAATCACGTGGTTTTACCTGCCTGCGTAGCTTACCATTGGACTAGTCCTTCCAGTCTCAATGCGCTACAACGTCCCAAGTCGTTTTCATTAGCGCCGTTGCCTTAGAACACTCTTAACTACGTGCACAGTCCTATAAAGGCTGTAATATGGCCTTTTGCAGTCTAACAAAAGCCTCACACGTAAATCACGTGGTTCCATCTGCCTGCGCAGGTTACCATTGGACTATTCCTTCCAGTCTCATTGCACTACAACGTTCCAAGTGGTTTTCCTCAGCGCTGTGGCCTTAGAACTCTCTTAATTATGTGCACAGTCCTATAAAGACCTTAATATACCTTTTTGCAGTCCAATAAAGGCCGCACACGTAAATCACGCGGTTTCAGCTGCCTGCACTGGTTACCATTGGACTTGTCGTTCCAGTCTCAATGCGCTACCACGTCCCAATTCGTTTTCATTAGCGCCGCTGCCTTACAACACTCTTAACTACGTGCACAGTCCTATAAAGGCTGCAATATGGCCTTTTGCAGTCTAATAAAAACCTCGCACGTCAATCACGCGGTTTCACCTGTCTGCGCAGGTTACCATTGGACTAGTCCTTCCATTCTCAATGCGCTACAACGTCCCAAGTCGTTTTTATTAGCGCCACTGCCTTACAACACTCTTAACTGCGTGCACAGTCCTATAAAGGCTGTAATATGGCCTTTTGCAGTCTAATAAAGGCCTTGCACGTAAATCACGTGGTTTCACCTGTCTGCAGAGGTTACCATTGGACTAGTCCTTCCAGTCCCAATGCGCTACAACGTCCCAAGTCGTTTTCATTAGCTCCGTTGCATTAAAACACTCTTAACTACGTGCACAGTCATATAAAGGCTGTAATATGGCCTTTTGCAGTCTAATAAAAGCCTCACACATAAATCACGCGGTTCCATCTGCCTGCGCAGGTTACCATTGGGCTATTCCTTCCAGTCTCAATGCACTAAAATGGTTCCAAGTGGTTTTCCTCAGCGCTGTGGCCTTAGAACTCTCTTAACTATGTGCACAGTCCTATAATGGCCGTAATATGGCTTTTTGCAGTCTAATAAAGGCTTCACACGTAAATCACGTGGTTTTACCTGCCTGCGCAGGTTACCATTGGACTAGTCCTTCCAGTTTCAATGCACTACAACGTCCCAAGTCGGTTTCATTAGCGCCGTTGCCTTACAACACTCTTAACTACGTGCACAGTCCTATAAAGACCGTAATATACATTTTTGCAGTCCAATAAAGTCCGCACACGTAAATCACGTGGTTCCCTCTGCCTGCACAGGTTACCATTGGACTAGTCCTTCCAGTCCCAATGCGCTACAACGTCCCAAGTCGTTTTCATTAGCTCCGTTGCCTTAGAACACTCTTAACTACGTGCACAGTCCTATAAAGGCTGTAATATGGCCTTTTGCAGTCTAACAAAAGCCTCACACGTAAATCACGTGGTTCCATCTGCCTGCGCAGGTTACCATTGGACTATTCCTTCCAGTCTCATTGCACTACAACGTTCCAAGTGGTTTTCCTCAGCGCTGTGGCCTTAGAACTCTCTTAATTATGTGCACAGTCCTATAAAGACCTTAATATACCTTTTTGCAGTCCAATAAAGGCCGCACACGTAAATCACGCGGTTTCAGCTGCCTGCACTGGTTACCATTGGACTTGTCGTTCCAGTCTCAATGCGCTACCACGTCCCAAGTCGTTTTCATTAGCGCCGCTGCGTTACAACACTCTTAACTACGTGCACAGTCCTATAAAGGCTGCAATATGGCCTTTTGCAGTCTAATAAAAACCTCGCACGTCAATCACGCGGTTTCACCTGTCTGCGCAGGTTACCATTGGACTAGTCCTTCCATTCTCAATGCGCTACAACGTCCCAAGTCGTTTTTATTAGCGCCGCTGCCTTACAACACTCTTAACTGCGTGCACAGTCCTATAAAGGCTGTAATATGGCCTTTTGCAGTCTAATAAAGGCCTTGCACGTAAATCACGTGGTTTCACCTGTCTGCGCAGGTTACCATTGGACTTGTCGTTCCAGTCTCAATGCGCTACCACGTCCCAATTCGTTTTCATTAGCGCCGTTGTCTTAGAACACTCTTAACTACGTGCACAGTCCTATAAAGGCTGCAATATGGCCTTTTGCAGTCTAATAAAAACCTCGCACGTCAATCACGCAGTTTCACCTGTCTGCGCAGGTTACCATTGGACTAGTCCTTCCATTCTCAATGCGCTACAACGTCCCAAGTCGTTTTATTAGCGCCGCTGCCTTACAACACTCTTAACTGCGTGCACAGTCCTATGAAGGCTGTAATATGGCCTTTTGCAGTCTAATAAAGGCCTTGCACGTAAATCACGTGGTTTCACCTGTCTGCGCAGGTTACCATTGGACTAGTCCTTCCAGTCCCAATGCGCTACAACGTCCCAAGTCGTTTTCATTAGCTCCGTTGCATTAAAACACTCTTAACTACGTGCACAGTCCTATAAAGGCTGTAATATAGCCTTTTGCAGTCTAACAAAAGCCTCACACGTAAATCACGTGGTTCCATCTGCCTGCGCAGGTTACCATTGGACTATTCCTTCCAGTCTCATTGCACTACAACGTTCCAAGTGGTTTTCCTCAGCGCTGTGGCCTTAGAACTCTCTTAATTATGTGCACAGTCGTATAAAGACCTTAATATACCTTTTTGCAGTCCAATAAAGGCCGCACTCGTAAATCACGCGGTTTCAGCTGCCTGCACTGGTTACCATTGGACTATTCCTGCCAGTCTCAATGCACTACAACGTTCCAAGTGGTTTTCCTCAACGCTGTGGCCTTAGAACTCTCTTAACTATGTGCACAGTCCTATAAAGGCCGTAATATGGCCTTTTGCAGTCTAATAAAGGCTTCACACGTAAATCACGTGGTTTTACCTGCCTGCGTAGGTTACCATTGGACTAGTCCTTCCAGTCTCAATGCGCTACAACGTCCCAAGTCGTTTTCATTAGCGCCGTTGCCTTAGAACACTCTTAACTACGTGCACAGTCCTATAAAGGCTGTAATATGGCCTTTTGCAGTCTAACAAAAGCCTCACACGTAAATCACGTGGTTCCATCTGCCTGCGCAGGTTACCATTGGACTATTCCTTCCAGTCTCATTGCACTACAACGTTCCAAGTGGTTTTCCTCAGCGCTGTGGCCTTAGAACTCTCTTAACTATGTGCACAGTCCTATAAAGGCCGTAATATGGCCTTTTGCAGTCTAATAAAGGCTTCACACGTAAATCACGTGGTTTTACCTGCCTGCGTAGGTTACCATTGGACTAGTCCTTCCAGTCTCAATGCGCTACAACGTCCCAAGTCGTTTTCATTAGCGCCGTTGCCTTAGAACACTCTTAACTACGTGCACAGTCCTATAAAGGCTGTAATATGGCCTTTTGCAGTCTAACAAAAGCCTCACACGTAAATCACGTGGTTCCATCTGCCTGCGCAGGTTACCATTGGACTATTCCTTCCAGTCTCATTGCACTACAACGTTCCAAGTGGTTTTCCTCAGCGCTGTGGCCTTAGAACTCTCTTAATTATGTGCACAGTCCTATAAAGACCTTAATATACCTTTTTGCAGTCCAATAAAGGCCGCACACGTAAATCACGCGGTTTCAGCTGCCTGCACTGGTTACCATTGGACTTGTCGTTCCAGTCTCAATGCGCTACCACGTCCCAATTCGTTTTCATTAGCGCCGCTGCCTTACAACACTCTTAACTACGTGCACAGTCCTATAAAGGCTGCAATATGGCCTTTTGCAGTCTAATAAAAACCTCGCACGTCAATCACGCGGTTTCACCTGTCTGCGCAGGTTACCATTGGACTAGTCCTTCCATTCTCAATGCGCTACAACGTCCCAAGTCGTTTTTATTAGCGCCACTGCCTTACAACACTCTTAACTGCGTGCACAGTCCTATAAAGGCTGTAATATGGCCTTTTGCAGTCTAATAAAGGCCTTGCACGTAAATCACGTGGTTTCACCTGTCTGCAGAGGTTACCATTGGACTAGTCCTTCCAGTCTCAATGCGCTACAACGTCCCAAGTCGTTTTCATTAGCGCCGTTGTCTTACAACACTCTTAACTACGTGCACAGTCATATAAAGGCTGTAATATGGCCTTTTGCAGTCTAATAAAAGCCTCACACATAAATCACGCGGTTCCATCTGCCTGCGCAGGTTACCATTGGGCTATTCCTTCCAGTCTCAATGCACTAAAATGGTTCCAAGTGGTTTTCCTCAGCGCTGTGGCCTTAGAACTCTCTTAACTATGTGCACAGTCCTATAATGGCCGTAATATGGCTTTTTGCAGTCTAATAAAGGCTTCACACGTAAATCACGTGGTTTTACCTGCCTGCGCAGGTTACCATTGGACTAGTCCTTCCAGTTTCAATGCACTACAACGTCCCAAGTCGGTTTCATTAGCGCCGTTGCCTTACAACACTCTTAACTACGTGCACAGTCCTATAAAGACCGTAATATACATTTTTGCAGTCCAATAAAGTCCGCACACGTAAATCACGTGGTTCCCTCTGCCTGCACAGGTTACCATTGGACTAGTCCTTCCAGTCCCAATGCGCTACAACGTCCCAAGTCGTTTTCATTAGCTCCGTTGCCTTAGAACACTCTTAACTACGTGCACAGTCCTATAAAGGCTGTAATATGGCCTTTTGCAGTCTAACAAAAGCCTCACACGTAAATCACGTGGTTCCATCTGCCTGCGCAGGTTACCATTGGACTATTCCTTCCAGTCTCATTGCACTACAACGTTCCAAGTGGTTTTCCTCAGCGCTGTGGCCTTAGAACTCTCTTAATTATGTGCACAGTCCTATAAAGACCTTAATATACCTTTTTGCAGTCCAATAAAGGCCGCACACGTAAATCACGCGGTTTCAGCTGCCTGCACTGGTTACCATTGGACTTGTCGTTCCAGTCTCAATGCGCTACCACGTCCCAAGTCGTTTTCATTAGCGCCGCTGCGTTACAACACTCTTAACTACGTGCACAGTCCTATAAAGGCTGCAATATGGCCTTTTGCAGTCTAATAAAAACCTCGCACGTCAATCACGCGGTTTCACCTGTCTGCGCAGGTTACCATTGGACTAGTCCTTCCATTCTCAATGCGCTACAACGTCCCAAGTCGTTTTTATTAGCGCCACTGCCTTACAACACTCTTAACTGCGTGCACAGTCCTATAAAGGCTGTAATATGGCCTTTTGCAGTCTAATAAAGGCCTTGCACGTAAATCACGTGGTTTCACCTGTCTGCAGAGGTTACCATTGGACTAGTCCTTCCAGTCTCAATGCGCTACAACGTCCCAAGTCGTTTTCATTAGCGCCGTTGTCTTACAACACTCTTAACTACGTGCACAGTCATATAAAGGCTGTAATATGGCCTTTTGCAGTCTAATAAAAGCCTCACACATAAATCACGCGGTTCCATCTGCCTGCGCAGGTTACCATTGGGCTATTCCTTCCAGTCTCAATGCACTAAAATGGTTCCAAGTGGTTTTCCTCAGCGCTGTGGCCTTAGAACTCTCTTAACTATGTGCACAGTCCTATAATGGCCGTAATATGGCTTTTTGCAGTCTAATAAAGGCTTCACACGTAAATCACGTGGTTTTACCTGCCTGCGCAGGTTACCATTGGACTAGTCCTTCCAGTTTCAATGCACTACAACGTCCCAAGTCGGTTTCATTAGCGCCGTTGCCTTACAACACTCTTAACTACGTGCACAGTCCTATAAAGACCGTAATATACATTTTTGCAGTCCAATAAAGTCCGCACACGTAAATCACGTGGTTCCCTCTGCCTGCACAGGTTACCATTGGACTAGTCCTTCCAGTCCCAATGCGCTACAACGTCCCAAGTCGTTTTCATTAGCTCCGTTGCCTTAGAACACTCTTAACTACGTGCACAGTCCTATAAAGGCTGTAATATGGCCTTTTGCAGTCTAACAAAAGCCTCACACGTAAATCACGTGGTTCCATCTGCCTGCGCAGGTTACCATTGGACTATTCCTTCCAGTCTCATTGCACTACAACGTTCCAAGTGGTTTTCCTCAGCGCTGTGGCCTTAGAACTCTCTTAATTATGTGCACAGTCCTATAAAGACCTTAATATACCTTTTTGCAGTCCAATAAAGGCCGCACACGTAAATCACGCGGTTTCAGCTGCCTGCACTGGTTACCATTGGACTTGTCGTTCCAGTCTCAATGCGCTACCACGTCCCAAGTCGTTTTCATTAGCGCCGCTGCGTTACAACACTCTTAACTACGTGCACAGTCCTATAAAGGCTGCAATATGGCCTTTTGCAGTCTAATAAAAACCTCGCACGTCAATCACGCGGTTTCACCTGTCTGCGCAGGTTACCATTGGACTAGTCCTTCCATTCTCAATGCGCTACAACGTCCCAAGTCGTTTTTATTAGCGCCGCTGCCTTACAACACTCTTAACTGCGTGCACAGTCCTATAAAGGCTGTAATATGGCCTTTTGCAGTCTAATAAAGGCCTTGCACGTAAATCACGTGGTTTCACCTGTCTGCGCAGGTTACCATTGGACTTGTCGTTCCAGTCTCAATGCGCTACCACGTCCCAATTCGTTTTCATTAGCGCCGTTGTCTTAGAACACTCTTAACTACGTGCACAGTCCTATAAAGGCTGCAATATGGCCTTTTGCAGTCTAATAAAAACCTCGCACGTCAATCACGCAGTTTCACCTGTCTGCGCAGGTTACCATTGGACTAGTCCTTCCATTCTCAATGCGCTACAACGTCCCAAGTCGTTTTATTAGCGCCGCTGCCTTACAACACTCTTAACTGCGTGCACAGTCCTATGAAGGCTGTAATATGGCCTTTTGCAGTCTAATAAAGGCCTTGCACGTAAATCACGTGGTTTCACCTGTCTGCGCAGGTTACCATTGGACTAGTCCTTCCAGTCCCAATGCGCTACAACGTCCCAAGTCGTTTTCATTAGCTCCGTTGCATTAAAACACTCTTAACTACGTGCACAGTCCTATAAAGGCTGTAATATAGCCTTTTGCAGTCTAACAAAAGCCTCACACGTAAATCACGTGGTTCCATCTGCCTGCGCAGGTTACCATTGGACTATTCCTTCCAGTCTCATTGCACTACAACGTTCCAAGTGGTTTTCCTCAGCGCTGTGGCCTTAGAACTCTCTTAATTATGTGCACAGTCGTATAAAGACCTTAATATACCTTTTTGCAGTCCAATAAAGGCCGCACTCGTAAATCACGCGGTTTCAGCTGCCTGCACTGGTTACCATTGGACTATTCCTGCCAGTCTCAATGCACTACAACGTTCCAAGTGGTTTTCCTCAACGCTGTGGCCTTAGAACTCTCTTAACTATGTGCACAGTCCTATAAAGGCCGTAATATGGCCTTTTGCAGTCTAATAAAGGCTTCACACGTAAATCACGTGGTTTTACCTGCCTGCGTAGGTTACCATTGGACTAGTCCTTCCAGTCTCAATGCGCTACAACGTCCCAAGTCGTTTTCATTAGCGCCGTTGCCTTAGAACACTCTTAACTACGTGCACAGTCCTATAAAGGCTGTAATATGGCCTTTTGCAGTCTAACAAAAGCCTCACACGTAAATCACGTGGTTCCATCTGCCTGCGCAGGTTACCATTGGACTATTCCTTCCAGTCTCATTGCACTACAACGTTCCAAGTGGTTTTCCTCAGCGCTGTGGCCTTAGAACTCTCTTAACTATGTGCACAGTCCTATAAAGGCCGTAATATGGCCTTTTGCAGTCTAATAAAGGCTTCACACGTAAATCACGTGGTTTTACCTGCCTGCGTAGGTTACCATTGGACTAGTCCTTCCAGTCTCAATGCGCTACAACGTCCCAAGTCGTTTTCATTAGCGCCGTTGCCTTAGAACACTCTTAACTACGTGCACAGTCCTATAAAGGCTGTAATATGGCCTTTTGCAGTCTAACAAAAGCCTCACACGTAAATCACGTGGTTCCATCTGCCTGCGCAGGTTACCATTGGACTATTCCTTCCAGTCTCATTGCACTACAACGTTCCAAGTGGTTTTCCTCAGCGCTGTGGCCTTAGAACTCTCTTAATTATGTGCACAGTCCTATAAAGACCTTAATATACCTTTTTGCAGTCCAATAAAGGCCGCACACGTAAATCACGCGGTTTCAGCTGCCTGCACTGGTTACCATTGGACTTGTCGTTCCAGTCTCAATGCGCTACCACGTCCCAATTCGTTTTCATTAGCGCCGCTGCCTTACAACACTCTTAACTACGTGCACAGTCCTATAAAGGCTGCAATATGGCCTTTTGCAGTCTAATAAAAACCTCGCACGTCAATCACGCGGTTTCACCTGTCTGCGCAGGTTACCATTGGACTAGTCCTTCCATTCTCAATGCGCTACAACGTCCCAAGTCGTTTTTATTAGCGCCACTGCCTTACAACACTCTTAACTGCGTGCACAGTCCTATAAAGGCTGTAATATGGCCTTTTGCAGTCTAATAAAGGCCTTGCACGTAAATCACGTGGTTTCACCTGTCTGCAGAGGTTACCATTGGACTAGTCCTTCCAGTCTCAATGCGCTACAACGTCCCAAGTCGTTTTCATTAGCGCCGTTGTCTTACAACACTCTTAACTACGTGCACAGTCATATAAAGGCTGTAATATGGCCTTTTGCAGTCTAATAAAAGCCTCACACATAAATCACGCGGTTCCATCTGCCTGCGCAGGTTACCATTGGGCTATTCCTTCCAGTCTCAATGCACTAAAATGGTTCCAAGTGGTTTTCCTCAGCGCTGTGGCCTTAGAACTCTCTTAACTATGTGCACAGTCCTATAATGGCCGTAATATGGCTTTTTGCAGTCTAATAAAGGCTTCACACGTAAATCACGTGGTTTTACCTGCCTGCGCAGGTTACCATTGGACTAGTCCTTCCAGTTTCAATGCACTACAACGTCCCAAGTCGGTTTCATTAGCGCCGTTGCCTTACAACACTCTTAACTACGTGCACAGTCCTATAAAGACCGTAATATACATTTTTGCAGTCCAATAAAGTCCGCACACGTAAATCACGTGGTTCCCTCTGCCTGCACAGGTTACCATTGGACTAGTCCTTCCAGTCCCAATGCGCTACAACGTCCCAAGTCGTTTTCATTAGCTCCGTTGCCTTAGAACACTCTTAACTACGTGCACAGTCCTATAAAGGCTGTAATATGGCCTTTTGCAGTCTAACAAAAGCCTCACACGTAAATCACGTGGTTCCATCTGCCTGCGCAGGTTACCATTGGACTATTCCTTCCAGTCTCATTGCACTACAACGTTCCAAGTGGTTTTCCTCAGCGCTGTGGCCTTAGAACTCTCTTAATTATGTGCACAGTCCTATAAAGACCTTAATATACCTTTTTGCAGTCCAATAAAGGCCGCACACGTAAATCACGCGGTTTCAGCTGCCTGCACTGGTTACCATTGGACTTGTCGTTCCAGTCTCAATGCGCTACCACGTCCCAAGTCGTTTTCATTAGCGCCGCTGCGTTACAACACTCTTAACTACGTGCACAGTCCTATAAAGGCTGCAATATGGCCTTTTGCAGTCTAATAAAAACCTCGCACGTCAATCACGCGGTTTCACCTGTCTGCGCAGGTTACCATTGGACTAGTCCTTCCATTCTCAATGCGCTACAACGTCCCAAGTCGTTTTTATTAGCGCCGCTGCCTTACAACACTCTTAACTGCGTGCACAGTCCTATAAAGGCTGTAATATGGCCTTTTGCAGTCTAATAAAGGCCTTGCACGTAAATCACGTGGTTTCACCTGTCTGCGCAGGTTACCATTGGACTTGTCGTTCCAGTCTCAATGCGCTACCACGTCCCAATTCGTTTTCATTAGCGCCGTTGTCTTAGAACACTCTTAACTACGTGCACAGTCCTATAAAGGCTGCAATATGGCCTTTTGCAGTCTAATAAAAACCTCGCACGTCAATCACGCAGTTTCACCTGTCTGCGCAGGTTACCATTGGACTAGTCCTTCCATTCTCAATGCGCTACAACGTCCCAAGTCGTTTTATTAGCGCCGCTGCCTTACAACACTCTTAACTGCGTGCACAGTCCTATGAAGGCTGTAATATGGCCTTTTGCAGTCTAATAAAGGCCTTGCACGTAAATCACGTGGTTTCACCTGTCTGCAGAGGTTACCATTGGACTAGTCCTTCCATTCTCAATGCGCTACAACGTCCCAAGTCGTTTTATTAGCGCCGCTGCCTTACAACACTCTTAACTGCGTGCACAGTCCTATGAAGGCTGTAATATGGCCTTTTGCAGTCTAATAAAGGCCTTGCTCGTAAATCACGTGGTTTCACCTGTCTGCAGAGGTTACCATTGGACTTGTCGTTCCAGTCTCAATGCGCTATCACGTCCCAAGTCGTTTTCATTAGCGCCGCTGCCTTACAACACTCTTAACTACGTGCACAGTCCTATAAAGGCTGCAATATGGCCTTTTGCAGTCTAATAAAAACTTTGCACATCAATCACGCGGTTTCACCTGTCTGCGCAGGTTACCATTGGACTAGTCCTTCCATTCTCAATGCGCTACAACGTCCCAAGTCGTTTTTATTAGCGCCGCTGCCTTACAACACTTTTAACTGCGTGCACAGTCCTATAAAGGGTGTATAGCCATTTGCAGTCTAATAAAGGCCTTACACGTAAATCACGTGGTTTCACCTGCCTGCGCAGGTTACCATTGGACTAGCCGTTCCAGTCTCAATGCGCTCTAACGTTCCAAGTCGTTTTCATTAGCGCCGCTGCCCTACAACACTCTTAACTACGTGCACAGTCCTATAAAGGCTGCAATATAGCCTTTTGCAGTCTAATAAAAACCTCGCACGTCAATCAAGCGGTTTCACCTGTCTGCGCAGGTTACCATTGGACTGTTCCTTCTAGTCTCAATGCACTACAACGTTCCAAGTGGTTTTCCTCAGCGCTGTAGCCTTAGAACTCTCTTAACTATGTGCACAGTCCTGTAATGGCCGCAATATGGCTTTTTGCAGTCTAATAAAGGCTTCACACGTAAATCACGTGGTTTCACCTGCCTGCGCAGGTTACTATTGGACTAGCCGTTCCAGTCTCAATGCGCTCTAACGTCCCAAGTCGTTTTCATTAGCGCCGTTGCCTTAGAACACTCTTAACTACGTGCACAGTCATATAAAGGCTGTAATATGGCCGTTTGAAGTCTAATAAAAGCCTCACACGTAAATCGCGTGGTTCTATCTGCCTGCGCAGGTTGCCATTGGACTATTCCTTCCAGTCTCATTGCACTACAACGTTCCAAGAGGTTTTCCTCAGCGCTGTGGCCTTAGAACTCTCTTAACTACGTGCACAGTCCTATAAAGGCTGCAATATGGCCTTTTGCAGTCTAATAAAGGCTTCACACGTAAATCACGTGGTTTCACCTGTCTGCGCAGGTTACCATCGACTAGTCCTTCCAGTCTCAATGCGCTACAACGTCCAAAGTCGTTTTCATTAGCGCTGTTGCCTTACAACACTCCTAACTACGTGCACAGTCCAATAAAGGGTGTATAGCCATTTGCAGTCTAATATAGGCCTCACACGTAAATCACGTGGTTTCACCTGCCTGCGCAGGTTACCATTGGACTATTCCTGCCAGTCTCAATGCACTACAACGTTCCAAGTGGTTTTCCTCAGCGCTGTGGCCTTACAACACTCTTAACTACGTGCACAGTCCTATAAAGACCGTAATATACCTTTTTGCAGTCCAATAAAGGCCGCACACGTAAATCACGCGGTTTCAGCTGCCTGCACTGGTTACCATTGGACTTGTCGTTCCAGTCTCAATGCGCTATCACGTCCCAAGTCGTTTTCATTAGCGCCGCTGCCTTACAACACTCTTTACTACGTGCACAGTCCTATAAAGGCTGCAATATGGCTTTTTGCAGTCTAATAAAAGCCTCACACGTAAATCGCGTGGTTGCATCTGCCTGCGCAGGTTACCATTGGACTATTCCTTCCAGTCTCATTGCACTACAACGTTCCAAGTGGTTTTCCTCAGCGCTGTGGCCTTAGAACTCTCTTAACTATGTGCACAGTCCAATAAAGGCCGTAATATGGCCTTTTGCAGTCTAATAAAGGCTTCACACGTAAATCACGTGGTTTCACCTGCCTGCTCAGGTTACCATTGACTAGTCCTTCCAGTCTCAATGCGCTACAACGCCCCAAGTCGTTTTCATTAGCGCTGTTGCCTTAGAACACTCTTAACAACGTGTACAGTCATATAAAGGTTGTAATATGGCTTTTTGCAGTCTAATAAAAGCCTCACACGTAAATCACGTGGTTCCATCTGCCTGCGCAGGTTACCATTGGACTATTCCTTCCAGTCTCAATGCACTACAACGTTCCAAGTAGTTTTCCTCAGCGCTGTGGCCTTAGAACTCTCTTAACTATGTGCACAGTCCTATAAAGGCCGTAATATGGCTTTTTGCAGTCTAATAAAGGCTTAACACGTAAATCACGTGGTTTCACCTGCCTGCGCAGGTTACCATTGGACTAGCCGTTCCAGTCTCAATGCGCTCTAACGTCCCAAGTCGTTTTCATTAGCGCCGTTGCCTTAGAACACTCTTAACTACGTGCACAGTCATATAAAGGCTGTAATATGGCCTTTTGCAGTCTAATAAAAGCCTCACACGTAAATCGCGTGGTTCCAACTGCCTGCGCAGGTTACCATTGGACTATTCCTTCCAGTCTCATTGCACTACAACGTTCCAAGAGGTTTTCCTCAGCGCTGTAGCCTTAGAACTCTCTTAACTATGTGCACAGTCCTATAAAGGCCGTAATATGGCTTTTTGCAGTCTAATAAAGGCTTCACACGTAAATCACGTGGTTTCACCTGCCTGCGCAGGTTACCATTGACTAGTCCTTCCAGTCTCAATGCGCTACAACGTCCAAAGTCGTTTTCATTAGCGCTGTTGCCTTACAACACTCCTAACTACGTGCACAGTCCAATAAAGAGTGTATAGCCATTTGCAGTCTAATAAAGGCCTCACACGTAAATCACGTGGTTTCACATGCCTGCGCAGGTTAGCATTGGACTATTCCTGCCAGTCTCAATGCACTACAACGTTCCAAGTGGTTTTCCTCAGCGCTGTGGCCTTACAACACTCTTAACTACGTGCACAGTCCTATAAAGGCTGTAATATGGCCTTTTGAAGTCTAACAAAAGCCTCACACGAAAATCTCGTGGTTCCATTTGCCTGCGCAGGTTACCATTGGACTATTCCTGCCAGTCTCAATGCACTACAACGTTCCAAGTGGTTTTCCTCAGCGCTGTGGCCTTACAACACTCTTAACTACGTGCACAGTCCTATAAAGGCTGTAATATGGCCTTTTGCAGTCCAATAAATTCCGCACACGTAAATCACGTGGTTCCATCTGCCTGCGCAGGTTACCATTGGACTATTCCTGCCAGTCTCAATGCACTACAACGTCCCAAGTCATTTTCAATAGCGCCATTGCCTTACAACACTCTTAACTACGTGCACAGTCCTATAAAGACCGTGATATACCTTTTTGCAGTCCAATAAAGGCCGCACACGTAAATCACGCGGTTTCAGCTGCCTGCACTGGTTACCATTGGACTTGTCGTTCCAGTCTCAATGCGCTATCACGTCCCAAGTCGTTTTCATTAGCGCCGCTGCCTTACAACACTCTTAACTACGTGCACAGTCCTATAAAGGCTGCAATATGGCCTTTTGCAGTCTAATAAAAACTTCGCACATCAATCACGCGGTTTCACCTGTCTGCGCAGGTTACCATTGGACTAGTCCTTCCATTCTCAATGCGCTACAACGTCCCAAGTCGTTTTTATTAGCGCCGCTGCCTTACAACACTCTTAACTGCGTGCACAGTCCTATAAAGGCTGTAATATGGCCTTTTGCAGTCTGATAAAGGCCTTGCACGTAAATCACGTGGTTTCACCTGCCTGCGCAGGTTACAATTGGACTATTCCTTCCAGTCTCAATGCACTACAACGTTCCAAGTGGTTTTCCTCAGCGCTGTGGCCTTAGAACTCTCTTAACTATGTGCACAGTCCAATAAAGGCCGTAATATGGCCTTTTGCAGTCTAATAAAGGCTTCACACGTAAATCACGTGGTTTCACCTGCCTGCGCAGGTTACCATTGACTAGTCCTTTCAGTCTCAATGCGCTACTACGTCCCAAGTCGTTTTCATTAGCGCTGTTGCCTTAGAACACTCTTAACAACGTGCACAGTCATATAAAGGTTGTAATATGGCTTTTTGCAGTCTAATAAAAGCCTTACACGTAAATCGCGTGGTTCCATCTGCCTGCGCAGGTTACCATTGGACTATTCCTTCAAGTCTCATTGCACTACAACGTTCCAAGAGGTTTTCCTCAGCGCTGTGGCCTTAGAACTCTCTTAACTATGTGCACAGTCCTATAAAGGCCGTAATATGGCCTTTTGCAGTCTAATAAAGGCTTCACACGTAAATCACGTGGTTTCACCTGCCTGCGCAGGTTACCATTGGACTATTCCTTCCAGTCTCAATGCACTACAACGTTCCAAGTGGTTTTCCTCAGCGCTGTGGCCTTAGAACTCTCTTAACTATGTGCACAGTCCTATAAAGGCCGTAATATGGCTTTTTGCAGTCTAATAAAGGCTTAACACGTAAATCACGTGGTTTCACCTGCCTGCGCAGGTTACCATTGGACTAGCCGTTCCAGTCTCAATGCGCTCTAACGTCCCAAGTCGTTTTCATTAGCGCCGTTGCCTTAGAACACTCTTAACTACGTGCACAGTCATATAAAGGCTGTAATATGGCCTTTTGCAGTCTAATAAAAGCCTCACACGTAAATCGCGTGGTTCCAACTGCCTGCGCAGGTTACCATTGGACTATTCCTTCCAGTCTCATTGCACTACAACGTTCCAAGAGGTTTTCCTCAGCGCTGTAGCCTTAGAACTCTCTTAACTATGTGCACAGTCCTATAAAGGCCGTAATATGGCTTTTTGCAGTCTAATAAAGGCTTTACACGTAAATCACGTGGTTTCACCTGCCTGCGCAGGTTACCATTGACTAGTCCTTCCAGTCTCAATGCGCTACAACGTCCAAAGTCGTTTTCATTAGCGCTGTTGCCTTACAACACTCCTAACTACGTGCACAGTCCAATAAAGAGTGTATAGCCATTTGCAGTCTAATAAAGGCCTCACACGTAAATCACGTGGTTTCACATGCCTGCGCAGGTTAGCATTGGACTATTCCTGCCAGTCACAATGCACTACAACGTTCCAAGTGGTTTTCCTCAGCGCTGTGGCCTTACAACACTCTTAACTACGTGCACAGTCCTATAAAGGCTGTAATATGGCCTTTTGAAGTCTAACAAAAGCCTCACACGAAAATCTCGTGGTTCCATTTGCCTGCGCAGGTTACCATTGGACTATTCCTGCCAGTCTCAATGCACTACAACGTTCCAAGTGGTTTTCCTCAGCGCTGTGGCCTTACAACACTCTTAACTACGTGCACAGTCCTATAAAGGCTGTAATATGGCCTTTTGCAGTCCAATAAATTCCGCACACGTAAATCACGTGGTTCCATCTGCCTGCGCAGGTTACCATTGGACTATTCCTGCCAGTCTCAATGCACTACAACGTCCCAAGTCATTTTCAATAGCGCCATTGCCTTACAACACTCTTAACTACGTGCACAGTCCTATAAAGACCGTGATATACCTTTTTGCAGTCCAATAAAGGCCGCACACGTAAATCACGCGGTTCCATCTGCCTGCGCAGGTTACCATTGGACTATTCCTGCCAGTCTCAATGCACTACAACGTCCCAAGTCATTTTCAATAGCGCCATTGCCTTACAACACTCTTTACTACGTGCACAGTCCTATAAAGGCTGCAATATGGCCTTTTGCAGTCTAATAAAAGCCTCACACGTAAATCGCGTGGTTGCATCTGCCTGCGCAGGTTACCATTGGACTATTCCTTCCAGTCTCATTGCACTACAACGTTCCAAGTGGTTTTCCTCAGCGCTGTGGCCTTAGAACTCTCTTAACTATGTGCACAGTCCAATAAAGGCCGTAATATGGCCTTTTGCAGTCTAATAAAGGTTTCACACGTAAATCACGTGGTTTCACCTGCCTGCTCAGGTTACCATTGACTAGTCCTTCCAGTCTCAATGCGCTACAACGCCCCAAGTCGTTTTCATTAGCGCTGTTGCCTTAGAACACTCTTAACAACGTGTACAGTCATATAAAGGTTGTAATATGGCTTTTTGCAGTCTAATAAAAGCCTCACACGTAAATCACGTGGTTCCATCTGCCTGCGCAGGTTACCATTGGACTATTCCTTCCAGTCTCAATGCACTACAACGTTCCAAGTAGTTTTCCTCAGCGCTGTGGCCTTAGAACTCTCTTAACTATGTGCACAGTCCTATAAAGGCCGTAATATGGCTTTTTGCAGTCTAATAAAGGCTTAACACGTAAATCACGTGGTTTCACCTGCCTGCGCAGGTTACCATTGGACTAGCCGTTCCAGTCTCAATGCGCTCTAACGTCCCAAGTCGTTTTCATTAGCGCCGTTGCCTTAGAACACTCTTAACTACGTGCACAGTCATATAAAGGCTGTAATATGGCCTTTTGCAGTCTAATAAAAGCCTCACACGTAAATCGCGTGGTTCCAACTGCCTGCGCAGGTTACCATTGGACTATTCCTTCCAGTCTCATTGCACTACAACGTTCCAAGAGGTTTTCCTCAGCGCTGTAGCCTTAGAACTCTCTTAACTATGTGCACAGTCCTATAAAGGCCGTAATATGGCTTTTTGCAGTCTAATAAAGGCTTCACACGTAAATCACGTGGTTTCACCTGCCTGCGCAGGTTACCATTGACTAGTCCTTCCAGTCTCAATGCGCTACAACGTCCAAAGTCGTTTTCATTAGCGCTGTTGCCTTACAACACTCCTAACTACGTGCACAGTCCAATAAAGAGTGTATAGCCATTTGCAGTCTAATAAAGGCCTCACACGTAAATCACGTGGTTTCACATGCCTGCGCAGGTTAGCATTGGACTATTCCTGCCAGTCTCAATGCACTACAACGTTCCAAGTGGTTTTCCTCAGCGCTGTGGCCTTACAACACTCTTAACTACGTGCACAGTCCTATAAAGGCTGTAATATGGCCTTTTGAAGTCTAACAAAAGCCTCACACGAAAATCTCGTGGTTCCATTTGCCTGCGCAGGTTACCATTGGACTATTCCTGCCAGTCTCAATGCACTACAACGTTCCAAGTGGTTTTCCTCAGCGCTGTGGCCTTACAACACTCTTAACTACGTGCACAGTCCTATAAAGGCTGTAATATGGCCTTTTGCAGTCCAATAAATTCCGCACACGTAAATCACGTGGTTCCATCTGCCTGCGCAGGTTACCATTGGACTATTCCTGCCAGTCTCAATGCACTACAACGTCCCAAGTCATTTTCAATAGCGCCATTGCCTTACAACACTCTTAACTACGTGCACAGTCCTATAAAGACCGTGATATACCTTTTTGCAGTCCAATAAAGGCCGCACACGTAAATCACGCGGTTTCAGCTGCCTGCACTGGTTACCATTGGACTTGTCGTTCCAGTCTCAATGCGCTATCACGTCCCAAGTCGTTTTCATTAGCGCCGCTGCCTTACAACACTCTTAACTACGTGCACAGTCCTATAAAGGCTGCAATATGGCCTTTTGCAGTCTAATAAAAACTTCGCACATCAATCACGCGGTTTCACCTGTCTGCGCAGGTTACCATTGGACTAGTCCTTCCATTCTCAATGCGCTACAACGTCCCAAGTCGTTTTTATTAGCGCCGCTGCCTTACAACACTCTTAACTGCGTGCACAGTCCTATAAAGGCTGTAATATGGCCTTTTGCAGTCTGATAAAGGCCTTGCACGTAAATCACGTGGTTTCACCTGCCTGCGCAGGTTACAATTGGACTATTCCTTCCAGTCTCAATGCACTACAACGTTCCAAGTGGTTTTCCTCAGCGCTGTGGCCTTAGAACTCTCTTAACTATGTGCACAGTCCAATAAAGGCCGTAATATGGCCTTTTGCAGTCTAATAAAGGCTTCACACGTAAATCACGTGGTTTCACCTGCCTGCGCAGGTTACCATTGACTAGTCCTTTCAGTCTCAATGCGCTACTACGTCCCAAGTCGTTTTCATTAGCGCTGTTGCCTTAGAACACTCTTAACAACGTGCACAGTCATATAAAGGTTGTAATATGGCTTTTTGCAGTCTAATAAAAGCCTTACACGTAAATCGCGTGGTTCCATCTGCCTGCGCAGGTTACCATTGGACTATTCCTTCAAGTCTCATTGCACTACAACGTTCCAAGAGGTTTTCCTCAGCGCTGTGGCCTTAGAACTCTCTTAACTATGTGCACAGTCCTATAAAGGCCGTAATATGGCCTTTTGCAGTCTAATAAAGGCTTCACACGTAAATCACGTGGTTTCACCTGCCTGCGCAGGTTACCATTGGACTATTCCTTCCAGTCTCAATGCACTACAACGTTCCAAGTGGTTTTCCTCAGCGCTGTGGCCTTAGAACTCTCTTAACTATGTGCACAGTCCTATAAAGGCCGTAATATGGCTTTTTGCAGTCTAATAAAGGCTTAACACGTAAATCACGTGGTTTCACCTGCCTGCGCAGGTTACCATTGGACTAGCCGTTCCAGTCTCAATGCGCTCTAACGTCCCAAGTCGTTTTCATTAGCGCCGTTGCCTTAGAACACTCTTAACTACGTGCACAGTCATATAAAGGCTGTAATATGGCCTTTTGCAGTCTAATAAAAGCCTCACACGTAAATCGCGTGGTTCCAACTGCCTGCGCAGGTTACCATTGGACTATTCCTTCCAGTCTCATTGCACTACAACGTTCCAAGAGGTTTTCCTCAGCGCTGTAGCCTTAGAACTCTCTTAACTATGTGCACAGTCCTATAAAGGCCGTAATATGGCTTTTTGCAGTCTAATAAAGGCTTCACACGTAAATCACGTGGTTTCACCTGCCTGCGCAGGTTACCATTGACTAGTCCTTCCAGTCTCAATGCGCTACAACGTCCAAAGTCGTTTTCATTAGCGCTGTTGCCTTACAACACTCCTAACTACGTGCACAGTCCAATAAAGAGTTTATAGCCATTTGCAGTCTAATAAAGGCCTCACACGTAAATCACGTGGTTTCACATGCCTGCGCAGGTTAGCATTGGACTATTCCTGCCAGTCTCAATGCACTACAACGTTCCAAGTGGTTTTCCTCAGCGCTGTGGCCTTACAACACTCTTAACTACGTGCACAGTCCTATAAAGGCTGCAATATGGCCTTTTGCAGTCTAATAAAAACTTCGCACATCAATCACGCGGTTTCACCTGTCTGCGCAGGTTACCATTGGACTAGTCCTTCCATTCTCAATGCGCTACAACGTCCCAAGTCGTTTTTATTAGCGCCGCTGCCTTACAACACTCTTAACTGCGTGCACAGTCCTATAAAGGCTGTAATATGGCCTTTTGCAGTCTGATAAAGGCCTTGCACGTAAATCACGTGGTTTCACCTGCCTGCGCAGGTTACAATTGGACTATTCCTTCCAGTCTCAATGCACTACAACGTTCCAAGTGGTTTTCCTCAGCGCTGTGGCCTTAGAACTCTCTTAACTATGTGCACAGTCCAATAAAGGCCGTAATATGGCCTTTTGCAGTCTAATAAAGGCTTCACACGTAAATCACGTGGTTTCACCTGCCTGCGCAGGTTACCATTGACTAGTCCTTTCAGTCTCAATGCGCTACTACGTCCCAAGTCGTTTTCATTAGCGCTGTTGCCTTAGAACACTCTTAACAACGTGCACAGTCATATAAAGGTTGTAATATGGCTTTTTGCAGTCTAATAAAAGCCTTACACGTAAATCGCGTGGTTCCATCTGCCTGCGCAGGTTACCATTGGACTATTCCTTCAAGTCTCATTGCACTACAACGTTCCAAGAGGTTTTCCTCAGCGCTGTGGCCTTAGAACTCTCTTAACTATGTGCACAGTCCTATAAAGGCCGTAATATGGCCTTTTGCAGTCTAATAAAGGCTTCACACGTAAATCACGTGGTTTCACCTGCCTGCGCAGGTTACAATTGGACTATTCCTTCCAGTCTCAATGCACTACAACGTTCCAAGTGGTTTTCCTCAGCGCTGTGGCCTTAGAACTCTCTTAACTATGTGCACAGTCCTATAAAGGCCGTAATATGGCTTTTTGCAGTCTAATAAAGGCTTCACACGTAAATCACGTGGTTTCACCTGCCTGCGCAGGTTACCATTGGACTAGCCGTTCCAGTCTCAATGCGCTCTAACGTCCCAAGTCGTTTTCATTAGCGCCGTTGCCTTAGAACACTCTTAACTACGTGCACAGTCACATAAAGGCTGTAATATGGCCTTTTGCAGTCTAATAAAAGCCTCACACGTAAATCGCGTGGTTCCATCTGCCTGCGCAGGTTACCATTGGACTATTCCTTCCAGTCTCATTGCACTACAACGTTCCAAGAGGTTTTCCTCAGCGCTGTGGCCTTAGAACTCTCTTAACTATGTGCACAGTCCTATAAAGGCCGTAATATGGCCTTTTGCAGTCTAATAAAGGCTTCACACGTAAATCACGTCGTTCCACCTGCCTGCGCAGGTTACCATTGGACTAGTCCTTCCCGTCTCAATGCACTACAACGTCCCAAGTCGTTTTCATTAGCGCTGTTGCCTTACAACACTCTTAACTACGTGCACAGTGCAATAAAGGGTGTATAGCCATTTGCAGTCTAATAAAGGCCTCACACGTAAATCTCGTGGTTCCATCTGCCTGCGCAGGTTACCATTGGACTGTTCCTTCTAGTCTCGATGCACTACAACGTTCCAAGTGGTTTTCCTCAGCGCTGTGGCCTTAGAACTCTCTTAACTATGTGCACAGTCCTATAAAGGCCGTAATATGGCTTTTTGCACTCTAATAAAGGCTTCACACGTAAGTCACGTGTTTTCACCTGCCTGCGCAGGTTACCATTGGACTTGTCGTTCCAGTCTCAATGCGCTACAACGTCCCAAGTCGTTTTCATTAGCGCCGTTGACTTAGAACACTCTTAACTACGTGCACAGTCCTATAAAGACCGAATATACCTTTTTGCAGTCCAATAAAGTCCGCACACGTAAATCACGTGGTTCCATCTGCCTGCGCAGGTTAGCATTGGACTATTCCTGCCAGTCTCAATGCACTACAACGTCCCAAGTCATTTTCAATAGCGCCATTGCCTTACAACACTCTTAACTACGTGCACAGTCCTATAAAGGCTGTAATATGGCCTTTTGCAGTCTAACAAAAGCCTCACACGTAAATGTCGTGGTTCCATCTGCCTGCGCAGGTTACCATTGGACTGTTCCTTCTAGTCTCGATGCACTACAACGTTCCAAGTGGTTTTCTTTAGCGCCATGGCCTTAGAACACTCTTAACTACGTGCACAGTCCTATAAAGACCGTAATATACCTTTTTGCAGTCCAATAAAGGCCGCACACGTAAATCACGCGGTTTCAGCTGCCTGCACTGGTTACCATTGGACTTGTCGTTCCAGTCTCAATGCGCTATCACGTCCCAAGTCGTTTTCATTAGCGCCGCTGCCTTACAACACTCTTAACTACGTGCACAGTCCTATAAAGGCTGCAATATGGCCTTTTGCAGTCTAATAAAAACTTCGCACATCAATCACGCGGTTTCACCTGTCTGCGCAGGTTACCATTGGACTAGTCCTTCCATTCTCAATGCGCTACAACGTCCCAAGTCGTTTTTATTAGCGCCGCTGCCTTACAACACTCTTAACTGCGTGCACAGTCCTATAAAGGCTGTAATATGGCCTTTTGCAGTCTTCTTCTTCTTCTTCTTAATTTATTTAACGTCGGAGAAATAACTATGTACATATAGCTTCCTGATATAAAAAAATAAATAAATACATACTTATAAATATACAGGAAACTAATCAAATCCGACAAAAATTTGTTTATGGTTTTATGAAAAATGTATAAAAATTAAGAAAAAATATTTAAATAGACCGAGTGACTGAAATCATACTCCTTTAGTTTCGTTTTAAATTTTTTAAGGCTGTTACAACTTTTCAATTCGGAAGGTAAAGTATTCCAAATTTTAGGCCCCAATGAGCGAAGACATTTTTCCCCAAAATTTTTTGTATTAAAGTTCAATGTTTTAAGATTATTTAAATATTGACTTCGTACTGGCCTGTTTGTTTCGCTGCGTTGAAAGATGTCTAACATAAATGGCGGATTTAAATTATTAAGAGATTTAAAAATCTCTATACATAGATTTCGTATTCGCATAATTTTCATGTAGTTACTTTTGTTCTTGGTAGAAATGTACCTTTCTTTTCTCTCTGAATATCCGCTATCTACAAATTTTAGGGCTCGCTTATGGAGTTTTTCGACCCTAGAAAGTGATTTTGAAGATGAGAAATTCCAAATAAGTGGACAGTAGTTAAAGTTTGAATACACAAAGCTTTCTGCTAAGACACTCTTAGCTTTAAAAGGAAGTATGTTTTTAAATCTATACAAAGCATTTAGTTGCGCAGATGCTTTCTTGCAAACCTCATTTAAGTGCTGATCAAATCTAAGGTTATTGTCAATTTTAACTCCTAACAGTTTGACTGTGTCTTGCGAATATATGTTTTTATCTCCGATTCTTATCAGTTTACTACTTGTGTTTTCTATCCTATCTTTGCTGATTATAATGCATTGAAATTTGTCAGGGTTAGCAATCATTTTATTTTCATGTAGCCATGCTAACGCCTGCTCAGACTCACCTTCTAAAATTTTAATGAGGTTTGGAATTGAATTGGAAAAGCTTGACAATGTATTATCATCAGCATAGTTGTGTAGGTCACTTCTGGTTATAAAAAGAAAAATATCGTTAAGAAAAATATTAAAAATTATCGGGCCTAAGATTGATCCTTGCGGCACGCCTGAAAGAATCATTTGGAAAAGACTGTAGTGTCCGTTTATACGAGTAGATTGTTCTCTATTTGTTAGGTATGACAGGACAAATTTCAGGGCATTAATTTCAAATCCATATGCCTCAAGTTTAGCGATTAGTAAATCATGTGGCACACAATCGAATGCTTTTGATAGATCCATTAAGACTGCACCAACCACGTAATTCTTATCAAGTTTTTTTTTCCATTCTTCTAGTAAACGAATTAAGACATGCTGTGTGTTATAGTTTTTCCGATAGGCTGACAAAAATATTGAAAGTTTCGATTCTATGAAAGACATGATTTGATCCTTCATTATGTTTTCATAGAATTTTGAAAATACATTCAACACACTGACAGGTCTAAAATTTTTAATGCTATGTTTGTCTTTGCCTCCTTTGTCAAGAGGTGCTACCGTTGCACGTTTGGCTCCATCGGGAAAAATATTCAATTTTATGCTGCTGTTTATAGCATTTTTCAATGGGCCAATCAGATATTCACTAGCTAACTTCACAAGCTTTGGGGGTATTTTGTCTCTACCTGGAGAGGAATTTATGTTTAAATTAGTAAAAAGTTTTTTGATTGTGTTGTCATCTACCTCCTCAAAGTTAAAAAAATTTATATTTTCGTTGCAGGCTTTAATTTTGACAATACTCGGATGACTCTCGTATGTTTTAATTATCTCATTAATTAGTCTCTCTTTGTCTAAGGAATTTCGATAATCAATTGATATTGGCTTGGTTCCACTACTTTTTTCTACAATGTTAATATAGTGTTCATTAAATAATTCAGCAAGCTCACTGTCATTGGTTATCTGAGCACCATCTTTGATAATCATAATGTTATCATTGTTCAAACCACTTTTATTGGTTATAAACGGCTTAATAGTTTTCCAAAAAGTTTTATTTTCTACAATCCCAGAATCTATAACATTTTTAAAATACATTTTTATGGCTTTCTTTCTGAGTCCAACACACTTATTTCGTTGTTTTTTATAGTTAATCTTGTTTTCTTCAGTAGGATCTTTATTGTATCGGTTTTTAAATCTTGACCTGGTATAAATGGCTTGCCTAAGTTCTTTATTCATAAAAGGTGCTTCATTTCCCCTGAGCAGTTTCTGTTTTAACGGGGCATGCTTTTCAATAATAGAACTAAACGTTTTTGTCAAGTGGTCGTAATTTGAAGCAGGGTCATTTTCATTAAAATCAAAACGTGTATTCCTAACATCAGAAAGAAACTTTCTCTTATCAAACTTTCTGTTACTTCTATAAACAATTAGTTTTGGTTTCAATCTTACCAGATGAGATCTTAGGAAAGTTGTAATCATCAGATGATGGTCACTGAGTCCAGTCTCAGTAACCATAGTGTTTTGAAAAGACCTTTGTTTATTTGTTAAAATAACATCAATTGATGTTCCTTGTTCACTTGCAAAACATGTTTTGTCTTTGACTAAGTTTTTTAGGTCAAAAGTATCGCAAAGAGAAGTTATGTAATGATAATTTATTATTTCGTTTTTATTATGAGTATCAATGTTTATGTCCCCCATCACAATGATGTTATCACAAAATGAGAGTGTTTTGTTTAGAATTTTCTCCAAATCTTCAAAAAAACTTTGAAGATTAGAATGACGTGGTGGACGATAAAGGGTGATAATAGTCCATTTTTTGTTTCTGACGTTTAGCTCAGAACATATAATTTCATTACTTGTAAGGTTAGCTATGTTTATTTGCTTACAAACCACTCCCTTTTTTACATACTCAATTAGCCCACCCCCATTTTTATCCCGATCTTTTCTAGATCTTAATTCATAATCATCAATAGTAAATTGACTATTTGGAAAAGTACTATCTAATTTTGTTTCAGATAATACAAAATAATCTGGAGCAAATTTCACAAAGATTTCCCTTAAGTCAATTATTTTTTTCCTTAAACTATTTATATTCAAATATCCTATCAATAGATTGAAAGGATTTTTGATTCTAATATCACAGACATTTTTCAGAGAATTTTGTAAATTATATGTAGAATCATGTGATTGGTCAGTCTCAAATTGATCATTTAATTCCTTATTGCATTCAGAAGAAGTAACCCCATATGGATGTGTTACACCCTGGGAGCAGGATGCCGTAAGTTCAGTGCTTATCCTATCAGAAATCAGTATACATTCGTTTCTATAAAATCCAGACCTAAAAAATTATTTATATAATATAAGAAATTATTAGCTAACAAAACTTTACCACTTTCCATTAGATGTAATCCATCTTTCCATAAATTAGATTCCATAATATTACTATTGTCGATAAAAATATAGCCATATTTCTTTGCCTCGTTCTCAAGTATATGATTTAACGATTTGATAAACTCAAAATCAATACGAGTACAGATAATAACACTTGAAATAAAAACTTTTTCTGGAGAAAGGTTAATAACGGGATTTGGTCTTCTTATAGATTTATTTGGTTGTGGTGGTGCGTAACTTTGATTATTCGTAAGTGGTTGTGCGTCATAGTGATTATTGTTGTTTTGTTCGTTCTGAAGTGTACTAAACCGATTTGAAAGACTGAATCTATTATTATATCGTTTCTCTATTTTTCCCGAGGGACCTTTCTTTACTTCGTTCCAATCATTGGTTTCTGATTTGTTTTTAATTTTTTCATAATTATTTATGTTTATGTCTTGTAACAAAACGTCCCTCAACAAACTTTGAGATTCTTTTATCTCGTTTTTTAAAAAATCGTTTTCTTCCTTCAAGTGAACAACCAAATCATTTACCATATTTCTTCTTAATTTACCGACTTCATACGAGACGTATTCTTTCAGGTCCGATACCATTTTAACTATTTCTTTTAAAACTTCAAAGTTTTTAACCTGTTGTAGTTCCTGAGCGAGAAGATCGAGGTGGTCTACTTTTTCATCTGGTTCTTGGATATCATCTTCTCCTTCTTCCCTATCAACACTCGTAATTTTGCCAGTAAAAATGTTTTTACTTATCCTATAGCTAGGTAATCCTCGTCTGTTTATGAGAAAAAGTTTATCAGTATCGCAAAGTCGTTGAACAGTATATTTTACCTTTTCTGGACTGAATTCTTTCGACTCAACAATAATACTGTCCATATCTGCACGTTTCTTTCTTCCATGAATATTTTTAATAGATTGCAAAACGCTTTCTTCTAATGTTTCCATATCCTCGGTGTAATTTACTAAGATATCTTTAGCCGCCATCTTTCAACCTGCTGCCGTCTAAAAAATCTCTAGTCTTTTCTAGTCTTTTTAGTCTAATAAAGGCCTTGCACGTAAATCACGTGGTTTCACCTGCCTGCGCAGGTTACCATTGGACTATTCCTTCCAGTCTCAATGCAGTACAACGTTCCAAGTGGTTTTCCTCAGCGCTGTGGCCTTAGAACTCTCTTAACTATGTGCACAGTCCAATAAAGGCCGTAATATGGCCTTTTGCAGTCTAATAAAGGCTTCACACGTAAATCACGTGGTTTCACCTGCCTGCGCAGGTTACCATTGACTAGTCCTTTCAGTCTCAATGCGCTACTACGTCCCAAGTCGTTTTCATTAGCGCTGTTGCCTTAGAACACTCTTAACAACGTGCACAGTCATATAAAGGTTGTAATATGGCTTTTTGCAGTCTAATAAAAGCCTTACACGTAAATCGCGTGGTTCCATCTGCCTGCGCAGGTTACCATTGGACTATTCCTTCAAGTCTCATTGCACTACAACGTTCCAAGAGGTTTTCCTCAGCGCTGTGGCCTTAGAACTCTCTTAACTATGTGCACAGTCCTATAAAGGCCGTAATATGGCCTTTTGCAGTCTAATAAAGGCTTCACACGTAAATCACGTGGTTTCACCTGCCTGCGCAGGTTACCATTGGACTATTCCTTCCAGTCTCAATGCACTACAACGTTCCAAGTGGTTTTCCTCAGCGCTGTGGCCTTAGAACTCTCTTAACTATGTGCACAGTCCTATAAAGGCCGTAATATGGCCTTTTGCAGTCTAACAAAAGCCTCACACGTAAATCACGTGGTTTCACCTGCCTGCACAGGTTACCATTGGACTAGCCGTTCCAGTCTCAATGCGCGCTAACGTCCCAAGTCGTTTTCATTAGCGCCGTTGCCTTAGAACACTCTTAACTACGTGCACAGTCACATAAAGGCTGTAATATGGCCATTTGCAGTCTAATAAAGGCCTCACACGTAAATCACGTGGTTTCACCTGCCTGCGCAGGTTACCATTGGACTAGTCCTTCCAGTCTCAATGCGCTACAACGTCCCAAGTCGTTTTTTATTAGCGCCGTTGCCTTACAACACTCTTAACTACGTGCACAGTCCTTTAAAGACCGTAATATACCTTTTTGCAGTCCAATAAAATCCGCACACGTAAATTACGTGGTTCCATCTGCCTGCGCCGGTTAGCATTGGACTATTCCTGCCAGTCTCAATGCACTACAACGTTCCAAGTGGTTTTCCTCAGCGCTGTGGCCTTACAACACTCTTAACTACGTGCACAGTCCTATAAAGGCTGTAATATGGCCTTTTGAAGTCTAACAAAAGCCTCACACGAAAATCTCGTGGTTCCATTTGCCTGCGCAGGTTACCATTGGACTATTCCTGCCAGTCTCAATGCACTACAACGTTCCAAGTGGTTTTCCTCAGCGCTGTGGCCTTACAACACTCTTAACTACGTGCACAGTCCTATAAAGGCTGTAATATGGCCTTTTGCAGTCCAATAAAGTCCGCACACGTAAATCACGTGGTTCCATCTGCCTGCGCAGGTTACCATTGGACTATTCCTGCCAGTCTCAATGCACTACAACGTCCCAAGTCATTTTCAATAGCGCCATTGCCTTACAACACTCTTAACTACGTGCACAGTCCTATAAAGACCGTGATATACCTTTTTGCAGTCCAATAAAGGCCGCACACGTAAATCACGCGGTTTCAGCTGCCTGCACTGGTTACCATTGGACTTGTCGTTCCATTCTCAATGCGCTATCACGTCCCAAGTCGTTTTCATTAGCGCCGCTGCCTTACAACACTCTTAACTACGTGCACAGTCCTATAAAGGCTGCAATATGGCCTTTTGCAGTCTAATAAAAACTTCGCACATCAATCACGCGGTTTCACCTGTCTGCGCAGGTTACCATTGGACTAGTCCTTCCATTCTCAATGCGCTACAACGTCCCAAGTCGTTTTTATTAGCGCCGCTGCCTTACAACACTCTTAACTGCGTGCACAGTCCTATAAAGGCTGTAATATAGCCTTTTGCAGTCTAATAAAGGCCTTGCACGTAAATCACGTGGTTTCACCTGCCTGCGCAGGTTACCATTGGACTATTCCTTCCAGTCTCAATGCACTACAACGTTCCAAGTGGTTTTCCTCAGCGCTGTGGCCTTAGAACTCTCTTAACTATGTGCACAGTCCAATAAAGGCCGTAATATGGCCTTTTGCAGTCTAATAAAGGCTTCACACGTAAATCACGTGGTTTCACCTGCCTGCGCAGGTTACCATTGACTAGTCCTTTCAGTCTCAATGCGCTACTACGTCCCAAGTCGTTTTCATTAGCGCTGTTGCCTTAGAACACTCTTAACAACGTGCACAGTCATATAAAGGTTGTAATATGGCTTTTTGCAGTCTAATAAAAGCCTTACACGTAAATCGCGTGGTTCCATCTGCCTGCGCAGGTTACCATTGGACTATTCCTTCAAGTCTCATTGCACTACAACGTTCCAAGAGGTTTTCCTCAGCGCTGTGGCCTTAGAACTCTCTTAACTATGTGCACAGTCCTATAAAGGCCGTAATATGGCCTTTTGCAGTCTAATAAAGGCTTCACACGTAAATCACGTGGTTTCACCTGCCTGCGCAGGTTACCATTGGACTATTCCTGCCAGTCTCAATGCACTACAACGTTCCAAGTGGTTTTCCTCAGCGCTGTGGCCTTAGAACTCTCTTAACTATGTGCACAGTCCTATAAAGGCCGTAATATGGCTTTTTGCAGTCTAATAAAGGCTTCACACGTAAATCACGTGGTTTCACCTGCCTGCGCAGGTTACCATTGGACTAGCCGTTCCAGCCTCAATGCGCTCTAACGTCCCAAGTCGTTTTCATTAGCGCCGTTGCCTTAGAACACTCTTAACTACGTGCACAGTCACATAAAGGCTGTAATATGGCCTTTTGCAGTCTAATAAAAGCGTCACACGTAAATCGCGTGGTTCCATCTGCCTGCGCAGGTTACCATTAGACTATTCCTTCCAGTCTCATTGCACTACAACGTTCCAAGAGGTTTTCCTCAGCGCTGTGGCCTTAGAACTCTCTTAACTATGTGCACAGTCCTATAAAGGCCGTAATATGGCCTTCTGCAGTCTAATAAAGGCTTCACACGTAAATCACGTCGTTTCACCTGCCTGCGCAGGTTACCATTGGACTAGTCCTTCCCGTCTCAATGCGCTACAACGTCCCAAGTCGTTTTCATTAGCGCTGTTGCCTTACAACACTCTTAACTACGTGCACAGTCCAATAAAGGGTGTATAGCCATTTGCAGTCTAATAAAGGCCTTACACGTAAATCACGTGGTTTCACCTGCCTGCGCAGGTTACCATTGGACTAGCCGTTCCAGTCTCAATGCGCTCTAACGTTCCAAGTCGTTTTCATTAGCGCCGCTGCCCTACAACACTCTTAACTACGTGCACAGTCCTATAAAGGCTGCAATATAGCCTTTTGCAGTCTAATAAAAACCTCGCACATCAATCACGCGTTTTCACCTGTCTGCGCAGGTTACCATTGGACTTGTCGTTCCAGTCTCAATGCGCTATCACGTCCCAAGTCGTTTTCATTAGCGCCGCTGCCTTACAACACTCTTAACTACGTGCACAGTCCTATAAAGGCTGCAATATGGCCTTTTGCAGTCTAATAAAAACCTCACACGTCAATCACGCGGTTTCACCTGTCTGCGCAGGTTAACATTGGACTAGTCCTTCCATTCTCAATGCACTACAACGTCCCAAGTCGTTTTTATTAGCGCCGCTGCCTTACAACACTCTTAACTGCGTGCACAGTCCTATAAAGGCTGTAATATGGCCTTTTGCAGTCTAATAAAGGCCTTGCACGTAAATCACATGGTTCCATCTGCTTGCGCAGGCTACCATTGGACTATTCCTTCCAGTCTCAATGCACTACAACGTTCCAAGTCGTTTTCATTAGCGCCGCTGCCCTACAACACTCTTAACTACGTGCACAGTCCTATAAAGGCTGCAATATAGCCTTTTGCAGTCTAATAAAAACCTCGCACATCAATCACGCGTTTTCACCTGTCTGCGCAGGTTACCATTGGACTTGTCGTTCCAGTCTCAATGCGCTACCACGTCCCAAGTTGTTTTCTTTAGCGCCGTTGCCTTAGAACACTCTTAACTACGTGCACAGTCACATAAAGGCTGTAATATGGCCATTTGCAGTCTAATAAAGGCCTCACACGTAAATCACGTGGTTTCACCTGCCTGCGCAGGTTACCATTGGACTAGTCCTTCCAGTCTCAATGCGCTACAACGTCCCAAGTCGTTTTTTATTAGCGCCGTTGCCTTACAACACTCTTAACTACGTGCACAGTCCTTTAAAGACCGTAATATACCTTTTTGCAGTCCAATAAAATCCGCACACGTAAATTACGTGGTTCCATCTGCCTGCGCAGGTTAGCATTGGACTATTCCTGCCAGTCTCAATGCACTACAACGTTCCAAGTGGTTTTCCTCAGCGCTGTGGCCTTACAACACTCTTAACTACGTGCACAGTCCTATAAAGGCTGTAATATGGCCTTTTGAAGTCTAACAAAAGCCTCACACGAAAATCTCGTGGTTCCATTTGCCTGCGCAGGTTACCATTGGACTATTCCTGCCAGTCTCAATGCACTACAACGTTCCAAGTGGTTTTCCTCAGCGCTGTGGCCTTACAACACTCTTAACTACGTGCACAGTCCTATAAAGGCTGTAATATGGCCTTTTGCAGTCCAATAAAGTCCGCACACGTAAATCACGTGGTTCCATCTGCCTGCGCAGGTTACCATTGGACTATTCCTGCCAGTCTCAATGCACTACAACGTCCCAAGTCATTTTCAATAGCGCCATTGCCTTACAACACTCTTAACTACGTGCACAGTCCTATAAAGACCGTGATATACCTTTTTGCAGTCCAATAAAGGCCGCACACGTAAATCACGCGGTTTCAGCTGCCTGCACTGGTTACCATTGGACTTGTCGTTCCAGTCTCAATGCGCTATCACGTCCCAAGTCGTTTTCATTAGCGCCGCTGCCTTACAACACTCTTAACTACGTGCACAGTCCTATAAAGGCTGCAATATGGCCTTTTGCAGTCTAATAAAAACTTCGCACCTCAATCACGCGGTTTCACCTGTCTGCGCAGGTTACCATTGGACTAGTCCTTCCATTCTCAATGCGCTACAACGTCCCAAGTCGTTTTTATTAGCGCCGCTGCCTTACAACACTCTTAACTGCGTGCACAGTCCTATAAAGGCTGTAATATGGCCTTTTGCAGTCTGATAAAGGCCTTGCACGTAAATCACGTGGTTTCACCTGCCTGCGCAGGTTACAATTGGACTATTCCTTCCAGTCTCAATGCACTACAACGTTCCAAGTGGTTTTCCTCAGCGCTGTGGCCTTAGAACTCTCTTAACTATGTGCACAGTCCAATAAAGGCCGTAATATGGCCTTTTGCAGTCTAATAAAGGCTTCACACGTAAATCACGTGGTTTCACCTGCCTGCGCAGGTTACCATTGACTAGTCCTTTCAGTCTCAATGCGCTACTACGTCCCAAGTCGTTTTCATTAGCGCTGTTGCCTTAGAACACTCTTAACAACGTGCACAGTCATATAAAGGTTGTAATATGGCTTTTTGCAGTCTAATAAAAGCCTTACACGTAAATCGCGTGGTTCCATCTGCCTGCGCAGGTTACCATTGGACTATTCCTTCAAGTCTCATTGCACTACAACGTTCCAAGAGGTTTTCCTCAGCGCTGTGGCCTTAGAACTCTCTTAACTATGTGCACAGTCCTATAAAGGCCGTAATATGGCCTTTTGCAGTCTAATAAAGGCTTCACACGTAAATCACGTGGTTTCACCTGCCTGCGCAGGTTACCATTGGACTATTCCTGCCAGTCTCAATGCACTACAACGTTCCAAGTGGTTTTCCTCAGCGCTGTGGCCTTAGAACTCTCTTAACTATGTGCACAGTCCTATAAAGGCCGTAATATGGCTTTTTGCAGTCTAATAAAGGCTTCACACGTAAATCACGTGGTTTCACCTGCCTGCGCAGGTTACCATTGGACTAGCCGTTCCAGTCTCAATGCGCTCTAACGTCCCAAGTCGTTTTCATTAGCGCCGTTGCCTTAGAACACTCTTAACTACGTGCACAGTCACATAAAGGCTGTAATATGGCCTTTTGCAGTCTAATAAAAGCGTCACACGTAAATCGCGTGGTTCCATCTGCCTGCGCAGGTTACCATTAGACTATTCCTTCCAGTCTCATTGCACTACAACGTTCCAAGAGGTTTTCCTCAGCGCTGTGGCCTTAGAACTCTCTTAACTATGTGCACAGTCCTATAAAGGCCGTAATATGGCCTTTTGCAGTCTAATAAAGGCTTCACACGTAAATCACGTCGTTTCACCTGCCTGCGCAGGTTACCATTGGACTAGTCCTTCCCGTCTCAATGCGCTACAACGTCCCAAGTCGTTTTCATTAGCGCTGTTGCCTTACAACACTCTTAACTACGTGCACAGTCCAATAAAGGGTGTATAGCCATTTGCAGTCTAATAAAGGCCTTACACGTAAATCACGTGGTTTCACCTGCCTGCTCAGGTTACCATTGGACTAGCCGTTCCAGTCTCAATGCGCTCTAACGTTCCAAGTCGTTTTCATTAGCGCCGCTGCCCTACAACACTCTTAACTACGTGCACAGTCCTATAAAGGCTGCAATATAGCCTTTTGCAGTCTAATAAAAACCTCGCACATCAATCACGCGTTTTCACCTGTCTGCGCAGGTTACCATTGGACTTGTCGTTCCAGTCTCAATGCGCTATCACGTCCCAAGTCGTTTTCATTAGCGCCGCTGCCTTACAACACTCTTAACTACGTGCACAGTCCTATAAAGGCTGCAATATGGCCTTTTGCAGTCTAATAAAAACCTCACACGTCAATCACGCGGTTTTACCTGTCTGCGCAGGTTAACATTGGACTAGTCCTTCCATTCTCAATGCACTACAACGTCCCAAGTCGTTTTTATTAGCGCCGCTGCCTTACAACACTCTTAACTGCGTGCACAGTCCTATAAAGGCTGTAATATGGCCTTTTGCAGTCTAATAAAGGCCTTGCACGTAAATCACATGGTTCCATCTGCTTGCGCAGGCTACCATTGGACTATTCCTTCCAGTCTCAATGCACTACAACGTTCCAAGTCGTTTTCATTAGCGCCGCTGCCCTACAACACTCTTAACTACGTGCACAGTCCTATAAAGGCTGCAATATAGCCTTTTGCAGTCTAATAAAAACCTCGCACATCAATCACGCGTTTTCACCTGTCTGCGCAGGTTACCATTGGACTTGTCGTTCCAGTCTCAATGCGCTACCACGTCCCAAGTTGTTTTCTTTAGCGCCGTTGCCTTACAACACTCCTAACTACGTGCACAGTCCAATAAAGAGTGTATAGCCATTTGCAGTCTAATAAAGGCCTCACACGTAAATCACGTGGTTTCACCTGCCTGCGCAGGTTACCATTGGACTAGTCCTTCCAGTCTCAATGCGCTACAACGTCCCAAGTCGTTTTCATTAGGGCTGTTGCCTTACAACACTCTTAACTACGTGCACAGTCCTATAAAGGCTGCAATATAGCCTTTTGCAGTCTAATAAAAACCTCACACGTCAATCACGCGGTTTCACCTGTCTGCGCAGGATACCATTGGACTATTTCTTCCAGTCTCATTGCACTACAACGTTCCAAGTGGTTTTCCTCAGCGCTGTGGCCTTAGAACTCTCTTAACTATGTGCACAGTCCTATAAAGGCCGTAATATGGCTTTTTGCAGTCTAATAAAGGCTTCACACGTAAATCACGTGGTTTCACCTGCCTGCGCAGGTTACCATTGGACTAGCCGTTCCAGTCTCAATGCGCTCTAACGTCCCAAGTCGTTTTCATTAGCGCCGTTGCCTTAGAACACTCTTAACTACGTGCACAGTCATATAAAGGCTGTAATATGGCCGTTTGAAGTCTAATAAAAGCCTCACACGTAAATCGCGTGGTTCTATCTGCCTGCGCAGGTTGCCATTGGACTATTCCTTCCAGTCTCATTGCACTACAACGTTCCAAGAGGTTTTCCTCAGCGCTGTGGCCTTAGAACTCTCTTAACTACGTGCACAGTCCTATAAAGGCTGCAATATGGCCTTTTGCAGTCTAATAAAGGCTTCACACGTAAATCACGTGGTTTCACCTGCCTGCGCAGGTTACCATCGACTAGTCCTTCCAGTCTCAATGCGCTACAACGTCCAAAGTCGTTTTCATTAGCGCTGTTGCCTTACAACACTCCTAACTACGTGCACAGTCCAATAAAGGGTGTATAGCCATTTGCAGTCTAATATAGGCCTCACACGTAAATCACGTGGTTTCACCTGCCTGCGCAGGTTACCATTGGACTATTCCTGCCAGTCTCAATGCACTACAACGTTCCAAGTGGTTTTCCTCAGCGCTGTGGCCTTACAACACTCTTAACTACGTGCACAGTCCTATAAAGACCGTAATATACCTTTTTGCAGTCCAATAAAGGCCGCACACGTAAATCACGCGGTTTCAGCTGCCTGCATTGGTTACCATTGGACTTGTCGTTCCAGTCTCAATGCGCTATCACGTCCCAAGTCGTTTTCATTAGCGCCGCTGCCTTACAACACTCTTTACTACGTGCACAGTCCTATAAAGGCTGCAATATGGCCTTTTGCAGTCTAATAAAAGCCTCACACGTAAATCGCGTGGTTGCATCTGCCTGCGCAGGTTACCATTGGACTATTCCTTCCAGTCTCATTGCACTACAACGTTCCAAGTGGTTTTCCTCAGCGCTGTGGCCTTAGAACTCTCTTAACTATGTGCACAGTCCAATAAAGGCCGTAATATGGCCTTTTGCAGTCTAATAAAGGCTTCACACGTAAATCACGTGGTTCCACCTGCCTGCTCAGGTTACCATTGACTAGTCCTTCCAGTCTCAATGCGCTACAACGCCCCAAGTCGTTTTCATTAGCGCTGTTGCCTTAGAACACTCTTAACAACGTGTACAGTCATATAAAGGTTGTAATATGGCTTTTTGCAGTCTAATAAAAGCCTCACACGTAAATCACGTGGTTCCATCTGCCTGCGCAGGTTACCATTGGACTATTCCTTCCAGTCTCAATGCACTACAACGTTCCAAGTAGTTTTCCTCAGCGCTGTGGCCTTAGAACTCTCTTAACTATGTGCACAGTCCTATAAAGGCCGTAATATGGCTTTTTGCAGTCTAATAAAGGCTTAACACGTAAATCACGTGGTTTCACCTGCCTGCACAGGTTACCATTGGACTGTTCCTGCCAGTCTCAATGCACTACAACGTTCCAAGTGCTTTTCCTCAGCGCTGTGGCCTTACAACACTCTTAACTACGTGCACAGTCCTATAAAGGCTGTAATATGGCCTTTTGCAGTCTAACAAAAGCCTCACACGTGAATCACGTGGTTTCATCTGCCTGGGCAGATTACCATTGAATTATTCCTTACAGTCTCAATGTGCTACAACGTCCCAAGTCTTCTTCATTAGCGCTGTTGCCTTACAAAACTACTAACTACGTGCACAGTGCAATAAAGGGTGTATAGCCATTTGCAGTCTAATAAAGGCCTCACACGTAAATCTCGTGGTTCCATCTGCCTGCGCAGGTTACCATTGGACTGTTCCTTCTAGTCTCGATGCACTACAACGTTCCAAGTGGTTTTCTTTAGCGCCATGGCCTTAGAACACTCTCAACTACGTGCACAGTCCTATAAAGACCGTAATATACCTTTTTGCAGTCCAATAAAGGCCGCACACGTAAATCACGCGGTTTCAGCTGCCTGCACTGGTTACCATTGGACTTGTCGTTCCAGTCTCAATGCGCTATCACGTCCCAAGTCGTTTTCATTAGCGCCGCTGCCTTACAACACTCTTAACTGCGTGCACAGTCCTATAAAGGCTGTAATATGGCCTTTTGCAGTCTAATAAAAGCCTCACACGTAAATCACGTGGTTCCATCTGCCTGCGCAGGTTACCATTGACTAGTCCTTCCAGTCTCAATGCGCTACAACGTTCCAAGTGGTTTTCCTCAGCGCTGTGGCCTTAGAACTCTCTTAACTATGTGCACAGTCCTATAAAGGCCGTAATATGGCCTTTTGCAGTCTAATAATGGCTTCACACGTAAATCACGTGGTTTCACCTGCCTGCACAGGTTACCATTGGACTAGCCGTTCCAGTAGCAATGCGCTCCAACGTCCCAAGTTGTTTTCATTAGCGCCGTTGCCTTACAACACTCTTAACTGCGTGCACAGTCCTATAAAGGCTGTAATATGGCCTTTTGCAGTCTAATAAAAGCCTCACACGTAAATCACGTGGTTCCATCTGCCTGCGCAGGTTACCATTGACTAGTCCTTCCAGTCTCAATGCGCTACAACGTTCCAAGTCGTTTTCATTAGCGCCGCTGCCCTACAACACTCTTAACTACGTGCACAGTCCTATAAAGGCTGCAATATAGCCTTTTGCAGTCTAATAAAAACCTCGCACGTCAATCACGCGTTTTCACCTGTCTGCGCAGGTTACCATTGGACTATTCCTTCCAGTCTCAATGCACTACAACGTTCCAAGTCGTTTTCATTAGCGCCGCTGCCTTACAACACTCTTAACTACGTGCACAGTCCTATAAAGGCTGCAATATAGCCTTTTGCAGTCTAATAAAAACCTCGCACGTCAATCAAGCGGTTTCACCTGTCTGCGCAGGTTACCATTGGACTGTTCCTTCTAGTCTCAATGCACTACAACGTTCCAAGTGGTTTTCCTCAGCGCTGTGGCCTTACAACACTCTTAACTTTGTGCACAGTCCTATAAAGGCCGTAATATGGCCTTTTGCAGTCTAATAATGGCTTCACACGTAAATCACGTGGTTTCACCTGCCTGCGCAGGTTACCATTGGACTAGCCGTTCCAGTAGCAATGCGCTCCAACGTCCCAAGTTGTTTTCATTAGCGCCGTTGCCTTACAACACTCTTAACTACGTGCACAGTCCTATAAAGGCTGTAATATGGCTTTTTGCAGTCTAACAAAAGCCTCACATGTAAATCTCGTGGTTCCATCTGCCTGCGCAGGTTACCATTGGACTGTTCCTTCTAGTCTCGATGCACCACAACGTTCCAAGTGGTTTTCCTCAGCGCTGTGGCCTTAGAGCTCTCTTAACTATGTGCACAGTCCTATAAAGGCCGTAATATGGCCTTTTGCAGTCTAATAATGGCTTCACACGTAAATCACGTGGTTTCACCTGCCTGCGCAGGTTACCATTGGACTAGCCGTTCCAGTAGCAATGCGCTCCAACGTTCCAAGTCGTTTTTATTAGCGTCGCTGCCTTACAACACTCTTAACTACGTGCACAGTCCTATAAAGGCTGCAATATAGCCTTTTGCAGTCTAATAAAAACCTCGCACGTCAATCAAGCGGTTTCACCTGTCTGCGCAGGTTACCATTGGACTGTTCCTTCTAGTCTCAATGCACTACAAGGTTCCAAGTGGTTTTCCTCCGCGCTGTGGCCTTACAACACTCTTAACTACGTGCACAGTCCTATAAAGGCCGTAATATGGCTTTTTGCAGTCTAATAAAGGCTTCACACGTAAATCACGTCGTTTCACCTGCCTGCGCAGGTTACCATTGGACTAGTCCTTCCCGTCTCAATGCGCTACAACGTCCCAAGTCGTTTTCATTAGCGCTGTTGCCTTACAACACTCTTAACTACGTGCACAGTCCAATAAAGGGTGAATAGCCATTTTCAGTCTAATAAAGGCCTCACACGTAAATCACGTGGTTTCACCTGCATGCGCAGGTTACCATTGGACTAGTCCTTCCAGTCTCAATGCGCTACAACGTCCCAAGTCGTTTTCTTTAGCGCCGTTGCCTTACAACACTCTTAACTACGTGCACAGTCCTTTAAAGACCGTAATATACCTTTTTGCAGTCCAATAAAGTCCGCACACGTAAATTACGTGGTTCCATCTGCTTGCGCAGGTTAGCATTGGACTATTCCTGCCAGTCTCAATGCACTACAACGTTCCAAGTGGTTTTCCTCAGCGCTGTGGCCTTACAACACTCTTAACTACGTGCACAGTCCTATAAAGGCTGTAATATGGCCTTTTGCAGTCTAACAAAAGCCTCACACGTGAATCACGTGGTTTCATCTGCCTGGGCAGATTACCATTGGACTATTCCTTACAGTCTCAATGTGCTACAACGTCCCAAGTCTTCTTCATTAGCGCTGTTGCCTTACAAAACTACTAACTACGTGCACAGTGCAATAAAGGGTGTATAGCCATTTGCAGTCTAATAAAGGCCTCACACGTAAATCTCGTGGTTCCATCTGCCTGCGCAGGTTACCATTGGACTAGTCCTTCCCGTCTCAATGCGCTACAACGTTCCAAGTGGTTTTCTTTAGCGCCATGGCCTTAGAACACTCTCAACTACGTGCACAGTCCTATAAAGACCGTAATATACCTTTTTGCAGTCCAATAAAGGCCGCACACGTAAATCACGCGGTTTCAGCTGCCTGCACTGGTTACCATTGGACTTGTCGTTCCAGTCTCAATGCGCTATCACGTCCCAAGTCGTTTTCATTAGCGCCGCTGCCTTACAACACTCTTAACTGCGTGCACAGTCCTATAAAGGCTGTAATATGGCCTTTTACAGTCTAATAAAAGCCTCACACGTAAATCACGTGGTTCCATCTGCCTGCGCAGGTTACCATTGACTAGTCCTTCCAGTCTCAATGCGCTACAACGTTCCAAGTGGTTTTCCTCAGCGCTGTGGCCTTAGAACTCTCTTAACTATGTGCACAGTCCTATAAAGGCCGTAATATGGCCTTTTGCAGTCTAATAATGGCTTCACACGTAAATCACGTGGTTTCACCTGCCTGCACAGGTTACCATTGGACTAGCCGTTCCAGTAGCAATGCGCTCCAACGTCCCAAGTTGTTTTCATTAGCGCCGTTGCCTTACAACACTCTTAACAACGTGCACAGTCATGGAAAAGGTTGTAATATGGCTTTTTGCAGTCTAATAAAAGCCTCACACGTAAATCACGTGGTTCCATCTGCTTGCGCAGGTTACCATTGGACTATTCCTTCCAGTCTCAATGCACTACAACGTTCCAAGTCGTTTTCATTAGCGCCGCTGCCCTACAACACTCTTAACTACGTGCACAGTCCTATAAAGGCTGCAATATAGCCTTTTGCAGTCTAATAAAAACCTCGCACGTCAATCACGCGTTTTCACCTGTCTGCGCAGGTTACCATTGGACTATTCCTTCCAGTCTCAATGCACTACAACGTTCCAAGTCGTTTTCATTAGCGCCGCTGCCTTACAACACTCTTAACTACGTGCACAGTCCTATAAAGGCTGCAATATAGCCTTTTGCAGTCTAATAAAAACCTCGCACGTCAATCAAGCGGTTTCACCTGTCTGCGCAGGTTACCATTGGACTGTTCCTTCTAGTCTCAATGCACTACAACGTTCCAAGTGGTTTTCCTCAGCGCTGTGGCCTTACAACACTCTTAACTTTGTGCACAGTCCTATAAAGGCCGTAATATGGCCTTTTGCAGTCTAATAATGGCTTCACACGTAAATCACGTGGTTTCACCTGCCTGCGCAGGTTACCATTGGACTAGCCGTTCCAGTAGCAATGCGCTCCAACGTCCCAAGTTGTTTTCATTAGCGCCGTTGCCTTACAACACTCTTAACTACGTGCACAGTCCTATAAAGGCTGTAATATGGCTTTTTGCAGTCTAACAAAAGCCTCACATGTAAATCTCGTGGTTCCATCTGCCTGCGCAGGTTACCATTGGACTGTTCCTTCTAGTCTCGATGCACCACAACGTTCCAAGTGGTTTTCCTCAGCGCTGTGGCCTTAGAGCTCTCTTAACTATGTGCACAGTCCTATAAAGGCCGTAATATGGCCTTTTGCAGTCTAATAATGGCTTCACACGTAAATCACGTGGTTTCACCTGCCTGCGCAGGTTACCATTGGACTAGCCGTTCCAGTAGCAATGCGCTCCAACGTTCCAAGTCGTTTTTATTAGCGTCGCTGCCTTACAACACTCTTAACTACGTGCACAGTCCTATAAAGGCTGCAATATAGCCTTTTGCAGTCTAATAAAAACCTCGCACGTCAATCAAGCGGTTTCACCTGTCTGCGCAGGTTACCATTGGACTGTTCCTTCTAGTCTCAATGCACTACAAGGTTCCAAGTGGTTTTCCTCCGCGCTGTGGCCTTACAACACTCTTAACTACGTGCACAGTCCTATAAAGGCCGTAATATGGCTTTTTGCAGTCTAATAAAGGCTTCACACGTAAATCACGTCGTTTCACCTGCCTGCGCAGGTTACCATTGGACTAGTCCTTCCCGTCTCAATGCGCTACAACGTCCCAAGTCGTTTTCATTAGCGCTGTTGCCTTACAACACTCTTAACTACGTGCACAGTCCAATAAAGGGTGAATAGCCATTTTCAGTCTAATAAAGGCCTCACACGTAAATCACGTGGTTTCACCTGCATGCGCAGGTTACCATTGGACTAGTCCTTCCAGTCTCAATGCGCTACAACGTCCCAAGTCGTTTTCTTTAGCGCCGTTGCCTTACAACACTCTTAACTACGTGCACAGTCCTTTAAAGACCGTAATATACCTTTTTGCAGTCCAATAAAGTCCGCACACGTAAATTACGTGGTTCCATCTGCCTGCGCAGGTTAGCATTGGACTATTCCTGCCAGTCTCAATGCACTACAACGTTCCAAGTGGTTTTCCTCAGCGCTGTGGCCTTACAACACTCTTAACTACGTGCACAGTCCTATAAAGGCTGTAATATGGCCTTTTGCAGTCTAACAAAAGCCTCACACGTGAATCACGTGGTTTCATCTGCCTGGGCAGATTACCATTGGACTATTCCTTACAGTCTCAATGTGCTACAACGTCCCAAGTCTTCTTCATTAGCGCTGTTGCCTTACAAAACTACTAACTACGTGCACAGTGCAATAAAGGGTGTATAGCCATTTGCAGTCTAATAAAGGCCTCACACGTAAATCTCGTGGTTCCATCTGCCTGCGCAGGTTACCATTGGACTAGTCCTTCCCGTCTCAATGCGCTACAACGTCCCAAGTCGTTTTCATTAGCGCTGTTGCCTTACAACACTCTTAACTACGTGCACAGTCCAATAAAGGGTGAATAGCCATTTGCAGTCTAATAAAGGCCTCACACGTAAATCACGTGGTTTCACCTGCCTGCGCAGGTTACCATTGGACTAGTCCTTCCAGTCTCAATGCGCTACAACGTCCCAAGTCGTTTTCTTTAGCGCCGTTGCCTTACAACACTCTTAACTACGTGCACAGTCCTTTAAAGACCGTAATATACCTTTTTGCAGTCCAATAAAGTCCGCACACGTAAATTACGTGGTTCCATCTGCCTGCGCAGGTTAGCATTGGACTATTCCTGCCAGTCTCAATGCACTACAACGTTCCAAGTGGTTTTCCTTAGCGCTGTGGCCTTACAACACTCTTAACTACGTGCACAGTCCTATAAAGGCTGTAATATGGTCTTTTGCAGTCTAACAAAAGCCTCACACGTGAATCACGTGGTTTCATCTGCCTGGGCAGATTACCATTGGACTATTCCTTACAGTCTCGATGTGCTACAACGTCCCAAGTCTTCTTCATTAGCGCTGTTGCCTTACAACACTACTAACTACGTGCACAGTGCAATAAAGGGTGTATAGCCATTTGCAGTCTAATAAAGGCCTCACACGTAAATCTCGTGGTTCCATCTGCCTGCGCAGGTTACCATTAGACTGTTCCTTCTAGTCTCGATGCACTACAACGTTCCAAGTGGTTTTCTTTAGCGCCATGGCCTTAGAACACTCTCAACTACGTGCACAGTCCTATAAAGACCGTGATATACCTTTTTGCAGTCCAATAAAGGCCGCACACGTAAATCACGCGGTTTCAGCTGCCTGCACTGGTTACCATTGGACTTGTCGTTCCAGTCTCAATGCGCTATCACGTTCCAAGTGGTTTTCCTCAGCGCTGTGGCCTTAAAACTCTCTTAACTATGTGCACAGTCCTATAAAGGCCGTAATATGGCCTTTTGCAGTCTAATAATGGCTTCACATGTAAATCACGTGGTTTCACCTGCCTGCACAGGTTACCATTGGACTAGCCGTTCCAGTAGCAATGCGCTCCAACGTCCCAAGTTGTTTTCATTAGCGCCGTTGCCTTACAACACTCTTAACAACGTGCACAGTCATATAAAGGTTGTAATATGGCTTTTTGCAGTCTAATAAAAGCCTCACACGTAAATCACGTGGTTCCATCTGCTTGCGCAGGTTATCATTGGACTATTCCTTCCAGTCTCAATGCACTACAACGTTCCAAGTCGTTTTCATTAGCGCCGCTGCCCTACAACACTCTTAACTACGTGCACAGTCATATAAAGGTTGTAATATGGCTTTTTGCAGTCTAATAAAAGCCTCACACGTAAATCACGTGGTTCCATCTGCTTGCGCAGGTTATCATTGGACTATTTCTTCCAGTCTCAATGCACTACAACGTTCCAAGTCGTTTTCATTAGCGCCGCTGCCCTACAACACTCTTAACTACGTGCACAGTCCTATAAAGGCTGCAATATAGCCTTTTGCAGTCTAATAAAAACCTCGCACGTCAATCACGCGTTTTCAACTGTCTGCGCAGGTTACCATTGGACTATTCCTTCAAGTCTCAATGCACTACAACGTTCCAAGTCGTTTTCATTAGCGCCGCTGCCTTACAACACTCTTAACTACGTGCACAGTCCTATAAAGGCTGCAATATAGCAGTCTAATAAAAACCTCGCACGTCAATCAAGCGGTTTCACCTGTCTGCGCAGGTTACCATTGGACTGTTCCTTCTAGTCTCAATGCACTACAACGTTCCAAGTGGTTTTCCTCAGCGCTGTGGCCTTACAACACTCTTAACTTTGTGCACAGTCCTATAAAGGCCGTAATATGGCCTTTTGCAGTCTAATAATGGCTTCACACGTAAATCACGTGGTTTCACCTGCCTGCGCAGGTTACCATTGGACTAGCCGTTCCAGTAGCAATGCGCTCCAACGTCCCAAGTTGTTTTCATTAGCGCCGTTGCCTTACAACACTCTTAACTACGTGCACAGTCCTATAAAGGCTGTAATATGGCTTTTTGCAGTCTAACAAAAGCCTCACATGTAAATCTCGTGGTTCCATCTGCCTGCGCAGGTTACCATTGGACTGTTCCTTCTAGTCTCGATGCACCACAACGTTCCAAGTGGTTTTCCTCAGCGCTGTGGCCTTAGAGCTCTCTTAACTATGTGCACAGTCCTATAAAGGCCGTAATATGGCCTTTTGCAGTCTAATAATGGCTTCACACGTAAATCACGTGGTTTCACCTGCCTGCGCAGGTTACCATTGGACTAGCCGTTCCAGTAGCAATGCGCTCCAACGTTCCAAGTCGTTTTTATTAGCGTCGCTGCCTTACAACACTCTTAACTACGTGCACAGTCCTATAAAGGCTGCAATATAGCCTTTTGCAGTCTAATAAAAACCTCGCACGTCAATCAAGCGGTTTCACCTGTCTGCGCAGGTTACCATTGGACTGTTCCTTCTAGTCTCAATGCACTACAAGGTTCCAAGTGGTTTTCCTCCGCGCTGTGGCCTTACAACACTCTTAACTACGTGCACAGTCCTATAAAGGCCGTAATATGGCTTTTTGCAGTCTAATAAAGGCTTCACACGTAAATCACGTCGTTTCACCTGCCTGCGCAGGTTACCATTGGACTAGTCCTTCCCGTCTCAATGCGCTACAACGTCCCAAGTCGTTTTCATTAGCGCTGTTGCCTTACAACACTCTTAACTACGTGCACAGTCCAATAAAGGGTGAATAGCCATTTTCAGTCTAATAAAGGCCTCACACGTAAATCACGTGGTTTCACCTGCATGCGCAGGTTACCATTGGACTAGTCCTTCCAGTCTCAATGCGCTACAACGTCCCAAGTCGTTTTCTTTAGCGCCGTTGCCTTACAACACTCTTAACTACGTGCACAGTCCTTTAAAGACCGTAATATACCTTTTTGCAGTCCAATAAAGTCCGCACACGTAAATTACGTGGTTCCATCTGCCTGCGCAGGTTAGCATTGGACTATTCCTGCCAGTCTCAATGCACTACAACGTTCCAAGTGGTTTTCCTCAGCGCTGTGGCCTTACAACACTCTTAACTACGTGCACAGTCCTATAAAGGCTGTAATATGGCCTTTTGCAGTCTAACAAAAGCCTCACACGTGAATCACGTGGTTTCATCTGCCTGGGCAGATTACCATTGGACTATTCCTTACAGTCTCAATGTGCTACAACGTCCCAAGTCTTCTTCATTAGCGCTGTTGCCTTACAAAACTACTAACTACGTGCACAGTGCAATAAAGGGTGTATAGCCATTTGCAGTCTAATAAAGGCCTCACACGTAAATCTCGTGGTTCCATCTGCCTGCGCAGGTTACCATTGGACTAGTCCTTCCCGTCTCAATGCGCTACAACGTCCCAAGTCGTTTTCATTAGCGCTGTTGCCTTACAACACTCTTAACTACGTGCACAGTCCAATAAAGGGTGAATAGCCATTTGCAGTCTAATAAAGGCCTCACACGTAAATCACGTGGTTTCACCTGCCTGCGCAGGTTACCATTGGACTAGTCCTTCCAGTCTCAATGCGCTACAACGTCCCAAGTCGTTTTCTTTAGCGCCGTTGCCTTACAACACTCTTAACTACGTGCACAGTCCTTTAAAGACCGTAATATACCTTTTTGCAGTCCAATAAAGTCCGCACACGTAAATTACGTGGTTCCATCTGCCTGCGCAGGTTAGCATTGGACTATTCCTGCCAGTCTCAATGCACTACAACGTTCCAAGTGGTTTTCCTTAGCGCTGTGGCCTTACAACACTCTTAACTACGTGCACAGTCCTATAAAGGCTGTAATATGGTCTTTTGCAGTCTAACAAAAGCCTCACACGTGAATCACGTGGTTTCATCTGCCTGGGCAGATTACCATTGGACTATTCCTTACAGTCTCGATGTGCTACAACGTCCCAAGTCTTCTTCATTAGCGCTGTTGCCTTACAACACTACTAACTACGTGCACAGTGCAATAAAGGGTGTATAGCCATTTGCAGTCTAATAAAGGCCTCACACGTAAATCTCGTGGTTCCATCTGCCTGCGCAGGTTACCATTAGACTGTTCCTTCTAGTCTCGATGCACTACAACGTTCCAAGTGGTTTTCTTTAGCGCCATGGCCTTAGAACACTCTCAACTACGTGCACAGTCCTATAAAGACCGTGATATACCTTTTTGCAGTCCAATAAAGGCCGCACACGTAAATCACGCGGTTTCAGCTGCCTGCACTGGTTACCATTGGACTTGTCGTTCCAGTCTCAATGCGCTATCACGTTCCAAGTGGTTTTCCTCAGCGCTGTGGCCTTAAAACTCTCTTAACTATGTGCACAGTCCTATAAAGGCCGTAATATGGCCTTTTGCAGTCTAATAATGGCTTCACATGTAAATCACGTGGTTTCACCTGCCTGCACAGGTTACCATTGGACTAGCCGTTCCAGTAGCAATGCGCTCCAACGTCCCAAGTTGTTTTCATTAGCGCCGTTGCCTTACAACACTCTTAACAACGTGCACAGTCATATAAAGGTTGTAATATGGCTTTTTGCAGTCTAATAAAAGCCTCACACGTAAATCACGTGGTTCCATCTGCTTGCGCAGGTTATCATTGGACTATTCCTTCCAGTCTCAATGCACTACAACGTTCCAAGTCGTTTTCATTAGCGCCGCTGCCCTACAACACTCTTAACTACGTGCACAGTCATATAAAGGTTGTAATATGGCTTTTTGCAGTCTAATAAAAGCCTCACACGTAAATCACGTGGTTCCATCTGCTTGCGCAGGTTATCATTGGACTATTTCTTCCAGTCTCAATGCACTACAACGTTCCAAGTCGTTTTCATTAGCGCCGCTGCCCTACAACACTCTTAACTACGTGCACAGTCCTATAAAGGCTGCAATATAGCCTTTTGCAGTCTAATAAAAACCTCGCACGTCAATCACGCGTTTTCAACTGTCTGCGCAGGTTACCATTGGACTATTCCTTCAAGTCTCAATGCACTACAACGTTCCAAGTCGTTTTCATTAGCGCCGCTGCCTTACAACACTCTTAACTACGTGCACAGTCCTATAAAGGCTGCAATATAGCAGTCTAATAAAAACCTCGCACGTCAATCAAGCGGTTTCACCTGTCTGCGCAGGTTACCATTGGACTGTTCCTTCTAGTCTCAATGCACTACAACGTTCCAAGTGGTTTTCCTCAGCGCTGTGGCCTTACAACACTCTTAACTATGTGCACAGTCCTATAAAGGCCGTAATATGGCCTTTTGCAGTCTAATAATGGCTTCACACGTAAAACACGTGGTTTCACCTGCCTGCGCAGGTTACCATTGGACTAGCCGTTCCAGTAGCAATGCGCTCCAACGTCCCAAGTTGTTTTCATTAGCGCCGTTGCCTTACAACACTCTTAACTACGTGCACAGTCCTATAAAGGCTGTAATATGGCTTTTTGCAGTCTAACAAAAGCCTCACATGTAAATCTCGTGGTTCCATCTGCCTGCGCAGGTTACCATTGGACTGTTCCTTCTAGTCTCGATGCACCACAACGTTCCAAGTGGTTTTCCTCAGCGCTGTGGCCTTAGAGCTCTCTTAACTATGTGCACAGTCCTATAAAGGCCGTAATATGGCCTTTTGCAGTCTAATAATGGCTTCACACGTAAATCACGTGGTTTCACCTGCCTGCGCAGGTTACCATTGGACTAGCCGTTCCAGTAGCAATGCGCTCCAACGTTCCAAGTCGTTTTTATTAGCGTCGCTGCCTTACAACACTCTTAACTACGTGCACAGTCCTATAAAGGCTGCAATATAGCCTTTTGCAGTCTAATAAAAACCTCGCACGTCAATCAAGCGGTTTCACCTGTCTGCGCAGGTTACCATTGGACTGTTCCTTCTAGTCTCAATGCACTACAAGGTTCCAAGTGGTTTTCCTCCGCGCTGTGGCCTTACAACACTCTTAACTACGTGCACAGTCCTATAAAGGCCGTAATATGGCTTTTTGCAGTCTAATAAAGGCTTCACACGTAAATCACGTCGTTTCACCTGCCTGCGCAGGTTACCATTGGACTAGCCGTTCCAGTAGCAATGCGCTCCAACGTCCCAAGTTGTTTTCATTAGCGCCGTTGCCTTACAACACTCTTAACTACGTGCACAGTCCTATAAAGGCTGTAATATGGCTTTTTGCAGTCTAACAAAAGCCTCACATGTAAATCTCGTGGTTCCATCTGCCTGCGCAGGTTACCATTGGACTGTTCCTTCTAGTCTCGATGCACCACAACGTTCCAAGTGGTTTTCCTCAGCGCTGTGGCCTTAGAGCTCTCTTAACTATGTGCACAGTCCTATAAAGGCCGTAATATGGCCTTTTGCAGTCTAATAATGGCTTCACACGTAAATCACGTGGTTTCACCTGCCTGCGCAGGTTACCATTGGACTAGCCGTTCCAGTAGCAATGCGCTCCAACGTTCCAAGTCGTTTTTATTAGCGTCGCTGCCTTACAACACTCTTAACTACGTGCACAGTCCTATAAAGGCTGCAATATAGCCTTTTGCAGTCTAATAAAAACCTCGCACGTCAATCAAGCGGTTTCACCTGTCTGCGCAGGTTACCATTGGACTGTTCCTTCTAGTCTCAATGCACTACAAGGTTCCAAGTGGTTTTCCTCCGCGCTGCGGCCTTACAACACTCTTAACTACGTGCACAGTCCTATAAAGGCTGTAATATGGCCTTTTGCAGTCTAACAAAAGCCTCACACGTAAATCTCGTGGTTCCATCTGCCTGCGCAGGTTACCATTGGACTGTTTCTTCTAGTCTCGATGCACTACAACGTTCCAAGTGGTTTTCTTTAGCGCCGTGGCCTTAGAACACTCTTAACTTCGTGCACAGTCCTATAAAGACCGTAATATACCTTTTTGCAGTCCAATAAAGGCCGCACACGTAAATCACGCGGTTTCAGCTGCCTGCACTGGTTACCATTGGACTTGTCGTTCCAGTCTCAATGCGCTATCACGTCCCAAGTCGTTTTCATTAGCGCCGCTGCCTTACAACACTCTTAACTACGTGCACAGTCCTATAAACGCCGTAATATGGCTTTTTGCAGTCTAATAAAGGCTTCACACGTAAATCACGTGGTTTCACCTGCCTGCGCAGGTTACCATTGGACTATTCCTTCCAGTCTCAATGCACTACAACGTTCCAAGTGGTTTTCCTCAGCGCTGTGGCCTTACAACACTCTTAACTATGTGCACAGTCCTATAAAGGCTGTAATATGGCTTTTTGCAGTCTAACAAAAGCCTCACATGTATATCTCGTGGTTCCATCTGCCTGCGCAGGTTACCATTGGACTGTTCCTTCTAGTCTCGATGCACCACAACGTTCCAAGTGGTTTTCCTTAGCGCCATGGCCTTAGAACACTCTTAACTACGTGCACAGTCCTATAAAGGCTGCAATATAGCCTTTTGCAGTCTAATAAAAACCTCGCACGTCAATCACGCGTTTTCACCTGTCTGCGCAGGTCACCATTGGACTATTCCTTCCAGTCTCATTGCACTACAACGTTCCAAGTGGTTTTCCTCAGCGCTGTGGCCTTAGAACACTCTTAACAACGTGCACAGTCATATAAAGGTTGTAATATGGCTTTTTGCAGTCTAATAAAAGCCTCACACGTAAATCACGTGGTTCCATCTGCTTGCGCAGGTTACCATTGGACTATTCCTTCCAGTCTCAATGCACTACAACGTTCCAAGTCGTTTTCATTAGCGCCGCTGCCTTACAACACTCTTAACTACGTGCACAGTCCTATAAAGGCTGTAATATGGCCTTTTGCAGTCTAATAAATGCCTTGCACGTAAATCACGTGGTTTCACCTGCCTGCGCAGGTTACCATTGGACTATTCCTTCCAGTCTCAACGCACTACAACGTTCCAAGTTGTTTTCCTTAGCGCTGTGGCCTTAGAACTCTCTTAAGTATGTGCACAGTCCTATAAAGGCCGTAATATGGCTTTTTGCAGTCTAATAAAGGCTTCACACGTAAATCACGTGGTTTCACCTGCCTGCGCAGGTTACCATTGGACTATTCCTTCCAGTCTCAATGCACTACAACGTTCCAAGTGGTTTTCCTCAGCGCTGTGGCCTTACAACACTCTTAACTACGTGCACAGTCCTATAAAGGCTGCAATATAGCCTTTTGCAGTCTAATAAAAACCTCGCACGTCAATCACGCGTTTTCACCTGTCTGCGCAGGTTACCATTGGACTTGTCGTTCCAGTCTCAATGCGCTATCACGTCCCAAGTCGTTTTCCTTAGCGCCGCTGCCTTACAACACTCTTAACTACGTGCACAGTCCTGTAAAGTCTGTAATATGGCCTTTTGCAGTGTAATAAAGGCCTTGCACGTAAATCACGTAGTTTCACCTGCCTGCGCATGTTACCATTGGACTATTCCTTCCAGTCTCAATGCACTACAACGTTCCAAGTGGTTTTCTTCAGCGCTGTGGCCTTAGAACTCTCTTAACTATGTGCACACTCCTATAAAGGCCGTAATATGGCTTTTTGCAGTCTAATGAAGGCTTCACACGTAAATCACGTGGTTTCACCTGCCTGCGCAGGTTACCATTGGACTATTCCTTCCAGTCTCAATGCAATACAACGTTCCAAGTGGTTTTCCTCAGCGCTGTGGCCTTACAACACTCTTAACTACGTGCACAGTCCTATAAAGGCTGCAATATAGCCTTTTGCAGTCTAATAAAAACCTCGCACGTCAATCACGCGTTTTCACCTGTCTGCGCAGGTTACCATTGGACTATTCCTTCCAGTCTCATTGCACTACAACGTTCCAAGTGGTTTTCCTCAGCGCTGTGGCCTTAGAACACTCTTAACAACGTGCGCAGTCATATAAAGGTTGTAATATGGCTTTTTGCAGTCTAATAAAAGCCTCACACGTAAATCACGTGGTTCCATCTGCTTGCGCAGGTTACCATTGGACTATTCCTTCCAGTCTCAATGCACTACAACGTTCCAAGTCGTTTTCATTAGCGCCGCTGCCTTACAACACTCTTAACTACGTGCACAGTCCTATAAAGGCTGCAATATAGCCTTTTGCAGTCTAATAAAAACCTCGCACGTCAATCACGCGGTTTCACCTGTCTGCGCAGGATACCATTGGACTATTCCTTCCAGTCTCATTGCACTACAACGTTCCAAGTGGTTTTCCTCAGCGCTGTGGCCTTAGAACTCTCTTAACTATGTGCACAGTCCTATAAAGGCCGTAATATGGCTTTTTGCAGTCTAATAAAGGCTTCACACGTAAATCACGTGGTTTCACCTGCCTGCTCAGGTTACCATTGGACTAGCCGTTCCAGTCTCAATGCGCTCTAACGTCCCAAGTCGTTTTCATTAGCGCCGTTGCCTGAGAACACTCTTAACTACGTGCACAGTCATATAAAGGCTGTAATATGGCCTTTTGAAGTCTAATAAAAGCCTCACACGTAAATCGCGTGGTTCTATCTGCCTGCGCAGGTTGCCATTGGACTATTCCTTCCAGTCTCATTGCACTACAACGTTCCAAGAGGTTTTCCTCAGCGCTGTGGCCTTAGAACTCTCTTAACTACGTGCACAGTCCTATAAAGGCTGCAATATGGCCTTTTGCAGTCTAATAAAGGCTTCACACGTAAATCACGTGGTTTCACCTGCCTGCACAGGTTACCATCGACTAGTCCTTCCAGTCTCAATGCACTACAACGTCCAAAGTCGTTTTCATTGGCGCTGTTGCCTTACAACACTCCTAACTACGTGCACAGTCCAATAAAGGGTGTATAGCCATTTGCAGTCTAATATAGGCCTCACACGTAAATCACGTGGTTTCACCTGCCTGCGCAGGTTACCATTGGACTAGTCCTTCCAGTCTCAATGCGCTACAACGTCCCAAGTCGTTTTCTTTAGCGCCGTTGCCTTACAACACTCTTAACTACGTGCACAGTCCTATAAAGACCGTAATATACCTTTTTGCAGTCCAATAAAGTCCGCACACGTAAATCACGGGGTTCCATCTGCCTGCGCAGGTTACCATTGGACTATTCCTGCCAGTCTCAATGCACTACAACGTTCCAAGTGGTTTTCCTCAGCGCTGTGGCCTTACAACACTCTTAACTACGTGCACAGTCCTATAAAGACTGAATATACCTTTTTGCAGTCCAATAAAGTCTGCACACGTAAATCACGTGGTTCCATCTGCCTGCGCAGGTTACCATTGGACTATTCCTGCCAGTCTCAATGCACTACAACGTCCCAAGTCGTTTTCAATAGCGCCGTTGCCTTACAACACTCTTAACTATGTGCACAGTCCTATAAAGGCTGTAATATGGCTTTTTGCAGTCTAACAAAAGCCTCACATGTAAATCTCGTGGTTCCATCTGCCTGCGCAGGTTACCATTGGACTGTTCCTTCTAGTCTCGATGCACCACAACGTTCCAAGTGGTTTTCCTTAGCGCCATGGCCTTAGAACACTCTTAACTACGTGCACAGTCCTATAAAGACCGTAATATACCTTTTTGCAGTCCAATAAAGGCCGCACACGTAAATCACGCGGTTTCAGCTGCGTGCACTGGTTACCATTGGACTTGTCGTTCCAGTCTCAATGCGCTACAACGTTCCAAGTGGTTTTCCTCAGCGCTGTGGCCTTACAACACTCTTAACTACGTGCACAGTCCTATAAAGACTGAATATACCTTTTTGCAGTCCAATAAAGTCTGCACACGTAAATCACGTGGTTCCATCTGCCTGCGCAGGTTACCATTGGACTATTCCTGCCAGTCTCAATGCACTACAACGTCCCAAGTCGTTTTCAATAGCGCCGTTGCCTTACAACACTCTTAACTATGTGCACAGTCCTATAAAGGCTGTAATATGGCTTTTTGCAGTCTAACAAAAGCCTCACATGTAAATCTCGTGGTTCCATCTGCCTGCGCAGGTTACCATTGGACTGTTCCTTCTAGTCTCGATGCACCACAACGTTCCAAGTGGTTTTCCTTAGCGCCATGGCCTTAGAACACTCTTAACTACGTGCACAGTCCTATAAAGACCGTAATATACCTTTTTGCAGTCCAATAAAGGCCGCACACGTAAATCACGCGGTTTCAGCTGCCTGCACTGGTTACCATTGGACTTGTCGTTCCAGTCTCAATGCGCTACCACGTCCCAAGTCGTTTTCATTAGCGCCGCTGCCCTACAACACTCTTAACTACGTGCACAGTCCTATAAAGGCTGCAATATAGCCTTTTGCAGTCTAATAAAAACCTCACACGTCAATCACGCGTTTTCACCTGTCTGCGCAGGTCACCATTGGACTATTCCTTCCAGTCTCATTGCACTACAACGTTCCAAGTGGTTTTCCTCAGCGCTGTGGCCTTAGAACACTCTTAACAACGTGCACAGTCATATAAAGGTTGTAATATGGCTTTTTGCAGTCTAATAAAAGCCTCACACGTAAATCACGTGGTTCCATCTGCTTGCGCAGGTTACCATTGGACTATTCCTTCCAGTCTCAATACACTACAACGTTCCAAGTCGTTTTCATTAGCGCCGCTGCCTTACAACACTCTTAACTACGTGCACAGTCCTATAAAGGCTGCAATATAGCCTTTTGCAGTCTAATAAAAACCTCGCACGTCAATCAAGCGGTTTCACCTGTCTGCGCAGGTTACCATTGGACTGTTCCTTCTAGTCTCAATGCACTACAACGTTCCAAGTGGTTTTCCTCAGCGCTGTGGCCTTACAACACTCTTAACTATGTGCACAGTCCTATAAAGGCCGTAATATGGCCTTTTGCAGTCTAATAATGGCTTCACACGTAAATCACGTGGTTTCACCTGCCTGCGCAGGTTACCATTGGACTAGCCGTTCCAGTAGCAATGCGCTCCAACGTCCCAAGTTGTTTTCATTAGCGCCGTTGCCTTACAACACTCTTAACTACGTGCACAGTCCTATAAAGGCTGTAATATGGCTTTTTGCAGTCTAACAAAAGCCTCACATGTAAATCTCGTGGTTCCATCTGCCTGCGCAGGTTACCATTGGACTGTTCCTTCTAGTCTCGATGCACCACAACGTTCCAAGTGGTTTTCCTCAGCGCTGTGGCCTTAGAGCTCTCTTAACTATGTGCACAGTCCTATAAAGGCCGTAATATGGCCTTTTGCAGTCTAATAATGGCTTCACACGTAAATCACGTGGTTTCACCTGCCTGCGCAGGTTACCATTGGACTAGCCGTTCCAGTAGCAATGCGCTCCAACGTTCCAAGTCGTTTTTATTAGCGTCGCTGCCTTACAACACTCTTAACTACGTGCACAGTCCTATAAAGGCTGCAATATAGCCTTTTGCAGTCTAATAAAAACCTCGCACGTCAATCAAGCGGTTTCACCTGTCTGCGCAGGTTACCATTGGACTGTTCCTTCTAGTCTCAATGCACTACAAGGTTCCAAGTGGTTTTCCTCCGCGCTGCGGCCTTACAACACTCTTAACTACGTGCACAGTCCTATAAAGGCTGTAATATGGCCTTTTGCAGTCTAACAAAAGCCTCACACGTAAATCTCGTGGTTCCATCTGCCTGCGCAGGTTACCATTGGACTGTTTCTTCTAGTCTCGATGCACTACAACGTTCCAAGTGGTTTTCTTTAGCGCCGTGGCCTTAGAACACTCTTAACTTCGTGCACAGTCCTATAAAGACCGTAATATACCTTTTTGCAGTCCAATAAAGGCCGCACACGTAAATCACGCGGTTTCAGCTGCCTGCACTGGTTACCATTGGACTTGTCGTTCCAGTCTCAATGCGCTATCACGTCCCAAGTCGTTTTCATTAGCGCCGCTGCCTTACAACACTCTTAACTACGTGCACAGTCCTATAAACGCCGTAATATGGCTTTTTGCAGTCTAATAAAGGCTTCACACGTAAATCACGTGGTTTCACCTGCCTGCGCAGGTTACCATTGGACTATTCCTTCCAGTCTCAATGCACTACAACGTTCCAAGTGGTTTTCCTCAGCGCTGTGGCCTTACAACACTCTTAACTATGTGCACAGTCCTATAAAGGCTGTAATATGGCTTTTTGCAGTCTAACAAAAGCCTCACATGTATATCTCGTGGTTCCATCTGCCTGCGCAGGTTACCATTGGACTGTTCCTTCTAGTCTCGATGCACCACAACGTTCCAAGTGGTTTTCCTTAGCGCCATGGCCTTAGAACACTCTTAACTACGTGCACAGTCCTATAAAGGCTGCAATATAGCCTTTTGCAGTCTAATAAAAACCTCGCACGTCAATCACGCGTTTTCACCTGTCTGCGCAGGTCACCATTGGACTATTCCTTCCAGTCTCATTGCACTACAACGTTCCAAGTGGTTTTCCTCAGCGCTGTGGCCTTAGAACACTCTTAACAACGTGCACAGTCATATAAAGGTTGTAATATGGCTTTTTGCAGTCTAATAAAAGCCTCACACGTAAATCACGTGGTTCCATCTGCTTGCGCAGGTTACCATTGGACTATTCCTTCCAGTCTCAATGCACTACAACGTTCCAAGTCGTTTTCATTAGCGCCGCTGCCTTACAACACTTTTAACTACGTGCACAGTCCTATAAAGGCTGTAATATGGCCTTTTGCAGTCTAATAAATGCCTTGCACGTAAATCACGTGGTTTCACCTGCCTGCGCAGGTTACCATTGGACTATTCCTTCCAGTCTCAACGCACTACAACGTTCCAAGTTGTTTTCCTTAGCGCTGTGGCCTTAGAACTCTCTTAAGTATGTGCACAGTCCTATAAAGGCCGTAATATGGCTTTTTGCAGTCTAATAAAGGCTTCACACGTAAATCACGTGGTTTCACCTGCCTGCGCAGGTTACCATTGGACTATTCCTTCCAGTCTCAATGCACTACAACGTTCCAAGTGGTTTTCCTCAGCGCTGTGGCCTTACAACACTCTTAACTACGTGCACAGTCCTATAAAGGCTGCAATATAGCCTTTTGCAGTCTAATAAAAACCTCGCACGTCAATCACGCGTTTTCACCTGTCTGCGCAGGTTACCATTGGACTTGTCGTTCCAGTCTCAATGCGCTATCACGTCCCAAGTCGTTTTCCTTAGCGCCGCTGCCTTACAACACTCTTAACTACGTGCACAGTCCTGTAAAGTCTGTAATATGGCCTTTTGCAGTGTAATAAAGGCCTTGCACGTAAATCACGTAGTTTCACCTGCCTGCGCATGTTACCATTGGACTATTCCTTCCAGTCTCATTGCACTACAACGTTCCAAGAGGTTTTCCTCAGCGCTGTGGCCTTAGAACTCTCTTAACTACGTGCACAGTCCTATAAAGGCTGCAATATGGCCTTTTGCAGTCTAATAAAGGCTTCACACGTAAATCACGTGGTTTCACCTGCCTGCACAGGTTACCATCGACTAGTCCTTCCAGTCTCAATGCACTACAACGTCCAAAGTCGTTTTCATTGGCGCTGTTGCCTTACAACACTCCTAACTACGTGCACAGTCCAATAAAGGGTGTATAGCCATTTGCAGTCTAATATAGGCCTCACACGTAAATCACGTGGTTTCACCTGCCTGCGCAGGTTACCATTGGACTAGTCCTTCCAGTCTCAATGCGCTACAACGTCCCAAGTCGTTTTCTTTAGCGCCGTTGCCTTACAACACTCTTAACTACGTGCACAGTCCTATAAAGACCGTAATATACCTTTTTGCAGTCCAATAAAGTCCGCACACGTAAATCACGGGGTTCCATCTGCCTGCGCAGGTTACCATTGGACTATTCCTGCCAGTCTCAATGCACTACAACGTTCCAAGTGGTTTTCCTCAGCGCTGTGGCCTTACAACACTCTTAACTACGTGCACAGTCCTATAAAGACTGAATATACCTTTTTGCAGTCCAATAAAGTCTGCACACGTAAATCACGTGGTTCCATCTGCCTGCGCAGGTTACCATTGGACTATTCCTGCCAGTCTCAATGCACTACAACGTCCCAAGTCGTTTTCAATAGCGCCGTTGCCTTACAACACTCTTAACTATGTGCACAGTCCTATAAAGGCTGTAATATGGCTTTTTGCAGTCTAACAAAAGCCTCACATGTAAATCTCGTGGTTCCATCTGCCTGCGCAGGTTACCATTGGACTGTTCCTTCTAGTCTCGATGCACCACAACGTTCCAAGTGGTTTTCCTTAGCGCCATGGCCTTAGAACACTCTTAACTACGTGCACAGTCCTATAAAGACCGTAATATACCTTTTTGCAGTCCAATAAAGGCCGCACACGTAAATCACGCGGTTTCAGCTGCGTGCACTGGTTACCATTGGACTTGTCGTTCCAGTCTCAATGCGCTACAACGTTCCAAGTGGTTTTCCTCAGCGCTGTGGCCTTACAACACTCTTAACTACGTGCACAGTCCTATAAAGACTGAATATACCTTTTTGCAGTCCAATAAAGTCTGCACACGTAAATCACGTGGTTCCATCTGCCTGCGCAGGTTACCATTGGACTATTCCTGCCAGTCTCAATGCACTACAACGTCCCAAGTCGTTTTCAATAGCGCCGTTGCCTTACAACACTCTTAACTATGTGCACAGTCCTATAAAGGCTGTAATATGGCTTTTTGCAGTCTAACAAAAGCCTCACATGTAAATCTCGTGGTTCCATCTGCCTGCGCAGGTTACCATTGGACTGTTCCTTCTAGTCTCGATGCACCACAACGTTCCAAGTGGTTTTCCTTAGCGCCATGGCCTTAGAACACTCTTAACTACGTGCACAGTCCTATAAAGACCGTAATATACCTTTTTGCAGTCCAATAAAGGCCGCACACGTAAATCACGCGGTTTCAGCTGCCTGCACTGGTTACCATTGGACTTGTCGTTCCAGTCTCAATGCGCTACCACGTCCCAAGTCGTTTTCATTAGCGCCGCTGCCCTACAACACTCTTAACTACGTGCACAGTCCTATAAAGGCTGCAATATAGCCTTTTGCAGTCTAATAAAAACCTCACACGTCAATCACGCGTTTTCACCTGTCTGCGCAGGTCACCATTGGACTATTCCTTCCAGTCTCATTGCACTACAACGTTCCAAGTGGTTTTCCTCAGCGCTGTGGCCTTAGAACACTCTTAACAACGTGCACAGTCATATAAAGGTTGTAATATGGCTTTTTGCAGTCTAATAAAAGCCTCACACGTAAATCACGTGGTTCCATCTGCTTGCGCAGGTTACCATTGGACTATTCCTTCCAGTCTCAATACACTACAACGTTCCAAGTCGTTTTCATTAGCGCCGCTGCCTTACAACACTCTTAACTACGTGCACAGTCCTATAAAGGCTGCAATATAGCCTTTTGCAGTCTAATAAAAACCTCGCACGTCAATCAAGCGGTTTCACCTGTCTGCGCAGGTTACCATTGGACTGTTCCTTCTAGTCTCAATGCACTACAACGTTCCAAGTGGTTTTCCTCAGCGCTGTGGCCTTACAACACTCTTAACTATGTGCACAGTCCTATAAAGGCCGTAATATGGCCTTTTGCAGTCTAATAATGGCTTCACACGTAAATCACGTGGTTTCACCTGCCTGCGCAGGTTACCATTGGACTAGCCGTTCCAGTAGCAATGCGCTCCAACGTCCCAAGTTGTTTTCATTAGCGCCGTTGCCTTACAACACTCTTAACTACGTGCACAGTCCTATAAAGGCTGTAATATGGCTTTTTGCAGTCTAACAAAAGCCTCACATGTAAATCTCGTGGTTCCATCTGCCTGCGCAGGTTACCATTGGACTGTTCCTTCTAGTCTCGATGCACCACAACGTTCCAAGTGGTTTTCCTCAGCGCTGTGGCCTTAGAGCTCTCTTAACTATGTGCACAGTCCTATAAAGGCCGTAATATGGCCTTTTGCAGTCTAATAATGGCTTCACACGTAAATCACGTGGTTTCACCTGCCTGCGCAGGTTACCATTGGACTAGCCGTTCCAGTAGCAATGCGCTCCAACGTTCCAAGTCGTTTTTATTAGCGTCGCTGCCTTACAACACTCTTAACTACGTGCACAGTCCTATAAAGGCTGCAATATAGCCTTTTGCAGTCTAATAAAAACCTCGCACGTCAATCAAGCGGTTTCACCTGTCTGCGCAGGTTACCATTGGACTGTTCCTTCTAGTCTCAATGCACTACAAGGTTCCAAGTGGTTTTCCTCCGCGCTGCGGCCTTACAACACTCTTAACTACGTGCACAGTCCTATAAAGGCTGTAATATGGCCTTTTGCAGTCTAACAAAAGCCTCACACGTAAATCTCGTGGTTCCATCTGCCTGCGCAGGTTACCATTGGACTGTTTCTTCTAGTCTCGATGCACTACAACGTTCCAAGTGGTTTTCTTTAGCGCCGTGGCCTTAGAACACTCTTAACTTCGTGCACAGTCCTATAAAGACCGTAATATACCTTTTTGCAGTCCAATAAAGGCCGCACACGTAAATCACGCGGTTTCAGCTGCCTGCACTGGTTACCATTGGACTTGTCGTTCCAGTCTCAATGCGCTATCACGTCCCAAGTCGTTTTCATTAGCGCCGCTGCCTTACAACACTCTTAACTACGTGCACAGTCCTATAAACGCCGTAATATGGCTTTTTGCAGTCTAATAAAGGCTTCACACGTAAATCACGTGGTTTCACCTGCCTGCGCAGGTTACCATTGGACTATTCCTTCCAGTCTCAATGCACTACAACGTTCCAAGTGGTTTTCCTCAGCGCTGTGGCCTTACAACACTCTTAACTATGTGCACAGTCCTATAAAGGCTGTAATATGGCTTTTTGCAGTCTAACAAAAGCCTCACATGTATATCTCGTGGTTCCATCTGCCTGCGCAGGTTACCATTGGACTGTTCCTTCTAGTCTCGATGCACCACAACGTTCCAAGTGGTTTTCCTTAGCGCCATGGCCTTAGAACACTCTTAACTACGTGCACAGTCCTATAAAGGCTGCAATATAGCCTTTTGCAGTCTAATAAAAACCTCGCACGTCAATCACGCGTTTTCACCTGTCTGCGCAGGTCACCATTGGACTATTCCTTCCAGTCTCATTGCACTACAACGTTCCAAGTGGTTTTCCTCAGCGCTGTGGCCTTAGAACACTCTTAACAACGTGCACAGTCATATAAAGGTTGTAATATGGCTTTTTGCAGTCTAATAAAAGCCTCACACGTAAATCACGTGGTTCCATCTGCTTGCGCAGGTTACCATTGGACTATTCCTTCCAGTCTCAATGCACTACAACGTTCCAAGTCGTTTTCATTAGCGCCGCTGCCTTACAACACTTTTAACTACGTGCACAGTCCTATAAAGGCTGTAATATGGCCTTTTGCAGTCTAATAAATGCCTTGCACGTAAATCACGTGGTTTCACCTGCCTGCGCAGGTTACCATTGGACTATTCCTTCCAGTCTCAACGCACTACAACGTTCCAAGTTGTTTTCCTTAGCGCTGTGGCCTTAGAACTCTCTTAAGTATGTGCACAGTCCTATAAAGGCCGTAATATGGCTTTTTGCAGTCTAATAAAGGCTTCACACGTAAATCACGTGGTTTCACCTGCCTGCGCAGGTTACCATTGGACTATTCCTTCCAGTCTCAATGCACTACAACGTTCCAAGTGGTTTTCCTCAGCGCTGTGGCCTTACAACACTCTTAACTACGTGCACAGTCCTATAAAGGCTGCAATATAGCCTTTTGCAGTCTAATAAAAACCTCGCACGTCAATCACGCGTTTTCACCTGTCTGCGCAGGTTACCATTGGACTTGTCGTTCCAGTCTCAATGCGCTATCACGTCCCAAGTCGTTTTCCTTAGCGCCGCTGCCTTACAACACTCTTAACTACGTGCACAGTCCTGTAAAGTCTGTAATATGGCCTTTTGCAGTGTAATAAAGGCCTTGCACGTAAATCACGTAGTTTCACCTGCCTGCGCATGTTACCATTGGACTATTCCTTCCAGTCTCAATGCACTACAACGTTCCAAGTGGTTTTCCTCAGCGCTGTGGCCTTAGAACTCTCTTAACTATGTGCACACTCCTATAAAGGCCGTAATATGGCTTTTTGCAGTCTAATAAAGGCTTCACACGTAAATCACGTGGTTTCACCTGCCTGCGCAGGTTACCATTGGACTATTCCTTCCAGTCTCAATGCAATACAACGTTCCAAGTGGTTTTCCTCAGCGCTGTGGCCTTACAACACTCTTAACTACGTGCACAGTCCTATAAAGGCTGCAATATAGCCTTTTGCAGTCTAATAAAAACCTCGCACGTCAATCACGCGTTTTCACCTGTCTGCGCAGGTTACCATTGGACTATTCCTTCCAGTCTCATTGCACTACAACGTTCCAAGTGGTTTTCCTCAGCGCTGTGGCCTTAGAACACTCTTAACAACGTGCGCAGTCATATAAAGGTTGTAATATGGCTTTTTGCAGTCTAATAAAAGCCTCACACGTAAATCACGTGGTTCCATCTGCTTGCGCAGGTTACCATTGGACTATTCCTTCCAGTCTCAATGCACGACAACGTTCCAAGTCGTTTTCATTAGCGCCGCTGCCTTACAACACTCTTAACTACGTGCACAGTCCTATAAAGGCTGCAATATAGCCTTTTGCAGTCTAATAAAAACCTCACACGTCAATCACGCGGTTTCACCTGTCTGCGCAGGATACCATTGGACTATTCCTTCCAGTCTCCCTTGCACTACAACGTTCCAAGTGGTTTTCCTCAGCGCTGTGGCCTTAGAACTCTCTTAACTATGTGCACAGTCCTATAAAGGCCGTAATATGGCTTTTTGCAGTCTAATAAAGGCTTCACACGTAAATCACGTGGTTTCACCTGCCTGCTCAGGTTACCATTGGACTAGCCGTTCCAGTCTCAATGCGCTCTAACGTCCCAAGTCGTTTTCATTAGCGCCGTTGCCTGAGAACACTCTTAACTACGTGCACAGTCATATAAAGGCTGTAATATGGCCTTTTGCAGTCTAACAAAAGCCTCACATGTATATCTCGTGGTTCCATCTGCCTGCGCAGGTTACCATTGGACTGTTCCTTCTAGTCTCGATGCACCACAACGTTCCAAGTGGTTTTCCTTAGCGCCATGGCCTTAGAACACTCTTAACTACGTGCACAGTCCTATAAAGACCGTAATATACCTTTTTGCAGTCCAATAAAGGCCGCACACGTAAATCACGCGGTTTCAGCTGCCTGCACTGGTTACCATTGGACTTGTCGTTCCAGTCTCAATGCGCTACCACGTCCCAAGTCGTTTTCATTAGCGCCGCTGCCCTACAACACTCTTAACTACGTGCACAGTCCTATAAAGGCTGCAATATAGCCTTTTGCAGTCTAATAAAAACCTCACACGTCAATCACGCGTTTTCACCTGTCTGCGCAGGTCACCATTGGACTATTCCTTCCAGTCTCATTGCACTACAACGTTCCAAGTGGTTTTCCTCAGCGCTGTGGCCTTAGAACACTCTTAACAACGTGCACAGTCATATAAAGGTTGTAATATGGCTTTTTGCAGTCTAATAAAAGCCTCACACGTAAATCACGTGGTTCCATCTGCTTGCGCAGGTTACCATTGGACTATTCCTTCCAGTCTCAATGCACTACAACGTTCCAAGTCGTTTTCATTAGCGCCGCTGCCTTACAACACTCTTAACTACGTGCACAGTCCTATAAAGGCTGCAATATAGCCTTTTGCAGTCTAATAAAAACCTCGCACGTCAATCAAGCGGTTTCACCTGTCTGCGCAGGTTACCATTGGACTGTTCCTTCTAGTCTCAATGCACTACAACGTTCCAAGTGGTTTTCCTCAGCGCTGTGGCCTTACAACACTCTTAACTATGTGCACAGTCCTATAAAGGCCGTAATATGGCCTTTTGCAGTCTAATAATGGCTTCACACGTAAATCACGTGGTTTCACCTGCCTGCGCAGGTTACCATTGGACTAGCCGTTCCAGTAGCAATGCGCTCCAACGTCCCAAGTTGTTTTCATTAGCGCCGTTGCCTTACAACACTCTTAACTACGTGCACAGTCCTATAAAGGCTGTGATATGGCTTTTTGCAGTCTAACAAAAGCCTCACATGTAAATCTCGTGGTTCCATCTGCCTGCGCAGGTTACCATTGGACTGTTCCTTCTAGTCTCGATGCACCACAACGTTCCAAGTGGTTTTCCTCAGCGCTGTGGCCTTAGAGCTCTCTTAACTATGTGCACAGTCCTATAAAGGCCGTAATATGGCCTTTTGCAGTCTAATAATGGCTTCACACGTAAATCACGTGGTTTCACCTGCCTGCGCAGGTTACCATTGGACTAGCCGTTCCAGTAGCAATGCGCTCCAACGTTCCAAGTCGTTTTTATTAGCGTCGCTGCCTTACAACACTCTTAACTACGTGCACAGTCCTATAAAGGCTGCAATATAGCCTTTTGCAGTCTAATAAAAACCTCGCACGTCAATCAAGCGGTTTCACCTGTCTGCGCAGGTTACCATTGGACTGTTCCTTCTAGTCTCAATGCACTACAAGGTTCCAAGTGGTTTTCCTCCGCGCTGCGGCCTTACAACACTCTTAACTACGTGCACAGTCCTATAAAGGCTGTAATATGGCCTTTTGCAGTCTAACAAAAGCCTCACACGTAAATCTCGTGGTTCCATCTGCCTGCGCAGGTTACCATTGGACTGTTTCTTCTAGTCTCGATGCACTACAACGTTCCAAGTGGTTTTCTTTAGCGCCGTGGCCTTAGAACACTCTTAACTTCGTGCACAGTCCTATAAAGACCGTAATATACCTTTTTGCAGTCCAATAAAGGCCGCACACGTAAATCACGCGGTTTCAGCTGCCTGCACTGGTTACCATTGGACTTGTCGTTCCAGTCTCAATGCGCTATCACGTCCCAAGTCGTTTTCATTAGCGCCGCTGCCTTACAACACTCTTAACTACGTGCACAGTCCTATAAACGCCGTAATATGGCTTTTTGCAGTCTAATAAAGGCTTCACACGTAAATCACGTGGTTTCACCTGCCTGCGCAGGTTACCATTGGACTATTCCTTCCAGTCTCAATGCACTACAACGTTCCAAGTGGTTTTCCTCAGCGCTGTGGCCTTACAACACTCTTAACTATGTGCACAGTCCTATAAAGGCTGTAATATGGCTTTTTGCAGTCTAACAAAAGCCTCACATGTATATCTCGTGGTTCCATCTGCCTGCGCAGGTTACCATTGGACTGTTCCTTCTAGTCTCGATGCACCACAACGTTCCAAGTGGTTTTCCTTAGCGCCATGGCCTTAGAACACTCTTAACTACGTGCACAGTCCTATAAAGGCTGCAATATAGCCTTTTGCAGTCTAATAAAAACCTCGCACGTCAATCACGCGTTTTCACCTGTCTGCGCAGGTCACCATTGGACTATTCCTTCCAGTCTCATTGCACTACAACGTTCCAAGTGGTTTTCCTCAGCGCTGTGGCCTTAGAACACTCTTAACAACGTGCACAGTCATATAAAGGTTGTAATATGGCTTTTTGCAGTCTAATAAAAGCCTCACACGTAAATCACGTGGTTCCATCTGCTTTCGCAGGTTACCATTGGACTATTCCTTCCAGTCTCAATGCACTACAACGTTCCAAGTCGTTTTCATTAGCGCCGCTGCCTTACAACACTCTTAACTACGTGCACAGTCCTATAAAGGCTGTAATATGGCCTTTTGCAGTCTAATAAATGCCTTGCACGTAAATCACGTGGTTTCACCTGCCTGCGCAGGTTACCATTGGACTATTCCTTCCAGTCTCAACGCACTACAACGTTCCAAGTTGTTTTCCTTAGCGCTGTGGCCTTAGAACTCTCTTAAGTATGTGCACAGTCCTATAAAGGCCGTAATATGGCTTTTTGCAGTCTAATAAAGGCTTCACACGTAAATCACGTGGTTTCACCTGCCTGCGCAGGTTACCATTGGACTATTCCTTCCAGTCTCAATGCACTACAACGTTCCAAGTGGTTTTCCTCAGCGCTGTGGCCTTACAACACTCTTAACTACGTGCACAGTCCTATAAAGGCTGCAATATAGCCTTTTGCAGTCTAATAAAAACCTCGCACGTCAATCACGCGTTTTCACCTGTCTGCGCAGGTTACCATTGGACTTGTCGTTCCAGTCTCAATGCGCTATCACGTCCCAAGTCGTTTTCCTTAGCGCCGCTGCCTTACAACACTCTTAACTACGTGCACAGTCCTGTAAAGTCTGTAATATGGCCTTTTGCAGTGTAATAAAGGCCTTGCACGTAAATCACGTAGTTTCACCTGCCTGCGCATGTTACCATTGGACTATTCCTTCCAGTCTCAATGCACTACAACGTTCCAAGTGGTTTTCCTCAGCGCTGTGGCCTTAGAACTCTCTTAACTATGTGCACACTCCTATAAAGGCCGTAATATGGCTTTTTGCAGTCTAATAAAGGCTTCACACGTAAATCACGTGGTTTCACCTGCCTGCGCAGGTTACCATTGGACTATTCCTTCCAGTCTCAATGCAATACAACGTTCCAAGTGGTTTTCCTCAGCGCTGTGGCCTTACAACACTCTTAACTACGTGCACAGTCCTATAAAGGCTGCAATATAGCCTTTTGCAGTCTAATAAAAACCTCGCACGTCAATCACGCGTTTTCACCTGTCTGCGCAGGTTACCATTGGACTATTCCTTCCAGTCTCATTGCACTACAACGTTCCAAGTGGTTTTCCTCAGCGCTGTGGCCTTAGAACACTCTTAACAACGTGCGCAGTCATATAAAGGTTGTAATATGGCTTTTTGCAGTCTAATAAAAGCCTCACACGTAAATCACGTGGTTCCATCTGCTTGCGCAGGTTACCATTGGACTATTCCTTCCAGTCTCAATGCACTACAACGTTCCAAGTCGTTTTCATTAGCGCCGCTGCCTTACAACACTCTTAACTACGTGCACAGTCCTATAAAGGCTGCAATATAGCCTTTTGCAGTCTAATAAAAACCTCACACGTCAATCACGCGGTTTCACCTGTCTGCGCAGGATACCATTGGACTATTCCTTCCAGTCTCATTGCACTACAACGTTCCAAGTGGTTTTCCTCAGCGCTGTGGCCTTAGAACTCTCTTAACTATGTGCACAGTCCTATAAAGGCCGTAATATGGCTTTTTGCAGTCTAATAAAGGCTTCACACGTAAATCACGTGGTTTCACCTGCCTGCTCAGGTTACCATTGGACTAGCCGTTCCAGTCTCAATGCGCTCTAACGTCCCAAGTCGTTTTCATTAGCGCCGTTGCCTGAGAACACTCTTAACTACGTGCACAGTCATATAAAGGCTGTAATATGGCCTTTTGAAGTCTAATAAAAGCCTCACACGTAAATCGCGTGGTTCTATCTGCCTGCGCAGGTTGCCATTGGACTATTCCTTCCAGTCTCATTGCACTACAACGTTCCAAGAGGTTTTCCACAGCGCTGTGGCCTTAGAACTCTCTTAACTACGTGCACAGTCCTATAAAGGCTGCAATATGGCCTTTTGCAGTCTAATAAAGGCTTCACACGTAAATCACGTGGTTTCACCTGCCTGCACAGGTTACCATCGACTAGTCCTTCCAGTCTCAATGCGCTACAACGTCCCAAGTCGTTTTCTTTAGCGCCGTTGCCTTACAACACTCTTAACTACGTGCACAGTCCTATAAAGACCGTAATATACCTTTTTGCAGTCCAATAAAGTCCGCACACGTAAATCACGGGGTTCCATCTGCCTGCGCAGGTTACCATTGGACTATTCCTGCCAGTCTCAATGCACTACAACGTTCCAAGTGGTTTTCCTCAGCGCTGTGGCCTTACAACACTCTTAACTACGTGCACAGTCCTATAAAGACTGAATATACCTTTTTGCAGTCCAATAAAGTCTGCACACGTAAATCACGTGGTTCCATCTGCCTGCGCAGGTTACCATTGGACTATTCCTGCCAGTCTCAATGCACTACAACGTCCCAAGTCGTTTTCAATAGCGCCGTTGCCTTACAACACTCTTAACTATGTGCACAGTCCTATAAAGGCTGTAATATGGCTTTTTGCAGTCTAACAAAAGCCTCACATGTAAATCTCGTGGTTCCATCTGCCTGCGCAGGTTACCATTGGACTGTTCCTTCTAGTCTCGATGCACCACAACGTTCCAAGTGGTTTTCCTTAGCGCCATGGCCTTAGAACACTCTTAACTACGTGCACAGTCCTATAAAGACCGTAATATACCTTTTTGCAGTCCAATAAAGGCCGCACACGTAAATCACGCGGTTTCAGCTGCCTGCACTGGTTACCATTGGACTTGTCGTTCCAGTCTCAATGCGCTACCACGTCCCAAGTCGTTTTCATTAGCGCGGCTGCCCTACAACACTCTTAACTACGTGCACAGTCCTATAAAGGCTGCAATATAGCCTTTTGCAGTCTAATAAAAACCTCACACGTCAATCACGCGTTTTCACCTGTCTGCGCAGGTCACCATTGGACTATTCCTTCCAGTCTCATTGCACTACAACGTTCCAAGTGGTTTTCCTCAGCGCTGTGGCCTTAGAACACTCTTAACAACGTGCACAGTCATATAAAGGTTGTAATATGGCTTTTTGCAGTCTAATAAAAGCCTCACACGTAAATCACGTGGTTCCATCTGCTTGCGCAGGTTACCATTGGACTATTCCTTCCAGTCTCAATGCACTACAACGTTCCAAGTCGTTTTCATTAGCGCCGCTGCCTTACAACACTCTTAACTACGTGCACAGTCCTATAAAGGCTGTAATATGGCCTTTTGCAGTCTAATAAATGCCTTGCACGTAAATCACGTGGTTTCACCTGCCTGCGCAGGTTACCATTGGACTATTCCTTCCAGTCTCAACGCACTACAACGTTCCAAGTTGTTTTCCTTAGCGCTGTGGCCTTAGAACTCTCTTAAGTATGTCCACAGTCCTATAAAGGCCGTAATATGGCTTTTTGCAATCTAATAAAGGCTTCACACGTAAATCACGTGGTTTCACCTGCCTGCGCAGGTTACCATTGGACTATTCCTTCCAGTCTCAATGCACTACAACGTTCCAAGTGGTTTTCCTCAGCGCTGTGGCCTTACAACACTCTTAACTACGTGCACAGTCCTATAAAGGCTGCAATATAGCCTTTTGCAGTCTAATAAAAACCTCGCACGTCAATCACGCGTTTTCACCTGTCTGCGCAGGTTACCATTGGACTTGTCGTTCCAGTCTCAATGCGCTATCACGTCCCAAGTCGTTTTCCTTAGCGCCGCTGCCTTACAACACTCTTAACTACGTGCACAGTCCTGTAAAGTCTGTAATATGGCCTTTTGCAGTGTACTAAAGGCCTTGCACGTAAATCACGTGGTTCCATCTGCCTGCGCAGGTTACCATTGGACTATTCCTGCCAGTCTCAATGCACTACAACGTCCCAAGTCGTTTTCAATAGCGCCGTTGCCTTACAACACTCTTAACTATGTGCACAGTCCTATAAAGGCTGTAATATGGCTTTTTGCAGTCTAACAAAAGCCTCACATGTAAATCTCGTGGTTCCATCTGCCTGCGCAGGTTACCATTGGACTGTTCCTTCTAGTCTCGATGCACCACAACGTTCCAAGTGGTTTTCCTTAGCGCCATGGCCTTAGAACACTCTTAACTACGTGCACAGTCCTATAAAGACCGTAATATACCTTTTTGCAGTCCAATAAAGGCCGCACACGTAAATCACGCGGTTTCAGCTGCCTGCACTGGTTACCATTGGACTTGTCGTTCCAGTCTCAATGCGCTACCACGTCCCAAGTCGTTTTCATTAGCGCGGCTGCCCTACAACACTCTTAACTACGTGCACAGTCCTATAAAGGCTGCAATATAGCCTTTTGCAGTCTAATAAAAACCTCACACGTCAATCACGCGTTTTCACCTGTCTGCGCAGGTCACCATTGGACTATTCCTTCCAGTCTCATTGCACTACAACGTTCCAAGTGGTTTTCCTCAGCGCTGTGGCCTTAGAACACTCTTAACAACGTGCACAGTCATATAAAGGTTGTAATATGGCTTTTTGCAGTCTAATAAAAGCCTCACACGTAAATCACGTGGTTCCATCTGCTTGCGCAGGTTACCATTGGACTATTCCTTCCAGTCTCAATGCACTACAACGTTCCAAGTCGTTTTCATTAGCGCCGCTGCCTTACAACACTCTTAACTACGTGCACAGTCCTATAAAGGCTGTAATATGGCCTTTTGCAGTCTAATAAATGCCTTGCACGTAAATCACGTGGTTTCACCTGCCTGCGCAGGTTACCATTGGACTATTCCTTCCAGTCTCAACGCACTACAACGTTCCAAGTTGTTTTCCTTAGCGCTGTGGCCTTAGAACTCTCTTAAGTATGTGCACAGTCCTATAAAGGCCGTAATATGGCTTTTTGCAGTCTAATAAAGGCTTCACACGTAAATCACGTGGTTTCACCTGCCTGCGCAGGTTACCATTGGACTATTCCTTCCAGTCTCAATGCACTACAACGTTCCAAGTGGTTTTCCTCAGCGCTGTGGCCTTACAACACTCTTAACTACGTGCACAGTCCTATAAAGGCTGCAATATAGCCTTTTGCAGTCTAATAAAAACCTCGCACGTCAATCACGCGTTTTCACCTGTCTGCGCAGGTTACCATTGGACTTGTCGTTCCAGTCTCAATGCGCTATCACGTCCCAAGTCGTTTTCCTTAGCGCCGCTGCCTTACAACACTCTTAACTACGTGCACAGTCCTGTAAAGTCTGTAATATGGCCTTTTGCAGTGTACTAAAGGCCTTGCACGTAAATCACGTAGTTTCACCTGCCTGCGCATGTTACCATTGGACTATTCCTTCCAGTCTCAATGCACTACAACGTTCCAAGTGGTTTTCCTCAGCGCTGTGGCCTTAGAACTCTCTTAACTATGTGCACAGTCCTATAAAGGCCGTAATATGGCTTTTTGCAGTCTAATAAAGGCTTCACACGTAAATCACGTGGTTTCACCTGCCTGCGCAGGTTACCATTGGACTATTCCTTCCAGTCTCAATGCAATACAACGTTCCAAGTGGTTTTCCTCAGCGCTGTGGCCTTACAACACTCTTAACTACGTGCACAGTCCTATAAAGGCTGCAATATAGCCTTTTGCAGTCTAATAAAAACCTCGCACGTCAATCACGCGTTTTCACCTGTCTGCGCAGGTTACCATTGGACTATTCCTTCCAGTCTCATTGCACTACAACGTTCCAAGTGGTTTTCCTCAGCGCTGTGGCCTTAGAACACTCTTAACAACGTGCGCAGTCATATAAAGGTTGTAATATGGCTTTTTGCAGTCTAATAAAAGCCTCACACGTAAATCACGTGGTTCCATCTGCTTGCGCAGGTTACCATTGGACTATTCCTTCCAGTCTCAATGCACTACAACGTTCCAAGTCGTTTTCATTAGCGCCGCTGCCTTACAACACTCTTAACTACGTGCACAGTCCTATAAAGGCTGCAATATAGCCTTTTGCAGTCTAATAAAAACCTCGCACGTCAATCACGCGGTTTCACCTGTCTGCGCAGGATACCATTGGACTATTCCTTCCAGTCTCATTGCACTACAACGTTCCAAGTGGTTTTCCTCAGCGCTGTGGCCTTAGAACTCTCCTAACTATGTGCACAGTCCTATAAAGGCCGTAATATGGCTTTTTGCAGTCTAATAAAGGCTTCACACGTAAATCACGTGGTTTCACCTGCCTGCTCAGGTTACCATTGGACTAGCCGTTCCAGTCTCAATGCGCTCTAACGTCCCAAGTCGTTTTCATTAGCGCCGTTGCCTGAGAACACTCTTAACTACGTGCACAGTCATATAAAGGCTGTAATATGGCCTTTTGAAGTCTAATATAGGCCTCACACGTAAATCACGTGGTTTCACCTGCCTGCGCAGGTTACCATTGGACTAGTCCTTCCAGTCTCAATGCGCTACAACGTCCCAAGTCGTTTTCTTCAGCGCCGTTGCCTTACAACACTCTTAACTACGTGCACAGTCCTATAAAGACCGTAATATACCTTTTTGCAGTCCAATAAAGTCCGCACACGTAAATCACGGGGTTCCATCTGCCTGCGCAGATTACCATTGGACTATTCCTGCCAGTCTCAATGCACTACAACGTCCCAAGTCGTTTTCAATAACGCCGTTGCCTTACAACACTCTTAACTACGTGCACAGTCCTATAAAGACCGAATATACCTTTTTGCAGTGCAATAAAGTCCGCACACGTAAATCACGTGGTTCCATCTGCCTGCGCAGGTTACCATTGGACTATTCCTGCCAGTCTCAATGCACTACAACGTCCCAAGTCATTTTCAATAGCGCCATTGCCTTACAACACTCTTAACTACGTGCACAGTCCTATAAAGACCGTAATATACCTTTTTGCAGTCCAATAAAGGCCGCACACGTAAATCACGCGGTTTCAGCTGCCTGCACTGGTTACCATTGGACTTGTCGTTCCAGTCTCAATGCGCTATCACGTCCCAAGTCGTTTTCATTAGCGCCGCTGCCTTACAACACTCTTAACTACGTGCACAGTCCTATAAAGGCTGCAATATGGCCTTTTGCAGTCTAATAAAAACTTCGCACATCAATCACGCCGTTTCACCTGTCTGCGCAGGTTACCATTGGACTAGTCCTTCCATTCTCAATGCGCTACAACGTCCCAAGTCGTTTTTATTAGCGCCGCTGCCTTACAACACTCTTAACTGCGTGCACAGTCCTATAAAGGCTGTAATATGGCCTTTTGCAGTCTAATAAAGGCCTTGCACGTAAATCACGTGGTTTCACCTGCCTGCGCAGGTTATCATTGGACTATTCCTTCCAGTCTCAATGCACTACAACGTTCCAAGTGGTTTTCCTCAGCGCTGTGGCCTTAGAACTCTCTTAACTATGTGCACAGTCCAATAAAGGCCGTAATATGGCTTTTTGCAGTCTAATAAAAGCCTTACACGTAAATCGCGTGGTTCCATCTGCCTGCGCAGGTTACCATTGGACTATATCTTCCAGTCTCATTGCACTACAACGTTCCAAGTGGTTTTCCTCAGCGCTGTGGCCTTAGAACACTCTTAACAACGTGCACAGTCATATAAAGGTTGTAATATGGCTTTTTGCAGTCTAATAAAAGCCTCACACGTAAATCACGTGGTTCCATCTGCTTGCGCAGGTTACCATTGGACTATTCCTTCCAGTCTCAATGCACTACAACGTTCCAAGTCGTTTTCATTAGCGCCGCTGCCTTACAACACTCTTAACTACGTGCACAGTCCTATAAAGGCTGTAATATGGCCTTTTGCAGTCTAATAAATGCCTTGCACGTAAATCACGTGGTTTCACCTGCCTGTGCAGGTTACCATTGGACTATTCCTTCCAGTCTCAACGCACTACAACGTTCCAAGTTGTTTTCCTTAGCGCTGTGGCCTTAGAACTCTCTTAAGTATGTGCACAGTCCTAAAAAGGCCGTAATATGGCTTTTTGCAGTCTAATAAAGGCTTCACACGTAAATCACGTGGTTTCACCTTCCTGCGCAGGTTACCATTGGACTATTCCTTCCAGTCTCAATGCACTACAACGTTCCAAGTGGTTTTCCTCAGCGCTGTGGCCTTACAACACTCTTAACTACGTGCACAGTCCTATAAAGGCTGCAATATAGCCTTTTGCAGTCTAATAAAAACCTCGCACGTCAATCACGCGTTTTCACCTGTCTGCGCAGGTTACCATTGGACTTGTCGTTCCAGTCTCAATGCGCTATCACGTCCCAAGTCGTTTTCCTTAGCGCCGCTGCCTTACAACACTCTTAACTACGTGCACAGTCCTGTAAAGTCTGTAATATGGCCTTTTGCAGTCTAATAAAAACTTCGCACATCAATCACGCGGTTTCACCTGTCTGCGCAGGTTACCATTGGACTAGTCCTTCCATTCTCAATGCGCTACAACGTCCCAAGTCGTTTTTATTAGCGCCGCTGCCTTACAACACTCTTAACTATGTGCACAGTCCTATAAAGGCCGTAATATGGCTTTTTGCAGTCTAATAAAGGCTTCACACGTAAATCACGTGGTTTCACCTGCCTGCGCAGGTTACCATTGGACTATTCCTTCCAGTCTCAATGCAATACAACGTTCCAAGTGGTTTTCCTCAGCGCTGTGGCCTTACAACACTCTTAACTACGTGCACAGTCCTATAAAGGCTGCAATATAGCCTTTTGCAGTCTAATAAAAACCTCGCACGTCAATCACGCGTTTTCACCTGTCTGCGCAGGTTACCATTGGACTATTCCTTCCAGTCTCAATGCACTACAACGTTCCAAGTCGTTTTCATTAGCGCCGCTGCCTTACAACACTCTTAACTACGTGCACAGTCCTATAAAGGCTGCAATATAGCCTTTTGCAGTCTAATAAAAACCTCGCACGTCAATCACGCGGTTTCACCTGTCTGCGCAGGATACCATTGGACTATTCCTTCCAGTCTCATTGCACTACAACGTTCCAAGTGGTTTTCCTCAGCGCTGTGGCCTTAGAACTCTCTTAACTATGTGCACAGTCCTATAAAGGCCGTAATATGGCTTTTTGCAGTCTAATAAAGGCTTCACACGTAAATCACGTGGTTTCACCTGCCTGCTCAGGTTACCATTGGACTAGCCGTTCCAGTCTCAATGCGCTCTAACGTCCCAAGTCGTTTTCATTAGCGCCGTTGCCTGAGAACACTCTTAACTACGTGCACAGTCATATAAAGGCTGTAATATGGCCTTTTGAAGTCTAATATAGGCCTCACACGTAAATCACGTGGTTTCACCTGCCTGCGCAGGTTACCATTGGACTAGTCCTTCCAGTCTCAATGCGCTACAACGTCCCAAGTCGTTTTCTTTAGCGCCGTTGCCTTACAACACTCTTAACTACGTGCACAGTCCTATAAAGACCGTAATATACCTTTTTGCAGTCCAATAAAGTCCGCACACGTAAATCACGGGGTTCCATCTGCCTGCGCAGATTACCATTGGACTATTCCTGCCAGTCTCAATGCACTACAACGTCCCAAGTCGTTTTCAATAACGCCGTTGCCTTACAACACTCTTAACTACGTGCACAGTCCTATAAAGACCGAATATACCTTTTTGCAGTGCAATAAAGTCCGCACACGTAAATCACGTGGTTCCATCTGCCTGCGCAGGTTACCATTGGACTATTCCTGCCAGTCTCAATGCACTACAACGTCCCAAGTCATTTTCAATAGCGCCATTGCCTTACAACACTCTTAACTACGTGCACAGTCCTATAAAGACCGTAATATACCTTTTTGCAGTCCAATAAAGGCCGCACACGTAAATCACGCGGTTTCAGCTGCCTGCACTGGTTACCATTGGACTTGTCGTTCCAGTCTCAATGCGCTATCACGTCCCAAGTCGTTTTCATTAGCGCCGCTGCCTTACAACACTCTTAACTACGTGCACAGTCCTATAAAGGCTGCAATATGGCCTTTTGCAGTCTAATAAAAACTTCGCACATCAATCACGCGGTTTCACCTGTCTGCGCAGGTTACCATTGGACTAGTCCTTCCATTCTCAATGCGCTACAACGTCCCAAGTCGTTTTTATTAGCGCCGCTGCCTTACAACACTCTTAACTGCGTGCACAGTCCTATAAAGGCTGTAATATGGCCTTTTGCAGTCTAATAAAGGCCTTGCACGTAAATCACGTGGTTTCACCTGCCTGCGCAGGTTACCATTGGACTATTCCTTCCAGTCTCAATGCACTACAACGTTCCAAGTGGTTTTCCTCAGCGCTGTGGCCTTAGAACTCTCTTAACTATGTGCACAGTCCAATAAAGGCCGTAATATGGCCTTTTGCAGTCTAATAAAGGCTTCACACGTAAATCACGTGGTTTCACCTGCCTGCGCAGGTTACCATTGACTAGTCCTTTCAGTCTCAATGCGCTACTACGTCCCAAGTCGTTTTCATTAGCGCTGTTCCCTTAGAACACTCTTAACAACGTGCACAGTCATATAAAGGTTGTAATATGGCTTTTTGCAGTCTAATAAAAGCCTTACACGTAAATCGCGTGGTTCCATCTGCCTGCGCAGGTTACCATTGGACTATATCTTCCAGTCTCATTGCACTACAACGTTCCAAGAGGTTTTCCTCAGCGCTGTGGCCTTAGAACTCTCTTAACTATGTGCACAGTCCTATAAAGGCCGTAATATGGCCATTTGCAGTCTAATAAAGGCTTCACACGTAAATCACGTGGTTTCACCTGCCTGCACAGGTTACCATTGACTAGTCCTTCCAGTCTCAATGCGCTACAACGTCCAAGGTCGTTTTCATTAGCGCTGTTGCCTTACAACACTCCTAACTACGTGCACAGTCCAATAAAGGGTGTATAGCCTTTTGCAGTCTAATAAAGGCCTCACACGTAAATCACGTGGTTTCACCTGCCTGCGCAGGTTACCATTGGACTAGACCTTCCAGTCTCAATGCGCTACAACGTCCCAAGTCGTTTTTATTAGCGCTGTTGCCTTACAACACTCTTAACTACGTGCACAGTCCAATAAAGGGTGTATAGCCATTTGCAGTCTAATAAAGGCCTCACACGTAAATCACGTGGTTTCACCTGCCTGCGCAGGTTACCATTGGACTATTCCTGCCAGTCTCATTGCACTACAACGTTCCAAAATGTTTTCCTCAGCGCTGTCGCCTTAGAACTCTCTTAACTATGTGCACAGTCCTATAAAGGCCGTATTATGGCCTTTTGCAGTCTAATAAAGGCTTCACACGTAAATCACGTTGTTTCACCTGCCTGCGCAGGTTACCATTTACTAGTCCTTCCAATCTCAATGCGCTACAACGTCCAAAGTCGTTTTTATTAGCGCTGTTGCCTTACAACACTCCTAACTACGTGCACAGTCCAATAAAGGGTGTATAGCCATTTGCAGTCTAATAAAGGCCTCACACGTAAATCACGTGGTTTCACCTGCCTGCGCAGGTTACCATTGGACTATTTCTGCCAGTCTCAATGCACTACAACGTTCCAAGTGGTTTTCCTCAGCGCTGTGGCCTTACAACACTCTTAACTACGTGCACAGTCCTATAAAGGCTGTAATATGGCCTTTTGCAGTCTAATAAAAGCCTCACACGTAAATCGCGTGGTTCCATCTGCCTGCACAGGTTACCATTGGACTATTCCTTCCAGTCTCATTGCACTACAACGTTCCAAGTGGTTTTCCTCAGCGCTGTCGCCTTAGAACTCTCTTAACTATGTGCACAGTCCAATAAAGGCGTAATATGGCCTTTTGCAGTCTAATAAAGGCTTCACACGTAAATCACGTTGTTTCACCTGCATGCGCAGGTTACCATTGACTAGTCCTTCCAGTCTCAATGCGCTACAACGTCCTAAGTCGTTTTCATTAGCGCTGTTGCCTTAGAACACTCTTAACAACGTGCACAGTCATATAAAGGTTGTAATATGGCCTTTTGCAGTCTAATAAAGGCTTCACACGTAAATCACGTGGTTTCACCTGCATGCGCAGGTTACCATTGACTAGTCCTTCCAGTCTCAATGCGCTACAACGTCCTAAGTGGTTTTCCTCAGCGCTGTGGCCTTAAAACTCTCTTAACTATGTGCACAGTCCTATAAAAGCTGTAATATGGCTTTTTGCAGTCTAATAAAGGCTTCACACGTAAATCACGTGGTTTCACCTGCCTGCGCAGGTTACCATTAGACTAGTCCTTCCAGTCTCAATGCGCTACAACGTCCCAAGTCGTTTTCATTAGCGCCGTTGCCTTACAACACTCTTAACTACGTGCACAGTCCTATAAAGACCGAATATACCTTTTTGCAGTCCAATAAAGTCCGCACACGTAAATCACGTGGTTCCATCTGCCTGCGCAGGTTACCATTGGACTATTCCTGCCAGTCTCAATGCACTACAACGTCCAAAGTCGTTTTCATTAGCGCCATTGCCTTAAAACACTCTTAAGTACGTGCACAGTCCTATAAAGGCTGCAATATGGCCTTTTGCAGTCTAATAAAAACTTCGCACATCAATCACGCGGTTTCACCTGTCTGCGCAGGTTACCATTGGACTAGTCCTTCCATTCTCAATGCGCTACAACGTCCCAAGTCGTTTTTATTAGCGCCGCTGCCTTACAACACTCCTAACTGCGTGCACAGTCCTATAAAGGCTGTAATATGGCCTTTTGCAGTCTAATAAAGGCCTTGCACGTAAATCACGTGGTTTCACCTGCCTGCGCAAGTTACCATTGGACTATTCCTTCCAGTCTCAATGCACTACAACGTTCCAAGTGGTTTTCCTCAACGCTGTGGCCTTAGAACTCTCTTAACTATGTGCACAGTCCAATAAAGGCCGTAATATGGCCTTTTGCAGTCTAATAAAGGCTTCACACGTAAATCACGTGGTTTCACCTGCCTGCGCGGGTTACCATTGGACTATTCCTTCCAGTCTCAATGCACTACAACGTTCCAAGTGGTTTTCCTCAGCGCTGTGGCCTTACAACACTCTTAACTACGTGCACAGTCCTATAAAGGCTGCAATATAGCCTTTTGCAGTCTAATAAAAACCTCGCACGTCAATCACGCGTTTTCACCTGTCTGCGCAGGTTACCATTGGACTATTCCTTCCAGTCTCATTGCACTACAACGTTCCAAGTGGTTTTCCTCAGCGCTGTGGCCTTAGAACACTCTTAACAACGTGCACAGTCATATAAAGGTTGTAATATGGCTTTTTGCAGTCTAATAAAAGCCTCACACGTAAATCACGTGGTTCCATCTGCTTACGCAGGTCACCATTGGACTATTTCTTCCAGTCTCAATGCACTACAACGTTCCAAGTTGTTTTCATTAGCGCCGCTGCCTTACAACACTCTTAACTACGTGCACAGTCCTATAAAGGCTGCAATATAGCCTTTTGCAGTCTAATAAAAACCTCGCACGTCAATCACGCGGTTTCACCTGTCTGCGCAGGATACCATTGGACTATTCCTTCCAGTCTCATTGCACTACAACGTTCTAAGTGGTTTTCCTCAGCGCTGTGGCCTTAGAACTCTCTTAACTATGTGCACAGTCCTATAAAGGCCGTAATATGGCTTTTTGCAGTCTAATAAAGGCTTCACACGTAAATCACGTGGTTTCACCTGCCTGCGCAGGTTACCATTGGACTAGCCGTTCCAGTCTCAATGCGCTCTAACGTCCCAAGTCGTTTTCATTAGCGCCGTTGCCTTAGAACACTCTTAACTACGTGCACAGTCATATAAAGGCTGTAATATGGCCTTTTGAAGTCTAATAAAAGCCTCACACGTAAATCGCGTGGTTCTATCTGCCTGCGCAGGTTGCCATTGGACTATTCCTTCCAGTTTCATTGCACTACAACGTTCCAAGAGGTTTTCCTCAGCGCTGTGGCCTTAGAACTCTCTTAACTACGTGCACAGTCCTATAAAGGCCGTAATATGGCCTTTTGCAGTCTAATAAAGGCTTCACACGTAAATCACGTGGTTTCACCTGCCTGCGCAGGTTACCATCGACTAGTCCTTCCAGTCTCAATGAGCTACAACGTCCAAAGTCGTTTTCATTAGCGCTGTTGCCTTACAACACTCCTAACTACGTGCACAGTCCAATAAGGGGTGTATAGCCATTTGCATTCTAATATAGGCCTCACACGTAAATCACGTGGTTTCACCTGCCTGCGCAGGTTACCATTGGACTAGTCCTTCCAGTCTCAATGCGCTACAACGTCCCAAGTCGTTTTCATTAGCGCCGTTGCCTTACAACACTCTTAACTACGTGCACAGTCCTATAAAGACCGTAATATACCTTTTTGCAGTCCAATAAAGGCCGCACACGTAAATCACGCGGTTTCAGCTGCCTGCACTGGTTACCATTGGACTTGTCGTTCCAGTCTCAATGCGCTATCACGTCCCAAGTCGTTTTCATTAGCGCCGCTGCCCTACAACACTCTTAACTACGTGCACAGTCCTATAAAGGCTGCAATATAGCCTTTTGCAGTCTAATAAAAACCTCGCACGTCAATCACGCGTTTTCACCTGTCTGCGCAGGTCACCATTGGACTATTCCTTCCAGTCTCATTGCACTACAACGTTCCAAGTGGTTTTCCTCAGCGCTGTGGCCTTAGAACACTCTTAACAACGTGCACAGTCATATAAAGGTTGTAATATGGCTTTTTGCAGTCTAATAAAAGCCTCACACGTAAATCACGTGGTTCCATCTGCTTGCGCAGGTTACCATTGGACTATTCCTTCCAGTCTCAATGCACTGCAACGTTCCAAGTCGTTTTCATTAGCGCCGCTGCCTTACAACACTCTTAACTACGTGCACAGTCCTATAAAGGCTGTAATATGGCCTTTTGCAGTCTAATAAATGCCTTGCACGTAAATCACGTGGTTTCACCTGCCTGCGCAGGTCACCATTGGACTATTCCTTCCAGTCTCATTGCACTACAACGTTCCAAGTGGTTTTCCTCAGCGCTGTGGCCTTAGAACACTCTTAACAACGTGCACAGTCATATAAAGGTTGTAATATGGCTTTTTGCAGTCTAATAAAAGCCTCACACGTAAATCACGTGGTTCCATCTGCTTGCGCAGGTTACCATTGGACTATTCCTTCCAGTCTCAATGCACTGCAACGTTCCAAGTTGTTTTCCTCAGCGCTGTGGCCTTAGAACTCTCTTAAGTATGTGCACAGTCCTATAAAGGCCGTAATATGGCCTTTTGCAGTCTAATAAAAACCTCGCACGTCAATCACGCGTTTTCACCTGTCTGCGCAGGTTACCATTGGACTTGTCGTTCCAGTCTCAATGCGCTATCACGTCCCAAGTCGTTTTCCTTAGCGCCGCTGCCTTACAACACTCTTAACTACGTGCACAGTCCTGTAAAGCCTGTAATATGGCCTTTTGCAGTGTAATAAAGGCCTTGCACGTAAATCACGTAGTTTCACCTGCCTGCGCATTTTACCATTGGACTATTCCTTCCAGTCTCAATGCACTACAACGTTCCAGGTGGTTTTCCTCAGCGCTGTGGCCTTAGAACTCTCTTAACTATGTGCACAGTCCTATAAAGGCCGTAATATGGCTTTTTGCAGTCTAATAAAGGCTTCATACGTAGATCACGTGGTTTCACCTGCCTGCGCAGGTTACCATTGGACTATTCCTTCCAGTCTCAATGCAATACAACGTTCCAAGTGGTTTTCCTCAGCGCTGTGGCCTTACAACACTCTTAACTACGTGCACAGTCCTATAAAGGCTGCAATATAGCCTTTTGCAGTCTAAGAAAAACCTCGCACGTCAATCACGCGTTTTCACCTTTCTGCGCAGGTTACCATTGGACTATTCCTTCCAGTCTCATTGCACTACAACGTTCCAAGTGGTTTTCCTCAGCGCTGTGGCCTTAGAACACTCTTAACAACGTGCACAGTCATATAAAGGTTGTAATATGGCTTTTTGCAGTCTAATAAAAGCCTCACACGTAAATCACGTGGTTTCACCTGCCTGCACAGGTTACCATCGACTAGTCCTTCCAGTCTCAATGCGCTACAACGTCCAAAGTCGTTTTCATTGGCGCTGTTGCCTTACAACACTCCTAACTACGTGCACAGTCCAATAAAGGGTGTATAGCCATTTGCAGTCTAATATAGGCCTCACACGTAAATCACGTGGTTTCACCTGCCTGCGCAGGTTACCATTGGACTAGTCCTTCCAGTCTCAATGCGCTACAACGTCCCAAGTCGTTTTCATTAGCGCCGTTGCCTTACAACACTCTTAACTACGTGCACAGTCCTATAAAGACCGTAATATACCTTTTTGCAGTCCAATAAAGTCCGCACACGTAAATTACGGGGTTCCATCTGCCTGCGCAGGTTACCATTGGACTATTCCTGCCAGTCTCAATGCACTACAACGTTCCAAGTGGTTTTCCTCAGCGCTGTGGCCTTACAACACTCTTAACTACGTGCACAGTCCTATAAAGACTGAATATACCTTTTTGCAGTCCAATAAAGTCTGCACACGTAAATCACGTGGTTCCATCTGCCTGCGCAGGTTACCATTGGACTATTCCTGCCAGTCTCAATGCACTACAACGTCCCAAGTCGTTTTCAATAGCGCCGTTGCCTTACAACACTCTTAACTACGTGCACAGTCCTATAAAGACCGAATATACCTTTTTGCAGTGCAATAAAGTCCGCACACGTAAATCACGTGGTTCCATCTGCCTGCGCAGGTTACCATTGGACTATTCCTGCCAGTCTCAATGCACTACAACGTCCCAAGTCATTTTCAATAGCGCCATTGCCTTACAACACCCTTAACTACGTGCACAGTCCTATAAAGACCGTAATATACCTTTTTGCAGTCCAATAAAGGTTGCACACGTAAATCACGCGGTTTCAGCTGCCTGCACTGGTTACCATTGGACTTGTCGTTCCAGTCTCAATGCGCTATCACGTCCCAAGTCGTTTTCATTAGCTCCGCTGCCGTACAACACTCTTAACTGCGTGCACAGTCCTATAAAGGCTGTAATATGGCCTTTTGCAGTCTAATAAAGGCCTTGCACGTAAATCACGTGGTTTCACCTGCCTGCGCAGGTTACCATTGGACTATTCCTTCCAGTCTCAATGCACTACAACGTACCAAGTGGTTTTCCTCAGCGCTGTGGCCTTAGAACTCTCTTAACTATGTGCACAGTCCAATAAAGGCCGTAATATGGCCTTTTGCAGTCTAATAAAGGCTTCACATGTATATCACGTGGTTTCACCTGCCTGCGCAGGTTACCATTGACTAGTCCTTTCAGTCTCAATGCGGTACTACGTCCCAAGTCGTTTTCATTAGCGCTGTTGCCTTAGAACACTCTTAACAACGTGCACAGTCATATAAAGGTTGTAATATGGCTTTTTGCAGTCTAATAAAAGCCTTACACGTAAATCGCGTGGTTCCATCTGCCTGCGCAGGTTACCATTGGACTAGTCCTTCCAGTCTCATTGCACTACAACGTTCCAAGTGGTTTTCCTCAGCGCTGTGGCCTTAGAACTCTCTTAATTATGTGCACAGTCCTATAAAGACCTTAATATACCTTTTTGCAGTCCAATAAAGGCCGCACACGTAAATCACGCGGTTTCAGCTGCCTACACTGGTTACCATTGGACTTGTCGTTCCAGTCTCAATGCGCTACCACGTCCCAATTCGTTTTCATTAGCGCCGCTGCCTTACAACACTCTTAACTACGTGCACAGTCCTATAAAGGCTGCAATATGGCCTTTTGCAGTCTAATAAAAACCTCGCACGTCAATAACGCGGTTTCACCTGTCTGCGCAGGTTACCATTGGACTATTCCTGCCAGTCTCAATGCACTACAACGTTCCAAGTGGTTTTCCTCAGCGCTGTGGCCTTACAACACTCTTAACTACGTGCACAGTCCTATAAAGGCTGTAATATAGCCTTTTGCAGTCTAATAAAAGCCTCACACGTAAATCGCGTGGTTCCATCTGCCTGCACAGGTTACCATTGGACTATTCCTTCCAGTCTCATTGCACTACAACGTTCCAAGTGGTTTTCCTCAGCGCTGTCGCCTTAGAACTCTCTTAACTATGTGCACAGTCCAATAAAGGCGTAATATGGCCTTTTGCAGTCTAATAAAGGCTTCACACGTAAATCACGTGGTTTCACCTGCATTCGCAGGTTACCATTGACTAGTCCTTCCAGTCTCAATGCGCTACAACGTCCCAAGTCGTTTTCATTAGCGCTGTTGCCTTAGAACACTCTTAACAACGTGCACAGTCATATAAAGGTTGTAATATGGCTTTTTGCAGTCTAATAAAAGCCTCACACGTAAATCACGTGGTTCCATCTGCCTGCGCAGGTTACCATTGGACTATTCCTTCCAGTCTCAATGCACTACAACGTTCCAAGTGGTTTTCCTCAGCGCTGTGGCCTTAGAACTCTCTTAACTATGTGCACAGTCCTATAAAAGCTGTAATATGGCTTTTTGCAGTCTAATAAAGGCTTCACACGTAAATCACGTGGTTTCACCTGCCTGCGCAGGTTACCATTGGACTAGTCCTTCCAGTCTCAATGCGCTACAACGTCCCAAGTCGTTTTCATTAGCGCCGTTGCCTTACAACACTCTTAACTACGTGCACAGTCCTATAAAGGCTGCAATATGGCCTTTTGCAGTCTAATAAAAACCTCGCACGTCAATCACGCGGTTTCACCTGTCTGCGCAGGTAACCATTGGACTATTCCTGCCAGTCTCAATGCACTACAACGTTCCAAGTGGTTTTCCTCAGCGCTGTGGCCTTACAACACTCTTAACTACGTGCACAGTCCTATAAAGGCTGTAATATGGCCTTTTGCAGTCTAATAAAAGCCTCACACGTAAATCGCGTTGTTCCATCTGCCTGCACAGGTTACCATTGGACTATTCCTTCCAGTCTCATTGCACTACAACGTTCCAAGTGGTTTTCCTCAGCGCTGTCGCCTTAGAACTCTCTTAACTATGTGCACAGTCCAATAAAGGCGTAATATGGCCTTTTGCAGTCTAATAAAGGCTTCACACGTAAATCACGTGGTTTCACCTGCATGCGCAGGTTACCATTGACTAGTCCTTCCAGTCTCAATGCGCTACAACGTCCCAAGTCGTTTTCATTAGCGCTGTTGCCTTAGAACACTCTTAACAACGTGCACAGTCATATAAAGGTTGTAATATGGCTTTTTGCAGTCTAATAAAAGCCTCACACGTAAATCACGTGGTTCCATCTGCCTGCGCAGGTTACCATTGCACTATTCCTTCCAGTCTCAATGCACTACAACGTTCCAAGTGGTTTTCCTCAGCGCTGTGGCCTTAGAACTCTCTTAACTATGTGCACAGTCCTATAAAAGCTGTAATATGGCTTTTTGCAGTCTAATAAAGGCCTCACACGTAAATCACGTGGTTTCACCTGCCTGCGCAGGTTACCATTGGACTAGTCCTTCCAGTCTCAATGCGCTACAACGTCCCAAGTCGTTTTCATTAGCGCCGTTGCCTTACAACACTCTTAACTACGTGCACAGTCCTATAAAGACCGAATATACCTTTTTGCAGTCCAATAAAGTCCGCACACGTAAATCACGTGGTTCCATCTGCCTGCGCAGGTTACCATTGGACTATTCCTGCCAGTCTCAATGCACTACAACGTCCAAAGTCGTTTTCATTAGCGCCATTGCCTTAAAACACTCTTAACTACGTGCACAGTCCTATAAAGGCTGCAATATGGCCTTTTGCAGTCTCATAAAAACTTCGCACATCAATCACGCGGTTTCACCTGTCTGCGCAGGTTACCATTGGACTAGTCCTTCCATTCTCAATGCGCTACAACGTCCCAAGTCGTTTTTATTAGCGCCGCTGCCTTACAACACTCTTAACTGCGTGCACAGTCCTATAAAGGCTGTAATATGGCCTTTTGCAGTCTAATAAAGGCCTTGCACGTAAATCACGTGGTTTCACCTGCCTGCGCAAGTTACCATTGGACTATTCCTTCCAGTCTCAATGCACTACAACGTTCCAAGTGGTTTTCCTCAACGCTGTGGCCTTAGAACTCTCTTAACTATGTGCACAGTCCAATAAAGGCCGTAATATGGCCTTTTGCAGTCTAATAAAGGCTTCACACGTAAATCACGTGGTTTCACCTGCCTGCGCAGGTTACCATTGGACTATTCCTTCCAGTCTCAATGCACTACAACGTTCCAAGTGGTTTTCCTCAGCGCTGTGGCCTTACAACACTCTTAACTACGTGCACAGTCCTATAAAGGCTGCAATATAGCCTTTTGCAGTCTAATAAAAACCTCGCACGTCAATCACGCGTTTTCACCTGTCTGCGCAGGTTACCATTGGACTATTCCTTCCAGTCTCATTGCACTACAACGTTCCAAGTGGTTTTCCTCAGCGCTGTGGCCTTAGAACACTCTTAACAACGTGCACAGTCATATAAAGGTTGTAATATGGCTTTTTGCAGTCTAATAAAAGCCTCTCACGTAAATCACGTGGTTCCATCTGCTTACGCAGGTCACCATTGGACTATTCCTTCCAGTCTCAATGCACTACAACGTTCCAAGTTGTTTTCATTAGCGCCGCTGCCTTACAACACTTTTAACTACGTGCACAGTCCTATAAAGGCTGCAATATAGCCTTTTGCAGTCTAATAAAAACCTCGCACGTCAATCACGCGGTTTCACCTGTCTGCGCAGGATACCATTGGACTATTCCTTCCAGTCTCATTGCACTACAACGTTCTAAGTGGTTTTCCTCAGCGCTGTGGCCTTAGAACTCTCTTAACTATGTGCACAGTCCTATAAAGGCCGTAATATGGCTTTTTGCAGTCTAATAAAGGCTTCACACGTAAATCGCGTTGTTCTATCTGCCTGCGCAGGTTGCCATTGGACTATTCCTTCCAGTCTCAATGAGCTACAACGTCCAAAGTCGTTTTCATTAGCGCTGTTGCCTTACAACACTCCTAACTACGTGCACAGTCCAATAAAGGGTGTATAGCCATTTGCATTCTAATATAGGCCTCACACGTAAATCACGTGGTTTCACCTGCCTGCGCAGGTTACCATTGGACTAGTCCTTCCAGTCTCAATGCGCCACAACGTCCCAAGTCGTTTTCATTAGCGCCGTTGCCTTACAACACTCTTAACTACGTGCACAGTCCTATAAAGACCGTAATATACCTTTTTGCAGTCCAATAAAGTCCGCACACGTAAATCACGGGGTTCCATCTGCCTGCGCAGGTTACCATTGGACTATTCCTGCCAGTCTCAATGCACTACAACGTTCCAAGTGGTTTTCCTCAGCGCTGTGGCCTTACAACACTCTTAACTACGTGCACAGTCCTATAAAGACCGAATATACCTTTTTGCAGTCCAATAAAGTCTGCACACGTAAATCACGTGGTTCCATCTGCCTGCGCAGGTTACCATTGGACTATTCCTGCCAGTCTCAATGCACTACAACGTCCCAAGTCGTTTTCAATAGCGCCGTTGCCTCCTTACAACACTCTTAACTACGTGCACAGTCCTATAAAGACCGAATATACCTTTTTGCAGTCCAATAAAGTCCGCACACGTAAATCACGTGGTTCCATCTGCCTGCGCAGGTTACCATTGGACTATTCCTGCCAGTCTCAATGCACTACAACGTCCCAAGTCAATTTCAATAGCGCCATTGCCTTACAACACTCTTAACTACGTGCACAGTCCTATAAAGACCGTAATATACCTTTTTGCAGTCTAATAAAAGCCTCACACGTAAATCACGTGGTTCCATCTGCTTGCGCAGGTTACCATTGGACTATTCCTTCCAGTCTCAATGCACTACAACGTTCCAAGTCGTTTTCATTAGCGCCGCTGCCTTACAACACTCTTAACTACGTGCACAGTCCTATAAAGGCTGCAATATGGCCTTTTGCAGTCTTATAAAAACTTTGCACATCAATCACGCGGTTTCACCTGTCTGCGCAGGTTACCATTGGACTAGTCCTTCCATTCTCAATGCGCTACAACGTCCCAAGTCGTTTTTATTAGCGCCGCTGCCTTACAACACTCTTAACTGCGTGCACAGTCCTATAAAGGCTGTAATATGGCCTTTTGCAGTCTAATAAAGGCCTTGCACGTAAATCACGTGGTTTCACCTGCCTGCGCAGGTTACCATTGGACTATTCCTTCCAGTCTCATTGCACTACAACGTTCCAAGTGGTTTTCCTCAGCGCTGTGGCCTTAGAACTCTCTTAACTATGTGCACAGTCCAATAAAGGCCGTAATATGGCCTTTTGCAGTCTAATAAAGGCTTCACACGTAAATCACGTGGTTTCACCTGCCTGCGCAGGTTACCATTGACTAGTCCTTTCAGTCTCAATGCGCTACTACGTCCCAAGTCGTTTTCATTAGCGCTGTTGCCTTACAACACTCTTAACTACGTGCACAGTCCTATAAAGACCGAATATACCTTTTTGCAGTCCAATAAAGTCCGCACACGTAAATCACGTGGTTCCATCTGCCTGCGCAGGTTACCATTGGACTATTCCTGCCAGTCTCAATGCACTACAACGTCCCAAGTCATTTTCAATAGCGCCATTGCCTTACAACACTCTTAACTACGTGCACAGTCCTATAAAGACCGTAATATACCTTTTTGCAGTCCAATAAAGGCCGCACACGTAAATCACGCGGTTTCAGCTGCCTGCACTGGTTACCATTGGACTTGTCGTTCCAGTCTTAATGCGCTATCACGTCCCAAGTCGTTTTCATTAGCGCCGCTGCCTTACAACACTCTTAACTACGTGCACAGTCCTATAAAGGCTGCAATATAGCCTTTTGCAGTCTAATAAAGGCCTTGCACGTAAATCACGTGGTTTCACCTGCCTGCGCAGGTTACCATTGGACTATTCCTTCCAGTCTCAATGCACTACAACGTTCCAAGTGGTTTTCCTCAGCGCTGTGGCCTTAGAACTCTCTTAACTATGTGCACAGTCCAATAAAGGCCGTAATATGGCCTTTTGCAGTCTAATAAAGGCTTCACACGTAAATCACGTGGTTTCACCTGCCTGCGCAGGTTACCATTGACTAGTCCTTTCAGTCTCAATGCGCTACTACGTCCCAAGTCGTTTTCATTAGCGCTGTTGCCTTAGAACACTCTTAACTACGTGCAAAGTCCTATAAAGACCGTAATATACCTTTTTGCAGTCCAATAAAGGCCGCACACGTAAATCACGCGGTTTCAGCTGCCTGCACTGGTTACCATTGGACTTGTCGTTTCAGTCTCAATGCGCTATCACGTCCCAAGTCGTTTTCATTAGCGCCGCTGCCTTACAACACTCTTAACTACGTGCACAGTCCTATAAAGGCTGCAATATGGCCTTTTGCAGTCTAATAAAAACTTCGCACATCAATCACGCGGTTTCACCTGTCTGCACAGGTTACCATTGGCCTAGTCCTTCCATTCTCAATGCGCTACAACGTCCCAAGTCGTCTTTATTAGCGCCGCTGCCTTACAACACTCTTAACTGCGTGCACAGTCCTATAAAGGCTGTATTATGGCCTTTTGCAGTCTAATAAAGGTCTTGCACGTAAATCACGTGGTTTCACCTGCCTGCGCAGGTTACCATTGGACTATTCCTTCCAGTCTCAATGCACTACAACGTTCCAAGTGGTTTTCCTCAGCGCTGTGGCCTTAGAACTCTCTTAACTATGTGCACAGTCCAATAAAGGCCGTAATATGGCCTTTTGCAGTCTAATAAAGGCTTCACACGTAAATCACGTGGTTTCACCTGCCTGCGCAGGTTACCATTGACTAGTCCTTTCAGTCTCAATGCGCTACTACGTCCCAAGTCGTTTTTATTAGCGCTGTTGCCTTACAACACACTTAACTACGTGCACAGTCCAATAAAGGGTGTATAGCCATTTGCAGTCTAATAAAGGCCTCACACGTAAATCACGTGGTTTCACCTGCCTGCGCAGGTTACCATTGGACTATTCCTGCCAGTCTCAATGCGCTACAACGTTCCAAGTGGTTTTCCTCAGCGCTGTGGCCTTACAACACTCTTAACTACGTGCACAGTCCTATAAAGGCTGTAATATAGCCTTTTGCAGTCTAATAAAAGCCTCACACGTAAATCGCGTGGTTCCATCTGCCTGCACAGGTTACCATTGACTAGTCCTTCCAGTCTCAATGCGCTACAACGTCCCAAGTCGTTTTCATTAGCGCTGTTGCCTTAGAACACTCTTAACAACGTGCACAGTCATATAAAGGTTGTAATATGGCTTTTTGCAGTCTAATAAAAGCCTCTCACGTAAATCACGTGGTTCCATCTGCTTACGCAGGTCACCATTGGACTATTCCTTCCAGTCTCAATGCACTACAACGTTCCAAGTTGTTTTCATTAGCGCCGCTGCCTTACAACACTCTTAACTACGTGCACAGTCCTATAAAGGCTGCAATATAGCCTTTTGCAGTCTAATAAAAACCTCGCACGTCAATCACGCGGTTTCACCTGTCTGCGCAGGATACCAGTCCTATAAAGGCCGTAATATGGCTTTTTGCAGTCTAATAAAGGCTTCACACGTAAATCACGTGGTTTCACCTGCCTGCGCAGGTTACCATCGACTAGTCCTTCCAGTCTCAATGAGCTACAACGTCCAAAGTCGTTTTCATTAGCGCTGTTGCCTTACAACACTCCTAACTACGTGCACAGTCCAATAAAGGGTGTATAGCCATTTGCATTCTAATATAGGCCTCACACGTAAATCACGTGGTTTCACCTGCCTGCGCAGGTTACCATTGGACTAGTCCTTCCAGTCTCAATGCGCCACAACGTCCCAAGTCGTTTTCATTAGCGCCGTTGCCTTACAACACTCTTAACTACGTGCACAGTCCTATAAAGACCGTAATATACCTTTTTGCAGTCCAATAAAGTCCGCACACGTAAATCACGGGGTTCCATCTGCCTGCGCAGGTTACCATTGGACTATTCCTGCCAGTCTCAATGCACTACAACGTTCCAAGTGGTTTTCCTCAGCGCTGTGGCCTTACAACACTCTTAACTACGTGCACAGTCCTATAAAGACCGAATATACCTTTTTGCAGTCCAATAAAGTCTGCACACGTAAATCACGTGGTTCCATCTGCCTGCGCAGGTTACCATTGGACTATTCCTGCCAGTCTCAATGCACTACAACGTCCTAAGTCGTTTTCAATAGCGCCGTTGCCTCCTTACAACACTCTTAACTACGTGCACAGTCCTATAAAGACCGAATATACCTTTTTGCAGTCCAATAAAGTCCGCACACGTAAATCACGTGGTTCCATCTGCCTGCGCAGGTTACCATTGGACTATTCCTGCCAGTCTCAATGCACTACAACGTCCCAAGTCAATTTCAATAGCGCCATTGCCTTACAACACTCTTAACTACGTGCACAGTCCTATAAAGACCGTAATATACCTTTTTGCAGTCTAATAAAAGCCTCACACGTAAATCACGTGGTTCCATCTGCTTGCGCAGGTTACCATTGGACTATTCCTTCCAGTCTCAATGCACTACAACGTTCCAAGTCGTTTTCATTAGCGCCGCTGCCTTACAACACTCTTAACTACGTGCACAGTCCTATAAAGGCTGCAATATGGCCTTTTGCAGTCTTATAAAAACTTCGCACATCAATCACGCGGTTTCACCTGTCTGCGCAGGTTACCATTGGACTAGTCCTTCCATTCTCAATGCGCTACAACGTCCCAAGTCGTTTTTATTAGCGCCGCTGCCTTACAACACTCTTAACTGCGTGCACAGTCCTATAAAGGCTGTAATATGGCCTTTTGCAGTCTAATAAAGGCCTTGCACGTAAATCACGTGGTTTCACCTGCCTGCGCAGGTTACCATTGGACTATTCCTTCCAGTCTCAATGCACTACAACGTTCCAAGTGGTTTTCCTCAGCGCTGTGGCCTTAGAACTCTCTTAACTATGTGCACAGTCCAATAAAGGCCGTAATATGGCCTTTTGCAGTCTAATAAAGGCTTCACACGTAAATCACGTGGTTTCACCTGCCTGCGCAGGTTACCATTGACTAGTCCTTTCAGTCTCAATGCGCTACTACGTCCCAAGTCGTTTTCATTAGCGCTGTTGCCTTACAACACTCTTAACTACGTGCACAGTCCTATAAAGACCGAATATACCTTTTTGCAGTCCAATAAAGTCCGCACACGTAAATCACGTGGTTCCATCTGCCTGCGCAGGTTACCATTGGACTATTCCTGCCAGTCTCAATGCACTACAACGTCCCAAGTCATTTTCAATAGCGCCATTGCCTTACAACACTCTTAACTACGTGCACAGTCCTATAAAGACCGTAATATACCTTTTTGCAGTCCAATAAAGGCCGCACACGTAAATCACGCGGTTTCAGCTGCCTGCACTGGTTACCATTGGACTTGTCGTTCCAGTCTCAATGCGCTATCACGTCCCAAGTCGTTTTCATTAGCGCCGCTGCCTTACAACACTCTTAACTACGTGCACAGTCCTATAAAGGCTGCAATATGGCCTTTTGCAGTCTAATAAAAACTTTGCACATCAATCACGCGGTTTCACCTGTCTGCGCAGGTTACCATTGGACTAGTCCTTCCATTCTCAATGCGCTACAACATCCCAAGTCGTTTTTATTAGCGCCGCTGCCTTACAACACTCTTAACTGCGTGCACAGTCCTATAAAGGCTGTAATATGGCCTTTTGCAGTCTAATAAAGGCCTTGCACATAAATCACGTGGTTTCACCTGCCTGCGCAGGTTACCATTGGACTATTCTTTCCAGTCTCAATGCACTACAACGTTCAAAGTGGTTTTCCTCAGCGCTGTGGCCTTAGAACTCTCTTAACTATGTGCACAGTCCAATAAAGGCCGTAATATGGCCTTTTGCAGTCTAATAAAGGCTTCACACGTAAATCACGTGGTTTCACCTGCCTGTGCAGGTTACCATTGACTAGTCCTTTCAGTCTCAATGCGCTACTACGTCCCAAGTCGTTTTCATTAGCGCTGTTGCCTTAGAACACTCTTAACTACGTGCAAAGTCCTATAAAGACCGTAATATACCTTTTTGCAGTCCAATAAAGGCCGCACACGTAAATCACGCGGTTTCAGCTGCCTGCACTGGTTACCATTGGACTTGTCGTTTCAGTCTCAATGCGCTATCACGTCCCAAGTCGTTTTCATTAGCGCCGCTGCCTTACAACACTCTTAACTACGTGCACAGTCCTATAAAGGCTGCAATATGGCCTTTTGCAGTCTAATAAAAACTTCGCACATCAATCACGCGGTTTCACCTGTCTGCGCAGGTTACCATTGGCCTAGTCCTTCCATTCTCAATGCGCTACAACGTCCCAAGTCGTCTTTATTAGCGCCGCTGCCTTACAACACTCTTAACTGCGTGCACAGTCCTATAAAGGCTGTAATATGGCCTTTTGCAGTCTAATAAAGGTCTTGCACGTAAATCACGTGGTTTCACCTGCCTGCGCAGGTTACCATTGGACTATTCCTTCCAGTCTCAATGCACTACAACGTTCCAAGTGGTTTTCCTCAGCGCTGTGGCCTTAGAACTCTCTTAACTATGTGCACAGTCCAATAAAGGCCGTAATATGGCCTTTTGCAGTCTAATAAAGGCTTCACACGTAAATCACGTGGTTTCACCTGCCTGCGCAGGTTACCATTGACTAGTCCTTTCAGTCTCAATGCGCTACTACGTCCCAAGTCGTTTTCATTAGCGCTGTTGCCTTAGAACACTCTTAACAACGTGCACAGTCATATAAAGGTTGTATAGCCATTTGCAGTCTAATAAAGGCCTCACACGTAAATCACGTGGTTTCACCTGCCTGCGCAGGTTACCATTGGACTAGACCTTCCAGTCTCAATGCACTACAACGTCCCAAGTCGTTTTTATTAGCGCTGTTGCCTTACAACACACTTAACTACGTGCACAGTCCAATAAAGGGTGTATAGCCATTTGCAGTCTAATAAAGGCCTCACACGTAAATCACGTGGTTTCACCTGCCTGCGCAGGTTACCATTGGACTATTCCTGCCAGTCTCAATGCGCTACAACGTTCCAAGTGGTTTTCCTCAGCGCTGTGGCCTTACAACACTCTTAACTACGTGCACAGTCCTATAAAGGCTGTAATATAGCCTTTTGCAGTCTAATAAAAGCCTCACACGTAAATCGCGTGGTTCCATCTGCCTGCACAGGTTACCATTGGACTATTCCTTCCAGTCTCATTGCACTACAACGTTCCAAGTGGTTTTCCTCAGCGCTGTCGCCTTAGAACTCTCTTAACTATGTGCACAGTCCAATAAAGGCGTAATATGGCCTTTTGCAGTCTAATAAAGGCTTCACACGTAAATCACGTGGTTTCACCTGCATGCGCAGGTTACCATTGACTAGTCCTTCCAGTCTCAATGCGCTACAACGTCCCAAGTCGTTTTCATTAGCGCTGTTGCCTTAGAACACTCTTAAAAACGTGCACAGTCATATAAAGGTTGAAATATGGCTTTTTGCAGTCTAATAAAAGCCTCACACGTAAATCACGTGGTTCCATCTGCCTGCGCAGGTTACCATTGGACTATTCCTTCCAGTCTCAATGCACTACAACGTTCCAAGTGGTTTTCCTCAGCGCTGTGGCCTTAGAACTCTCTTAACTATGTGCACAGTCCTATAAAAGCTGTAATATGGCTTTTTGCAGTCTAATAAAGGCTTCACACGTAAATCACGTGGTTTCACCTGCCTGCGCAGGTTACCATTGCACTAGCCGTTCCAGTCTCAATGCGCTCTAACGTCCCAAGTCGTTTTCATTAGCGCCGTTGCCTTAGAACACTCTTAACTACGTGCACAGTCATATAAAGGCTGTAATATGGCCTTTTGCAGTCTAATAAAAGCCTCACACGTAAATCGCGTGGTTCCATCTGCCTGCGCAGGTTACCATTGGACTATTCCTTCCAGTCTGATTGCACTACAACGTTCCAAGAGGTTTTCCTCAGCGCTGTGGCCTTAGAACTCTCTTAACTATGTGCACAGTCCTATAAAGGCCGTAATATGGCCTTTTGCAGTCTAATAAAGGCTTCACACGTAAATCACGTGGTTTCACCTGCCTGCGCAGGTTACCATTGACTAGTCCTTCCAGTCTCAATGCGCTACAACGTCCAAAGTCGTTTTCATTAGCGCTGTTGCCTTACAACACTCCTAACTACGTGCACAGTCCAATAAAGGGTGTATAGCCATTTGCAGTCTAATAAAGGCCTCACACGTAAATCACGTGGTTTCACCTGCCTGCGCAGGTTACCATTGGACTAGTCCTTCCAGTCTCAATGCGCTACAACGTCCCAAGTCGTTTTCATTAGCGCTGTTGCCTTACAACACTCTTAACTACGTGCACAGTCCAATAAAGGGTGTATAGCCATTTGCAGTCTAATAAAGGCCTCACACGTAAATCACGTGGTTTCACCTGCCTGCGCAGGTTACCATTGGACTAGTCCTTCCAGTCTCAATGCGCTACAACGTCCCAAGTTGTTTTCATTAGCGCCGTTGCGTTACAACACTCTTAACTACGTGCACAGTCCTAGGCTGTAATATGGCCTTTTGCAGTCTAATAAAGGCCTTGCACGTAAATCACGTGGTTTCACCTGCCTGCGCAAGTTACCATTGGACTATTCCTGCCCGTCTCAATGCACTACAACGTTCCAAGTGGTTTTCCTCAGCGCTGTGGCCTTACAACACTCTTAACTACGTGCACAGTCCTATAAAGGCTGTAATATGGCCTTTTGCAGTCTAACAAAAGCCTCACACGTAAATCTCGTGGTTCCATCTGCCTGCGCAGGTTACCATTGGACTGTTTCTTCTAGTCTCGATGCACTACAACGTTCCAAGTGGTTTTCTTTAGCGCCATGGCCTTAGAACACTCTTAACTACGTCCACAGTCCTATAAAGACCGTAATATACCTTTTTGCAATCCAATAAAGGCCGCACACGTAAATCACGCGGTTTCAGCTGCCTGCACTGGTTACCATTGGACTTGTCGTTCCAGTCTCAATGCGCTATCACGTCCCAAGTCGTTTTCATTAGCGCCGTTGCCTTACAACACTCTTAACTACGTGCACAGTCCTATAAAGTCTGTAATATGGCCTTTTGCAGTCTAATAAAGGCTTCACACGTAAATCACGTGGTTTCACCTGCCTGCGCAGGTTACCATTGGACTATTCCTTCCAGTCTCAATGCACTACAACGTTCCAAGTGGTTTTCCTCAGCGCTGTGGCCTTACAACACTCTTAACTACGTGCACAGTCCTATAAAGGCTGCAATATAGCCTTTTGCAGTCTAATAAAAACCTGGCACGTCAATCACGCGTTTTCACCTGTCTGCGCAGGTTACCATTGGACTATTCCTTCCAGTCTCATTGCACTACAACGTTCCAAGTGGTTTTCCTCAGCGCTGTGGCCTTAGAACACTCTTAACAACGTGCACAGTCATATAAAGGTTGTAATATGGGTTTTTGCAGTCTAATAAAAGCCTCACACGTAAATCACGTGGTTCCATCTGCTTGCGCAGGTTACCATTGGACTATTCCTTCCAGTCTGATTGCACTACAACGTTTCAAGAGGTTTTCCTCAGCGCTGTGGCCTTAGAACTCTCTTAACTATGTGCACAGTCCTATAAAGGCCGTAATATGGCCTTTTGCAGTCTAATAAAGGCTTCACACGTAAATCACGTGGTTTCACCTGCCTGCGCAGGTTACCATTGACTAGTCCTTCCAGTCTCAATGCGCTACAACGTCCAAAGTCGTTTTCATTAGCGCTGTTGCCTTACAACACTCCTAACTACGTGCACAGTCCAATAAAGGGTGTATAGCCATTTGCAGTCTAATAAAGGCCTCACACGTAAATCACGTGGTTTCACCTGCCTGCGCAGGTTACCATTGGACTAGTCCTTCCAGTCTCAATGCGCTACAACGTCCCAAGTCGTTTTCATTAGCGCTGTTGCCTTACAACACTCTTAACTACGTGCACAGTCCAATAAAGGGTGTATAGCCATTTGCAGTCTAATAAAGGCCTCACACGTAAATCACGTGGTTTCACCTGCCTGCGCAGGTTACCATTGGACTAGTCCTTCCAGTCTCAATGCGCTACAACGTCCCAAGTTGTTTTCATTAGCGCCGTTGCGTTACAACACTCTTAACTACGTGCACAGTCCTAGGCTGTAATATGGCCTTTTGCAGTCTAATAAAGGCCTTGCACGTAAATCACGTGGTTTCACCTGCCTGCGCAAGTTACCATTGGACTATTCCTGCCCGTCTCAATGCACTACAACGTTCCAAGTGGTTTTCCTCAGCGCTGTGGCCTTACAACACTCTTAACTACGTGCACAGTCCTATAAAGGCTGTAATATGGCCTTTTGCAGTCTAACAAAAGCCTCACACGTAAATCTCGTGGTTCCATCTGCCTGCGCAGGTTACCATTGGACTGTTTCTTCTAGTCTCGATGCACTACAACGTTCCAAGTGGTTTTCTTTAGCGCCATGGCCTTAGAACACTCTTAACTACGTCCACAGTCCTATAAAGACCGTAATATACCTTTTTGCAATCCAATAAAGGCCGCACACGTAAATCACGCGGTTTCAGCTGCCTGCACTGGTTACCATTGGACTTGTCGTTCCAGTCTCAATGCGCTATCATGTCTCAAGTCGTTTTCATTAGCGCCGTTGCCTTACAACACTCTTAACTACGTGCACAGTCCTATAAAGTCTGTAATATGGCCTTTTGCAGTCTAATAAAGGCTTCACACGTAAATCACGTGGTTTCACCTGCCTGCGCAGGTTACCATTGGACTATTCCTTCCAGTCTCAATGCACTACAACGTTCCAAGTGGTTTTCCTCAGCGCTGTGGCCTTACAACACTCTTAACTACGTGCACAGTCCTATAAAGGCTGCAATATAGCCTTTTGCAGTCTAATAAAAACCTCGCACGTCAATCACGCGGTTTCACCTGTCTGCGCAGGATACCATTGGACTATTCCTTCCAGTCTCATTGCACTACAACGTTCCAAGTGGTTTTCCTCAGCGCTGTGGCCTTAGAACTCTCTTAACTATGTGCACAGTCCTATAAAGGCCGTAATATTGCTTTTTGCAGTCTAATAAAGGCTTCACACGTAAATCACGTGGTTTCACCTGCCTGCACAGGTTACCATTGGACTGTTCCTTCTAGTCTCAATGCACTACAACGTTTCAAGTGGTTTTCCTCAGCGCTGTGGCCTTAGAACTCTCTTAACTATGTGCACAGTCCTATAAAGGCCGTAATATGGCTTTTTGCAGTCTAATAAAGGCTTCACACGTAAATCACGTGGTTTCACCTGCCTGCGCAGGTTACCATTGGACTGTTCCTTCTAGTTTCAATGCACTACAACGTTCCAAGTGGTTTTCCTCAGCGCTGTGGCCTTAGAACTCTCTTAACTATGTGCACAGTCCAATAAAGGCCGTAATATGGCTTTTTGCAGTCTAATAAAGGCTTCACACGTAAATCATGTGGTTTCACCTGCCTGCGCAGGTTACCATTGGACTAGCCGTTCCAGTCTCAATGCGCTCTAACGTCCCAAGTCGTTTTCATTAGCGCCGTTGCCTTAGAACACTCTTAACTACGTGCACAGTCATATAAAGGCTGCAATATGGCCTTTTGCAGTCTAATACAGGCTTCACACGTAAATCACGTGGTTTCACCTGCTTGTGCAGGTTACCATCGACTAGTCCTTTCAGTCTCAATGCGCTGCAACGTCCAAAGTCGTTTTCATTAGCGCTGTTGCCTTACAACACTCCTAACTACGTGCACAGTCCAATAAAGGGTGTATAGCCATTTGCAGTCTAATATAGGCCTCACACGTAAATCACGTGGTTTCACCTGCCTGCGCAGGTTACCATTGGACTAGTCCTTCCAGTCTCAATGCGCTACAACGTCCCAAGTCGTTTTCATTAGCGCCGTTGCCTTACAACACTCTTAACTACGTGCACAGTCCTATAAAGACCGTAATATACCTTTTTGCAGTCCAATAAAGTCCGCACACGTAAATCACGTGGTTCCATCTGCCTGCGCAGGTTACCATTGGACAATTCCTGCCAGTCTCAATGCACTACAACGTTCCAAGTCGTTTTCCTCAGCGCTGTGGCATTACAACACTCTTAACAACGTGCACAGTCATATAAAGGTTGTAATATGGCTTTTTGCAGTCTAATAAAAGCCTCACACGTAAATCACGTGGTTCCATTTGCTTGCGCAGGTTACCATTGGACTATTCCTTCCAGTCTCAATGCACTACAACGTCCCAAGTCGTTTTCAATAGCGCCGTTGCCTTACAACACTCTTAACTACGTGCACAGTCCTATAAAGACCGAATATACCTTTTTGCAGTCCAATAAAGTCCGCACACGTAAATCACGTGGTTCCATCTGCCTGCGCAGGTTACCATTGGACTGTTCCTTCTAGTCTCGATGCACTACAACGTTCCAAGTGGTTTTCTTTAGCGCCATGGCCTTAGAACACTCTTAACTACGTGCACAGTCCTATAAAGACCGTAATATACCTTTTTGCAGTCCAATAAAGGCCGCACACGTATATCACGCGGTTTCAGCTGCCTGCACTGGTTACCATTGGACTTGTCGTTCCAGTCTTAATGCGCTATCACGTCCCAAGTCGTTTTCATTAGCGCCGCTGCCTTACAACACTCTTAACTACGTGCACAGTCCTATAAAGGCTGCAATATGGTCTTTTGCAGTCTAATAAAAACTTCGCACATCAATCACGCGGTTTCACCTGTCTGCGCAGGTTACCATTGGACTAGTCCTTCCATTCTCAATGCGCTACAACGTATCAAGTCGTTTTTATTAGCGCCGCTGCCTTACAACACTCTGAACTGCGTGCACAGTCCTATAAAGGCTGTAATATGGCCTTTTGCAGTCTAATAAAGGCCTTGCACGTAAATCACGTGGTTTCACCTGCCTGCGCAGGTTACCATTGGACTATTCCTTCCAGTCTCAATGCACTACAACGTTCCAAGTGGTTTTCCTCAGCGCTGTGGCCTTAGAACTCTCTTAACTATGTGCACAGTCCAATAAAGGCCGTAATATGGCCTTTTGCAGTCTAATAAAGGCTTCACACGTAAATCACGTGGTTTCACCTGCCTGCGCAGGTTACCATTGACTAGTCCTTTCAGTCTCAATGCGCTACTACGTCCCAAGTCGTTTTCATTAGCGCTGTTGCCTTAGAACACTCTTAACAACGTGCACAGTCATATAAAGGTTGTAATATGACTTTTTGCAGTCTAATAAAAGCCTTACACGTAAATCGCGTGGTTCCATCTGCCTGCGCAGGTTACCATTGGACTATTCCTTCCAGTCTCATTGCACTACAACGTTTCAAGAGGTTTTCCTCAGCGCTGTGGCCTTAGAACTCTCTTAACTGTGTGCACAGTCCTATAAAGGCCGTATTATGGCCTTTTGCAGTCTAATAAAGGCTTCACACGTAAATCACGCGGTTTCACCTGTCTGCGCAGGTTACCATTGGACTAGTCCTTCCATTCTCAATGCGCTACAACGTATCAAGTCGTTTTTATTAGCGCCGCTGCCTTACAACACTCTGAACTGCGTGCACAGTCCTATAAAGGCTGTAATATGGCCTTTTGCAGTCTAATAAAGGCCTTGCACGTAAATCACGTGGTTTCACCTGCCTGCGCAGGTTACCATTGGACTATTCCTTCCAGTCTCAATGCACTACAACGTTCCAAGTGGTTTTCCTCAGCGCTGTGGCCTTAGAACTCTCCTAACTATGTGCACAGTCCAATAAAGGCCGTAATATGGCCTTTTGCAGTCTAATAAAGGCTTCACACGTAAATCACGTGGTTTCACCTGCCTGCGCAGGTTACCATTGACTAGTCCTTCCAGTCTCAATGCGCTACAACGTCCAAAGTCGTTTTCATTAGCGCTGTTGCCTTACAACACTCCTAACTACGTGCACAGTCCAATAAAGGGTGTATAGCCATTTGCAGTCTAATAAAGGCCTCACACGTAAATCACGTGGTTTCACCTGCCTGCGCAGGTTACCATTGGACTTGTCGTTCCAGTCTCAATGCGCTATCACGTCCCAAGTCGTTTTCATTAGCGCCGCTGCCTTACAACACTCTTAACTGCGTGCACAGTCCTATAAAGGCTGTAATATGGCCTTTTGCAGTCTAATAAAAGCCTCACACGTAAATCACGTGGTTCCATCTGCCTGCGCAGGTTACCATTGACTAGTCCTTCCAGTCTCAATGCGCTACAACGTTCTAAGTGGTTTTCCTCAGCGCTGTGGCCTTAGAACTCTCTTAACTATGTGCACAGTCCTATAAAGGCCGTAATATGGCCTTTTGCAGTCTAATAATGGCTTCACACGTAAATCACGTGGTTTCACCTGCCTGCACAGGTTACCATTGGACTAGCCGTTCCAGTAGCAATGCGCTCCAACGTCCCAAGTTGTTTTCATTAGCGCCGTTGCCTTACAACACTCTTAACAACGTGCACAGTCATGGAAAAGGTTGTAATATGGCTTTTTGCAGTCTAATAAAAGCCTCACACGTAAATCACGTGGTTCCATCTGCTTGCGCAGGTTACCATTGGACTATTCCTTCCAGTCTCAATGCACTACAACGTTCCAAGTCGTTTTCATTAGCGCCGCTGCCCTACAACACTCTTAACTACGTGCACAGTCCTATAAAGGCTGCAATATAGCCTTTTGCAGTCTAATAAAAACCTCGCACGTCAATCACGCGTTTTCACCTGTCTGCGCAGGTTACCATTGGACTATTCCTTCCAGTCTCAATGCACTACAACGTTCCAAGTCGTTTTCATTAGCGCCGCTGCCTTACAACACTCTTAACTACGTGCACAGTCCTATAAAGGCTGCAATATAGCCTTTTGCAGTCTAATAAAAACCTCGCACGTCAATCAAGCGGTTTCACCTGTCTGCGCAGGTTACCATTGGACTGTTCCTTCTAGTCTCAATGCACTACAACGTTCCAAGTGGTTTTCCTCAGCGCTGTGGCCTTACAACACTCTTAACTACGTGCACAGTCCTATAAAGGCTGCAATATGGCCTTTTGCAGTCTCATAAAAACTTCGCACATCAATCACGCGGTTTCACCTGTCTGCGCAGGTTACCATTGGACTAGTCCTTCCATTCTCAATGCGCTACAACGTCCCAAGTCGTTTTTATTAGCGCCGCTGCCTTACAACACTCTTAACTGCGTGCACAGTCCTATAAAGGCTGTAATATGGCCTTTTGCAGTCTAATAAAGGCCTTGCACGTAAATCACGTGGTTTCACCTGCCTGCGCAAGTTACCATTGGACTATTCCTTCCAGTCTCAATGCACTACAACGTTCCAAGTGGTTTTCCTCAACGCTGTGGCCTTAGAACTCTCTTAACTATGTGCACAGTCCAATAAAGGCCGTAATATGGCCTTTTGCAGTCTAATAAAGGCTTCACACGTAAATCACGTGGTTTCACCTGCCTGCGCAGGTTACCATTGGACTATTCCTTCCAGTCTCAATGCACTACAACGTTCCAAGTGGTTTTCCTCAGCGCTGTGGCCTTACAACACTCTTAACTACGTGCACAGTCCTATAAAGGCTGCAATATAGCCTTTTGCAGTCTAATAAAAACCTCGCACGTCAATCACGCGTTTTCACCTGTCTGCGCAGGTTACCATTGGACTATTCCTTCCAGTCTCATTGCACTACAACGTTCCAAGTGGTTTTCCTCAGCGCTGTGGCCTTAGAACACTCTTAACAACGTGCACAGTCATATAAAGGTTGTAATATGGCTTTTTGCAGTCTAATAAAAGCCTCTCACGTAAATCACGTGGTTCCATCTGCTTACGCAGGTCACCATTGGACTATTCCTTCCAGTCTCAATGCACTACAACGTTCCAAGTTGTTTTCATTAGCGCCGCTGCCTTACAACACTTTTAACTACGTGCACAGTCCTATAAAGGCTGCAATATAGCCTTTTGCAGTCTAATAAAAACCTCGCACGTCAATCACGCGGTTTCACCTGTCTGCGCAGGATACCATTGGACTATTCCTTCCAGTCTCATTGCACTACAACGTTCTAAGTGGTTTTCCTCAGCGCTGTGGCCTTAGAACTCTCTTAACTATGTGCACAGTCCTATAAAGGCCGTAATATGGCTTTTTGCAGTCTAATAAAGGCTTCACACGTAAATCACGTGGTTTCACCTGCCTGCGCAGGTTACCATTGGACTAGCCGTTCCAGTCTCAATGCGCTCTAACGTCCCAAGTCGTTTTCATTAGCGCCGTTGCCTTAGAACACTCCTAACTACGTGCACAGTCATATAAAGGCTGTAATATGGCCTTTTGAAGTCTAATAAAAGCCTCACACGTAAATCGCGTGGTTCTATCTGCCTGCGCAGGTTGCCATTGGACTATTCCTTCCAGTCTCAATGAGCTACAACGTCCAAAGTCGTTTTCATTAGCGCTGTTGCCTTACAACACTCCTAACTACGTGCACAGTCCAATAAAGGGTGTATAGCCATTTGCATTCTAATATAGGCCTCACACGTAAATCACGTGGTTTCACCTGCCTGCGCAGGTTACCATTGGACTAGTCCTTCCAGTCTCAATGCGCCACAACGTCCCAAGTCGTTTTCATTAGCGCCGTTGCCTTACAACACTCTTAACTACGTGCACAGTCCTATAAAGACCGTAATATACCTTTTTGCAGTCCAATAAAGTCCGCACACGTAAATCACGGGGTTCCATCTGCCTGCGCAGGTTACCATTGGACTATTCCTGCCAGTCTCAATGCACTACAACGTTCCAAGTGGTTTTCCTCAGCGCTGTGGCCTTACAACACTCTTAACTACGTGCACAGTCCTATAAAGACCGAATATACCTTTTTGCAGTCCAATAAAGTCTGCACACGTAAATCACGTGGTTCCATCTGCCTGCGCAGGTTACCATTGGACTATTCCTGCCAGTCTCAATGCACTACAACGTCCCAAGTCGTTTTCAATAGCGCCGTTGCCTCCTTACAACACTCTTAACTACGTGCACAGTCCTATAAAGACCGAATATACCTTTTTGCAGTCCAATAAAGTCCGCACACGTAAATCACGTGGTTCCATCTGCCTGCGCAGGTTACCATTGGACTATTCCTGCCAGTCTCAATGCACTACAACGTCCCAAGTCAATTTCAATAGCGCCATTGCCTTACAACACTCTTAACTACGTGCACAGTCCTATAAAGACCGTAATATACCTTTTTGCAGTCTAATAAAAGCCTCACACGTAAATCACGTGGTTCCATCTGCTTGCGCAGGTTACCATTGGACTATTCCTTCCAGTCTCAATGCACTACAACGTTCCAAGTCGTTTTCATTAGCGCCGCTGCCTTACAACACTCTTAACTACGTGCACAGTCCTATAAAGGCTGCAATATGGCCTTTTGCAGTCTTATAAAAACTTTGCACATCAATCACGCGGTTTCACCTGTCTGCGCAGGTTACCATTGGACTAGTCCTTCCATTCTCAATGCGCTACAACGTCCCAAGTCGTTTTTATTAGCGCCGCTGCCTTACAACACTCTTAACTGCGTGCACAGTCCTATAAAGGCTGTAATATGGCCTTTTGCAGTCTAATAAAGGCCTTGCACGTAAATCACGTGGTTTCACCTGCCTGCGCAGGTTACCATTGGACTATTCCTTCCAGTCTCATTGCACTACAACGTTCCAAGTGGTTTTCCTCAGCGCTGTGGCCTTAGAACTCTCTTAACTATGTGCACAGTCCAATAAAGGCCGTAATATGGCCTTTTGCAGTCTAATAAAGGCTTCACACGTAAATCACGTGGTTTCACCTGCCTGCGCAGGTTACCATTGACTAGTCCTTTCAGTCTCAATGCGCTACTACGTCCCAAGTCGTTTTCATTAGCGCTGTTGCCTTACAACACTCTTAACTACGTGCACAGTCCTATAAAGACCGAATATACCTTTTTGCAGTCCAATAAAGTCCGCACACGTAAATCACGTGGTTCCATCTGCCTGCGCAGGTTACCATTGGACTATTCCTGCCAGTCTCAATGCACTACAACGTCCCAAGTCATTTTCAATAGCGCCATTGCCTTACAACACTCTTAACTACGTGCACAGTCCTATAAAGACCGTAATATACCTTTTTGCAGTCCAATAAAGGCCGCACACGTAAATCACGCGGTTTCAGCTGCCTGCACTGGTTACCATTGGACTTGTCGTTCCAGTCTTAATGCGCTATCACGTCCCAAGTCGTTTTCATTAGCGCCGCTGCCTTACAACACTCTTAACTACGTGCACAGTCCTATAAAGGCTGCAATATAGCCTTTTGCAGTCTAATAAAAACCTCGCACGTCAATCACGCGGTTTCACCTGTCTGCGCAGGTTACCATTGGACTAGTCCTTCCATTCTCAATGCGCTACAACATCCCAAGTCGTTTTTATTAGCGCCGCTGCCTTACAACACTCTTAACTGCGTGCACAGTCCTATAAAGGCTGTAATATGGCCTTTTGCAGTCTAATAAAGGCCTTGCACGTAAATCACGTGGTTTCACCTGCCTGCGCAGGTTACCATTGGACTATTCCTTCCAGTCTCAATGCACTACAACGTTCCAAGTGGTTTTCCTCAGCGCTGTGGCCTTAGAACTCTCTTAACTATGTGCACAGTCCAATAAAGGCCGTAATATGGCCTTTTGCAGTCTAATAAAGGCTTCACACGTAAATCACGTGGTTTCACCTGCCTGCGCAGGTTACCATTGACTAGTCCTTTCAGTCTCAATGCGCTACTACGTCCCAAGTCGTTTTCATTAGCGCTGTTGCCTTAGAACACTCTTAACAACGTGCACAGTCATATAAAGGTTGTATAGCCATTTGCAGTCTAATAAAGGCCTCACACGTAAATCACGTGGTTTCACCTGCCTGCGCAGGTTACAATTGGACTAGACCTTCCAGTCTCAATGCACTACAACGTCCCAAGTCGTTTTTATTAGCGCTGTTGCCTTACAACACACTTAACTACGTGCACAGTCCAATAAAGGGTGTATAGCCATTTGCAGTCTAATAAAGGCCTCACACGTAAATCACGTGGTTTCACCTGCCTGCGCAGGTTACCATTGGACTATTCCTGCCAGTCTCAATGCGCTACAACGTTCCAAGTGGTTTTCCTCAGCGCTGTGGCCTTACAACACTCTTAACTACGTGCACAGTCCTATAAAGGCTGTAATATAGCCTTTTGCAGTCTAATAAAAGCCTCACACGTAAATCGCGTGGTTCCATCTGCCTGCACAGGTTACCATTGACTAGTCCTTCCAGTCTCAATGCGCTACAACGTCCCAAGTCGTTTTCATTAGCGCTGTTGCCTTAGAACACTCTTAACAACGTGCACAGTCATATAAAGGTTGTAATATGGCTTTTTGCAGTCTAATAAAAGCCTCTCACGTAAATCACGTGGTTCCATCTGCTTACGCAGGTCACCATTGGACTATTCCTTCCAGTCTCAATGCACTACAACGTTCCAAGTTGTTTTCATTAGTGCCGCTGCCTTACAACACTCTTAACTACGTGCACAGTCCTATAAAGGCTGCAATATAGCCTTTTGCAGTCTAATAAAAACCTCGCACGTCAATCACGCGGTTTCACCTGTCTGCGCAGGATACCAGTCCTATAAAGGCCGTAATATGGCTTTTTGCAGTCTAATAAAGGCTTCACACGTAAATCACGTGGTTTCACCTGCCTGCGCAGGTTACCATCGACTAGTCCTTCCAGTCTCAATGAGCTACAACGTCCAAAGTCGTTTTCATTAGCGCTGTTGCCTTACAACACTCCTAACTACGTGCACAGTCCAATAAAGGGTGTATAGCCATTTGCATTCTAATATAGGCCTCACACGTAAATCACGTGGTTTCACCTGCCTGCGCAGGTTACCATTGGACTAGTCCTTCCAGTCTCAATGCGCCACAACGTCCCAAGTCGTTTTCATTAGCGCCGTTGCCTTACAACACTCTTAACTACGTGCACAGTCCTATAAAGACCGTAATATACCTTTTTGCAGTCCAATAAAGTCCGCACACGTAAATCACGGGGTTCCATCTGCCTGCGCAGGTTACCATTGGACTATTCCTGCCAGTCTCAATGCACTACAACGTTCCAAGTGGTTTTCCTCAGCGCTGTGGCCTTACAACACTCTTAACTACGTGCACAGTCCTATAAAGACCGAATATACCTTTTTGCAGTCCAATAAAGTCTGCACACGTAAATCACGTGGTTCCATCTGCCTGCGCAGGTTACCATTGGACTATTCCTGCCAGTCTCAATGCACTACAACGTCCCAAGTCGTTTTCAATAGCGCCGTTGCCTCCTTACAACACTCTTAACTACGTGCACAGTCCTATAAAGACCGAATATACCTTTTTGCAGTCCAATAAAGTCCGCACACGTAAATCACGTGGTTCCATCTGCCTGCGCAGGTTACCATTGGACTATTCCTGCCAGTCTCAATGCACTACAACGTCCCAAGTCAATTTCAATAGCGCCATTGCCTTACAACACTCTTAACTACGTGCACAGTCCTATAAAGACCGTAATATACCTTTTTGCAGTCTAATAAAAGCCTCACACGTAAATCACGTGGTTCCATCTGCTTGCGCAGGTTACCATTGGACTATTCCTTCCAGTCTCAATGCACTACAACGTTCCAAGTCGTTTTCATTAGCGCCGCTGCCTTACAACACTCTTAACTACGTGCACAGTCCTATAAAGGCTGCAATATGGCCTTTTGCAGTCTTATAAAAACTTCGCACATCAATCACGCGGTTTCACCTGTCTGCGCAGGTTACCATTGGACTAGTCCTTCCATTCTCAATGCGCTACAACGTCCCAAGTCGTTTTTATTAGCGCCGCTGCCTTACAACACTCTTAACTGCGTGCACAGTCCTATAAAGGCTGTAATATGGCCTTTTGCAGTCTAATAAAGGCCTTGCACGTAAATCACGTGGTTTCACCTGCCTGCGCAGGTTACCATTGGACTATTCCTTCCAGTCTCAATGCACTACAACGTTCCAAGTGGTTTTCCTCAGCGCTGTGGCCTTAGAACTCTCTTAACTATGTGCACAGTCCAATAAAGGCCGTAATATGGCCTTTTGCAGTCTAATAAAGGCTTCACACGTAAATCACGTGGTTTCACCTGCCTGCGCAGGTTACCATTGACTAGTCCTTTCAGTCTCAATGCGCTACTACGTCCCAAGTCGTTTTCATTAGCGCTGTTGCCTTACAACACTCTTAACTACGTGCACAGTCCTATAAAGACCGAATATACCTTTTTGCAGTCCAATAAAGTCCGCACACGTAAATCACGTGGTTCCATCTGCCTGCGCAGGTTACCATTGGACTATTCCTGCCAGTCTCAATGCACTACAACGTCCCAAGTCATTTTCAATAGCGCCATTGCCTTACAACACTCTTAACTACGTGCACAGTCCTATAAAGACCGTAATATACCTTTTTGCAGTCCAATAAAGGCCGCACACGTAAATCACGCGGTTTCAGCTGCCTGCACTGGTTACCATTGGACTTGTCGTTCCAGTCTCAATGCGCTATCACGTCCCAAGTCGTTTTCATTAGCGCCGCTGCCTTACAACACTCTTAACTACGTGCACAGTCCTATAAAGGCTGCAATATGGCCTTTTGCAGTCTAATAAAAACTTTGCACATCAATCACGCGGTTTCACCTGTCTGCGCAGGTTACCATTGGACTAGTCCTTCCATTCTCAATGCGCTACAACATCCCAAGTCGTTTTTATTAGCGCCGCTGCCTTACAACACTCTTAACTGCGTGCACAGTCCTATAAAGGCTGTAATATGGCCTTTTGCAGTCTAATAAAGGCCTTGCACATAAATCACGTGGTTTCACCTGCCTGCGCAGGTTACCATTGGACTATTCCTTCCAGTCTCAATGCACTACAACGTTCAAAGTGGTTTTCCTCAGCGCTGTGGCCTTAGAACTCTCTTAACTATGTGCACAGTCCAATAAAGGCCGTAATATGGCCTTTTGCAGTCTAATAAAGGCTTCACACGTAAATCACGTGGTTTCACCTGCCTGTGCAGGTTACCATTGACTAGTCCTTTCAGTCTCAATGCGCTACTACGTCCCAAGTCGTTTTCATTAGCGCTGTTGCCTTAGAACACTCTTAACTACGTGCAAAGTCCTATAAAGACCGTAATATACCTTTTTGCAGTCCAATAAAGGCCGCACACGTAAATCACGCGGTTTCAGCTGCCTGCACTGGTTACCATTGGACTTGTCGTTTCAGTCTCAATGCGCTATCACGTCCCAAGTCGTTTTCATTAGCGCCGCTGCCTTACAACACTCTTAACTACGTGCACAGTCCTATAAAGGCTGCAATATGGCCTTTTGCAGTCTAATAAAAACTTCGCACATCAATCACGCGGTTTCACCTGTCTGCGCAGGTTACCATTGGCCTAGTCCTTCCATTCTCAATGCGCTACAATGTCCCAAGTCGTCTTTATTAGCGCCGCTGCCTTACAACACTCTTAACTGCGTGCACAGTCCTATAAAGGCTGTAATATGGCCTTTTGCAGTCTAATAAAGGTCTTGCACGTAAATCACGTGGTTTCACCTGCCTGCGCAGGTTACCATTGGACTATTCCTTCCAGGCTCAATGCACTACAACGTTCCAAGTGGTTTTCCTCAGCGCTGTGGCCTTAGAACTCTCTTAACTATGTGCACAGTCCAATAAAGGCCGTAATATGGCCTTTTGCAGTCTAATAAAGGCTTCACACGTAAATCACGTGGTTTCACCTGCCTGCGCAGGTTACCATTGACTAGTCCTTTCAGTCTCAATGCGCTACTACGTCCCAAGTCGTTTTCATTAGCGCTGTTGCCTTAGAACACTCTTAACAACGTGCACAGTCATATAAAGGTTGTATAGCCATTTGCAGTCTAATAAAGGCCTCACACGTAAATCACGTGGTTTCACCTGCCTGCGCAGGTTACCATTGGACTAGACCTTCCAGTCTCAATGCACTACAACGTCCCAAGTCGTTTTTATTAGCGCTGTTGCCTTACAACACACTTAACTACAAGCACAGTCCAATAAAGGGTGTATAGCCATTTGCAGTCTAATAAAGGCCTCACACGTAAATCACGTGGTTTCACCTGCCTGCGCAGGTTACCATTGGACTATTCCTGCCAGTCTCAATGCGCTACAACGTTCCAAGTGGTTTTCCTCAGCGCTGTGGCCTTACAACACTCTTAACTACGTGCACAGTCCTATAAAGGCTGTAATATAGCCTTTTGCAGTCTAATAAAAGCCTCACACGTAAATCGCGTGGTTCCATCTGCCTGCACAGGTTACCATTGGACTATTCCTTCCAGTCTCATTGCACTACAACGTTCCAAGTGGTTTTCCTCAGCGCTGTCGCCTTAGAACTCTCTTAACTATGTGCACAGTCCAATAAAGGCGTAAAATGGCCTTTTGCAGTCTAATAAAGGCTTCACACGTAAATCACGTGGTTTCACCTGCATGCGCAGGTTACCATTGACTAGTCCTTCCAGTCTCAATGCGCTACAACGTCCCAAGTCGTTTTCATTAGCGCTGTTGCCTTAGAACACTCTTAAAAACGTGCACAGTCATATAAAGGTTGAAATATGGCTTTTTGCAGTCTAATAAAAGCCTCACACGTAAATCACGTGGTTCCATCTGCCTGCGCAGGTTACCATTGGACTATTCCTTCCAGTCTCAATGCACTACAACGTTCCAAGTGGTTTTCCTCAGCGCTGTGGCCTTAGAACTCTCTTAACTATGTGCACAGTCCTATAAAAGCTGTAATATGGCTTTTTGCAGTCTAATAAAGGCTTCACACGTAAATCACGTGGTTTCACCTGCCTGCGCAGGTTACCATTGCACTAGCCGTTCCAGTCTCAATGCGCTCTAACGTCCCAAGTCGTTTTCATTAGCGCCGTTGCCTTAGAACACTCTTAACTACGTGCACAGTCATATAAAGGCTGTAATATGGCCTTTTGCAGTCTAATAAAAGCCTCACACGTAAATCGCGTGGTTCCATCTGCCTGCGCAGGTTACCATTGGACTATTCCTTCCAGTCTGATTGCACTACAACGTTCCAAGAGGTTTTCCTCAGCGCTGTGGCCTTAGAACTCTCTTAACTATGTGCACAGTCCTATAAAGGCCGTAATATGGCCTTTTGCAGTCTAATAAAGGCTTCACACGTAAATCACGTGGTTTCACCTGCCTGCGCAGGTTACCATTGACTAGTCCTTCCAGTCTCAATGCGCTACAACGTCCAAAGTCGTTTTCATTAGCGCTGTTGCCTTACAACACTCCTAACTACGTGCACAGTCCAATAAAGGGTGTATAGCCATTTGCAGTCTAATAAAGGCCTCACACGTAAATCACGTGGTTTCACCTGCCTGCGCAGGTTACCATTGGACTAGTCCTTCCAGTCTCAATGCGCTACAACGTCCCAAGTCGTTTTCATTAGCGCTGTTGCCTTACAACAACTCTTAACTACGTGCACAGTCCAATAAAGGGTGTATAGCCATTTGCAGTCTAATAAAGGCCTCACACGTAAATCACGTGGTTTCACCTGCCTGCGCAGGTTACCATTGGACTAGTCCTTCCAGTCTCAATGCGCTACAACGTCCCAAGTTGTTTTCATTAGCGCCGTTGCGTTACAACACTCTTAACTACGTGCACAGTCCTAGGCTGTAATATGGCATTTTGCAGTCTAATAAAGGCCTTGCACGTAAATCACGTGGTTTCACCTGCCTGCGCAAGTTACCATTGGACTATTCCTGCCCGTCTCAATGCACTACAACGTTCCAAGTGGTTTTCCTCAGCGCTGTGGCCTTACAACACTCTTAACTACGTGCACAGTCCTATAAAGGCTGTAATATGGCCTTTTGCAGTCTAACAAAAGCCTCACACGTAAATCTCGTGGTTCCATCTGCCTGCGCAGGTTACCATTGGACTGTTTCTTCTAGTCTCGATGCACTACAACGTTCCAAGTGGTTTTCTTTAGCGCCATGGCCTTAGAACACTCTTAACTACGTCCACAGTCCTATAAAGACCGTAATATACCTTTTTGCAATCCAATAAAGGCCGCACACGTAAATCACGCGGTTTCAGCTGCCTGCACTGGTTACCATTGGACTTGTCGTTCCAGTCTCAATGCGCTATCACGTCCCAAGTCGTTTTCATTAGCGCCGTTGCCTTACAACACTCTTAACTACGTGCACAGTCCTATAAAGTCTGTAATATGGCCTTTTGCAGTCTAATAAAGGCTTCACACGTAAATCAAGTGGTTTCACCTGCCTGCGCAGGTTACCATTGGACTATTCCTTCCAGTCTCAATGCACTACAACGTTCCAAGTGGTTTTCCTCAGCGCTGTGGCCTTACAACACTCTTAACTACGTGCACAGTCCTATAAAGGCTGCAATATAGCCTTTTGCAGTCTAATAAAAACCTGGCACGTCAATCACGCGTTTTCACCTGTCTGCGCAGGTTACCATTGGACTATTCCTTCCAGTCTCATTGCACTACAACGTTCCAAGTGGTTTTCCTCAGCGCTGTGGCCTTAGAACACTCTTAACAACGTGCACAGTCATATAAAGGTTGTAATATGGGTTTTTGCAGTCTAATAAAAGCCTCACACGTAAATCACGTGGTTCCATCTGCTTGCGCAGGTTACCATTGGACTATTCCTTCCAGTCTGATTGCACTACAACGTTCCAAGAGGTTTTCCTCAGCGCTGTGGCCTTAGAACTCTCTTAACTATGTGCACAGTCCTATAAAGGCCGTAATATGGCCTTTTGCAGTCTAATAAAGGCTTCACACGTAAATCACGTGGTTTCACCTGCCTGCGCAGGTTACCATTGACTAGTCCTTCCAGTCTCAATGCGCTACAACGTCCAAAGTCGTTTTCATTAGCGCTGTTGCCTTACAACACTCCTAACTACGTGCACAGTCCAATAAAGGGTGTATAGCCATTTGCAGTCTAATAAAGGCCTCACACGTAAATCACGTGGTTTCACCTGCCTGCGCAGGTTACCATTGGACTAGTCCTTCCAGTCTCAATGCGCTACAACGTCCCAAGTCGTTTTCATTAGCGCTGTTGCCTTACAACACTCTTAACTACGTGCACAGTCCAATAAAGGGTGTATAGCCATTTGCAGTCTAATAAAGGCCTCACACGTAAATCACGTGGTTTCACCTGCCTGCGCAGGTTACCATTGGACTAGTCCTTCCAGTCTCAATGCGCTACAACGTCCCAAATTGTTTTCATTAGCGCCGTTGCGTTACAACACTCTTAACTACGTGCACAGTCCTAGGCTGTAATATGGCCTTTTGCAGTCTAATAAAGGCCTTGCACGTAAATCACGTGGTTTCACCTGCCTGCGCAAGTTACCATTGGACTATTCCTGCCCGTCTCAATGCACTACAACGTTCCAAGTGGTTTTCCTCAGCGCTGTGGCCTTACAACACTCTTAACTACGTGCACAGTCCTATAAAGGCTGTAATATGGCCTTTTGCAGTCTAACAAAAGCCTCACACGTAAATCTCGTGGTTCCATCTGCCTGCGCAGGTTACCATTGGACTGTTTCTTCTAGTCTCGATGCACTACAACGTTCCAAGTGGTTTTCTTTAGCGCCATGGCCTTAGAACACTCTTAACTACGTCCACAGTCCTATAAAGACCGTAATATACCTTTTTGCAATCCAATAAAGGCCGCACACGTAAATCACGCGGTTCCAGCTGCCTGCACTGGTTACCATTGGACTTGTCGTTCCAGTCTCAATGCGCTATCATGTCCCAAGTCGTTTTCATTAGCGCCGTTGCCTTACAACACTCTTAACTACGTGCACAGTCTTATAAAGTCTGTAATATGGCCTTTTGCAGTCTAATAAAGGCTTCACACGTAAATCACGTGGTTTCACCTGCCTGCGCAGGTTACCATTGGACTATTCCTTCCAGTCTCAATGCACTACAACGTTCCAAGTGGTTTTCCTCAGCGCTGTGGCCTTACAACACTCTTAACTACGTGCACAGTCCTATAAAGGCTGCAATATAGCCTTTTGCAGTCTAATAAAAACCTGGCACGTCAATCACGCGTTTTCACCTGTCTGCGCAGGTTACCATTGGACTATTCCTTCCAGTCTCATTGCACTACAACGTTCCAAGTGGTTTTCCTCAGCGCTGTGGCCTTAGAACACTCTTAACAACGTGCACAGTCATATAAAGGTTGTAATATGGGTTTTTGCAGTCTAATAAAAGCCTCACACGTAAATCACGTGGTTCCATCTGCTTGCGCAGGTTACCATTGGACTATTCCTTCCAGTCTCAATGCAGTACAACGTTCCAAGTCGTTTTCATTAGCGCCGCTGCCTTACAACACTCTTAACTACGTGCACAGTCCTATAAAGGCTGCAATATAGCCTTTTGCAGTCTAATAAAAACCTCGCACGTCAATCACGCGGTTTCACCTGTCTGCGCAGGATACCATTGGACTATTCCTTCCAGTCTCATTGCACTACAACGTTCCAAGTGGTTTTCCTCAGCGCTGTGGCCTTAGAACTCTCTTAACTATGTGCACAGTCCTATAAAGGCCGTAATATTGCTTTTTGCAGTCTAATAAAGGCTTCACACGTAAATCACGTGGTTTCACCTGCCTGCACAGGTTACCATTGGACTGTTCCTTCTAGTCTCAATGCACTACAACGTTTCAAGTGGTTTTCCTCAGCGCTGTGGCCTTAGAACTCTCTTAACTATGTGCACAGTCCTATAAAGGCCGTAATATGGCTTTTTGCAGTCTAATAAAGGCTTCACACGTAAATCACGTGGTTTCACCTGCCTGCGCAGGTTACCATTGGACTGTTCCTTCTAGTTTCAATGCACTACAACGTTCCAAGTGGTTTTCCTCAGCGCTGTGGCCTTAGAACTCTCTTAACTATGTGCACAGTCCAATAAAGGCCGTAATATGGCTTTTTGCAGTCTAATAAAGGCTTCACACGTAAATCATGTGGTTTCACCTGCCTGCGCAGGTTACCATTGGACTAGCCGTTCCAGTCTCAATGCGCTCTAACGTCCCAAGTCGTTTTCATTAGCGCCGTTGCCTTAGAACACTCTTAACTACGTGCACAGTCATATAAAGGCTGCAATATGGCCTTTTGCAGTCTAATACAGGCTTCACACGTAAATCACGTGGTTTCACCTGCTTGTGCAGGTTACCATCGACTAGTCCTTTCAGTCTCAATGCGCTGCAACGTCCAAAGTCGTTTTCATTAGCGCTGTTGCCTTACAACACTCCTAACTACGTGCACAGTCCAATAAAGGGTGTATAGCCATTTGCAGTCTAATATAGGCCTCACACGTAAATCACGTGGTTTCACCTGCCTGCGCAGGTTACCATTGGACTAGTCCTTCCAGTCTCAATGCGCTACAACGTCCCAAGTCGTTTTCATTAGCGCCGTTGCCTTACAACACTCTTAACTACGTGCACAGTCCTATAAAGACCGTAATATACCTTTTTGCAGTCCAATAAAGTCCGCACACGTAAATCACGTGGTTCCATCTGCCTGCGCAGGTTACCATTGGACAATTCCTGCCAGTCTCAATGCACTACAACGTTCCAAGTCGTTTTCCTCAGCGCTGTGGCCTTACAACACTCTTAACAACGTGCACAGTCATATAAAGGTTGTAATATGGCTTTTTGCAGTCTAATAAAAGCCTCACACGTAAATCACGTGGTTCCATTTGCTTGCGCAGGTTACCATTGGACTATTCCTTCCAGTCTCAATGCACTACAACGTCCCAAGTCGTTTTCAATAGCGCCGTTGCCTTACAACACTCTTAACTACGTGCACAGTCCTATAAAGACCGAATATACCTTTTTGCAGTCCAATAAAGTCCGCACACGTAAATCACGTGGTTCCATCTGCCTGCGCAGGTTACCATTGGACTGTTCCTTCTAGTCTCGATGCACTACAACGTTCCAAGTGGTTTTCTTTAGCGCCATGGCCTTAGAACACTCTTAACTACGTGCACAGTCCTATAAAGACCGTAATATACCTTTTTGCAGTCCAATAAAGGCCGCACACGTATATCACGCGGTTTCAGCTGTCTGCGCAGGTTACCATTGGACTAGTCCTTCCATTCTCAATGCGCTACAACGTATCAAGTCGTTTTTATTAGCGCCGCTGCCTTACAACACTCTGAACTGCGTGCACAGTCCTATAAAGGCTGTAATATGGCCTTTTGCAGTCTAATAAAGGCCTTGCACGTAAATCACGTGGTTTCACCTGCCTGCGCAGGTTACCATTGGACTATTCCTTCCAGTCTCAATGCACTACAACGTTCCAAGTGGTTTTCCTCAGCGCTGTGGCCTTAGAACTCTCTTAACTATGTGCACAGTCCAATAAAGGCCGTAATATGGCCTTTTGCAGTCTAATAAAGGCTTCACACGTAAATCACGTGGTTTCACCTGCCTGCGCAGGTTACCATTGACTAGTCCTTTCAGTCTCAATGCGCTACTACGTCCCAAGTCGTTTTCATTAGCGCTGTTGCCTTAGAACACTCTTAACAACGTGCACAGTCATATAAAGGTTGTAATATGACTTTTTGAAGTCTAATAAAAGCCTTACACGTAAATCGCGTGGTTCCATCTGCCTGCGCAGGTTACCATTGGACTATTCCTTCCAGTCTCATTGCACTACAACGTTTCAAGAGGTTTTCCTCAGCGCTGTGGCCTTAGAACTCTCTTAACTGTGTGCACAGTCCTATAAAGGCCGTATTATGGCCTTTTGCAGTCTAATAAAGGCTTCACACGTAAATCACGCGGTTTCACCTGTCTGCGCAGGTTACCATTGGACTAGTCCTTCCATTCTCAATGCGCTACAACGTATCAAGTCGTTTTTATTAGCGCCGCTGCCTTACAACACTCTGAACTGCGTGCACAGTCCTATAAAGGCTGTAATATGGCCTTTTGCAGTCTAATAAAGGCCTTGCACGTAAATCACGTGGTTTCACCTGCCTGCGCAGGTTACCATTGGACTATTCCTTCCAGTCTCAATGCACTACAACGTTCCAAGTGGTTTTCCTCAGCGCTGTGGCCTTAGAACTCTCCTAACTATGTGCACAGTCCAATAAAGGCCGTAATATGGCCTTTTGCAGTCTAATAAAGGCTTCACACGTAAATCACGTGGTTTCACCTGCCTGCCCAGGTTACCATTGGACTAGCCGTTCCAGTAGCAATGCGCTCCAACGTCCCAAGTTGTTTTCATTAGCGCCGTTGCCTTACAACACTCTTAACAACGTGCACAGTCATGGAAAAGGTTGTAATATGGCTTTTTGCAGTCTAATAAAAGCCTCACACGTAAATCACGTGGTTCCATCTGCTTGCGCAGGTTACCATTGGACTATTCCTTCCAGTCTCAATGCACTACAACGTTCCAAGTCGTTTTCATTAGCGCCGCTGCCCTACAACACTCTTAACTACGTGCACAGTCCTATAAAGGCTGCAATATAGCCTTTTGCAGTCTAATAAAAACCTCGCACGTCAATCACGCGTTTTCACCTGTCTGCGCAGGTTACCATTGGACTATTCCTTCCAGTCTCAATGCACTACAACGTTCCAAGTCGTTTTCATTAGCGCCGCTGCCTTACAACACTCTTAACTACGTGCACAGTCCTATAAAGGCTGCAATATAGCCTTTTGCAGTCTAATAAAAACCTCGCACGTCAATCAAGCGGTTTCACCTGTCTGCGCAGGTTACCATTGGACTGTTCCTTCTAGTCTCAATGCACTACAACGTTCCAAGTGGTTTTCCTCAGCGCTGTGGCCTTACAACACTCTTAACTTTGTGCACAGTCCTATAAAGGCCGTAATATGGCCTTTTGCAGTCTAATAATGGCTTCACACGTAAATCACGTGGTTTCACCTGCCTGCGCAGGTTACCATTGGACTAGCCGTTCCAGTAGCAATGCGCTCCAACGTCCCAAGTTGTTTTCATTAGCGCCGTTGCCTTACAACACTCTTAACTACGTGCACAGTCCTATAAAGGCTGTAATATGGCTTTTTGCAGTCTAACAAAAGCCTCACATGTAAATCTCGTGGTTCCATCTGCCTGCGCAGGTTACCATTGGACTGTTCCTTCTAGTCTCGATGCACCACAACGTTCCAAGTGGTTTTCCTCAGCGCTGTGGCCTTAGAGCTCTCTTAACTATGTGCACAGTCCTATAAAGGCCGTAATATGGCCTTTTGCAATCTAATAATGGCTTCACACGTAAATCACGTGGTTTCACCTGCCTGCGCAGGTTACCATTGGACTAGCCGTTCCAGTAGCAATGCGCTCCAACGTTCCAAGTCGTTTTTATTAGCGTCGCTGCCTTACAACACTCTTAACTACGTGCACAGTCCTATAAAGGCTGCAATATAGCCTTTTGCAGTCTAATAAAAACCTCGCACGTCAATCAAGCGGTTTCACCTGTCTGCGCAGGTTACCATTGGACTGTTCCTTCTAGTCTCAATGCACTACAAGGTTCCAAGTGGTTTTCCTCCGCGCTGTGGCCTTACAACACTCTTAACTACGTGCACAGTCCTATAAAGGCCGTAATATGGCTTTTTGCAGTCTAATAAAGGCTTCACACGTAAATCACGTCGTTTCACCTGCCTGCGCAGGTTACCATTGGACTAGTCCTTCCCGTCTCAATGCGCTACAACGTCCCAAGTCGTTTTCATTAGCGCTGTTGCCTTACAACACTCTTAACTACGTGCACAGTCCAATAAAGGGTGAATAGCCATTTTCAGTCTAATAAAGGCCTCACACGTAAATCACGTGGTTTCACCTGCATGCGCAGGTTACCATTGGACTAGTCCTTCCAGTCTCAATGCGCTACAACGTCCCAAGTCGTTTTCTTTAGCGCCGTTGCCTTACAACACTCTTAACTACGTGCACAGTCCTTTAAAGACCGTAATATACCTTTTTGCAGTCCAATAAAGTCCGCACACGTAAATTACGTGGTTCCATCTGCCTGCGCAGGTTAGCATTGGACTATTCCTGCCAGTCTCAATGCACTACAACGTTCCAAGTGGTTTTCCTCAGCGCTGTGGCCTTACAACACTCTTAACTACGTGCACAGTCCTATAAAGGCTGTAATATGGCCTTTTGCAGTCTAACAAAAGCCTCACACGTGAATCACGTGGTTTCATCTGCCTGGGCAGATTACCATTGGACTATTCCTTACAGTCTCAATGTGCTACAACGTCCCAAGTCTTCTTCATTAGCGCTGTTGCCTTACAAAACTACTAACTACGTGCACAGTGCAATAAAGGGTGTATAGCCATTTGCAGTCTAATAAAGGCCTCACACGTAAATCTCGTGGTTCCATCTGCCTGCGCAGGTTACCATTGGACTGTTCCTTCTAGTCTCGATGCACTACAACGTTCCAAGTGGTTTTCTTTAGCGCCATGGCCTTAGAACACTCTCAACTACGTGCACAGTCCTATAAAGACCGTAATATACCTTTTTGCAGTCAAATAAAGGCCGCACACGTAAATCACGCGGTTTCAGCTGCCTGCACTGGTTACCATTGGACTTGTCGTTCCAGTCTCAATGCGCTATCACGTCCCAAGTCGTTTTCATTAGCGCCGCTGCCTTACAACACTCTTAACTGCGTGCACAGTGCTAAAGGCTGTAATATGGCCTTTTGCAGTCTAATAAAAGCCTCACACGTAAATCACGTGGTTCCATCTGCCTGCGCAGGTTACCATTGACTAGTCCTTCCAGTCTCAATGCGCTACAACGTTCCAAGTGGTTTTCCTCAGCGCTGTGGCCTTAGAACTCTCTTAACTATGTGCACAGTCCTATAAAGGCCGTAATATGGCCTTTTGCAGTCTAATAATGGCTTCACACGTAAATCACGTGGTTTCACCTGCCTGCACAGGTTACCATTGGACTAGCCGTTCCAGTAGCAATGCGCTCCAACGTCCCAAGTTGTTTTCATTAGCGCCGTTGCCTTACAACACTCTTAACAACGTGCACAGTCATATAAAGGTTGTAATATGGCTTTTTGCAGTCTAATAAAAGCCTCACACGTAAATCACGTGGTTCCATCTCCTTGCGCAGGTTACCATTGGACTATTCCTTCCAGTCTCAATGCACTACAACGTTCCAAGTCGTTTTCATTAGCGCCGCTGCCCTACAACACTCTTAACTACGTGCACAGTCCTATAAAGGCTGCAATATAGCCTTTTGCAGTCTAATAAAAACCTCGCACGTCAATCAAGCGGTTTCACCTGTCTGCGCAGGTTACCATTGGACTGTTCCTTCTAGTCTCAATGCACTACAACGTTCCAAGTGGTTTTCCTTAGCGCTGTGGCCTTACAACACTCTTAACTTTGTGCACAGTCCTATAAAGGCCGTAATATGGCCTTTTGCAGTCTAATAATGGCTTCACACGTAAATCACGTGGTTTCACCTGCCTGCGCAGGTTACCATTGGACTAGCCGTTCCAGTAGCAATGCGCTCCAACGTCCCAAGTTGTTTTCATTAGCGCCGTTGCCTTACAACACTCTTAACTACGTGCACAGTCCTATAAAGGCTGTAATATGGCTTTTTGCAGTCTAACAAAAGCCTCACATGTAAATCTCGTGGTTCCATCTGCCTGCGCAGGTTACCATTGGACTGTTCCTTCTAGTCTCAATGCACTACAAGGTTCCAAGTGGTTTTCCTCCGCGCTGTGGCCTTACAACACTCTTAACTACGTGCACAGTCCTATAAAGGCCGTAATATGGCTTTTTGCAGTCTAATAAAGGCTTCACACGTAAATCACGTCGTTTCACCTGCCTGCGCAGGTTACCATTGGACTAGTCCTTCCCGTCTCAATGCGCTACAACGTTCCAAGTCGTTTTCATTAGCGCCGCTGCCCTACAACACTCTTAACTACGTGCACAGTCCTATAAAGGCTGCAATATAGCCTTTTGCAGTCTAATAAAAACCTCGCACGTCAATCACGCGTTTTCAACTGTCTGCGCAGGTTACCATTGGACTATTCCTTCAAGTCTCAATGCACTACAACGTTCCAAGTCGTTTTCATTAGCGCCGCTGCCTTACAACACTCTTAACTACGTGCACAGTCCTATAAAGGCTGCAATATAGCCTTTTGCAGTCTAATAAAAACCTCGCACGTCAATCAAGCGGTTTCACCTGTCTGCGCAGGTTACCATTGGACTGTTCGTTCTAGTCTCAATGCACTACAACGTTCCAAGTGGTTTTCCTCAGCGCTGTGGCCTTACAACACTCTTAACTATGTGCACAGTCCTATAAAGGCCGTAATATGGCCTTTTGCAGTCTAATAATGGCTTCACACGTAAATCACGTGGTTTCACCTGCCTGCGCAGGTTACCATTGGACTAGCCGTTCCAGTAGCAATGCGCTCCAACGTCCCAAGTTGTTTTCATTAGCGCCGTTGCCTTACAACACTCTTAACTACGTGCACAGTCCTATAAAGGCTGTAATATGGCTTTTTGCAGTCTAACAAAAGCCTCACATGTAAATCTCGTGGTTCCATCTGCCTGCGCAGGTTACCATTGGACTGTTCCTTCTAGTCTCGATGCACCACAACGTTCCAAGTGGTTTTCCTCAGCGCTGTGGCCTTAGAGCTCTCTTAACTATGTGCACAGTCCTATAAAGGCCGTAATATGGCCTTTTGCAGTCTAATAATGGCTTCACACGTAAATCACGTGGTTTCACCTGCCTGCGCAGGTTACCATTGGACTAGCCGTTCCAGTAGCAATGCGCTCCAACGTTCCAAGTCGTTTTTATTAGCGTCGCTGCCTTACAACACTCTTAACTACGTGCACAGTCCTATAAAGGCTGCAATATAGCCTTTTGCAGTCTAATAAAAACCTCGCACGTCAATCAAGCGGTTTCACCTGTCTGCGCAGGTTACCATTGGACTGTTCCTTCTAGTCTCAATGCACTACAAGGTTCCAAGTGGTTTTCCTCCGCGCTGCGGCCTTACAACACTCTTAACTACGTGCACAGTCCTATAAAGGCTGTAATATGGCCTTTTGCAGTCTAACAAAAGCCTCACACGTAAATCTCGTGGTTCCATCTGCCTGCGCAGGTTACCATTGGACTGTTTCTTCTAGTCTCGATGCACTACAACGTTCCAAGTGGTTTTCTTTAGCGCCGTGGCCTTAGAACACTCTTAACTTCGTGCACAGTCCTATAAAGACCGTAATATACCTTTTTGCAGTCCAATAAAGGCCGCACACGTAAATCACGCGGTTTCAGCTGCCTGCACTGGTTACCATTGGACTTGTCGTTCCAGTCTCAATGCGCTATCACGTCCCAAGTCGTTTTCATTAGCGCCGCTGCCTTACAACACTCTTAACTACGTGCACAGTCCTATAAACGCCGTAATATGGCTTTTTGCAGTCTAATAAAGGCTTCACACGTAAATCACGTGGTTTCACCTGCCTGCGCAGGTTACCATTGGACTATTCCTTCCAGTCTCAATGCACTACAACGTTCCAAGTGGTTTTCCTCAGCGCTGTGGCCTTACAACACTCTTAACTATGTGCACAGTCCTATAAAGGCTGTAATATGGCTTTTTGCAGTCTAACAAAAGCCTCACATGTATATCTCGTGGTTCCATCTGCCTGCGCAGGTTACCATTGGACTGTTCCTTCTAGTCTCGATGCACCACAACGTTCCAAGTGGTTTTCCTTAGCGCCATGGCCTTAGAACACTCTTAACTACGTGCACAGTCCTATAAAGGCTGCAATATAGCCTTTTGCAGTCTAATAAAAACCTCGCACGTCAATCACGCGTTTTCACCTGTCTGCGCAGGTCACCATTGGACTATTCCTTCCAGTCTCATTGCACTACAACGTTCCAAGTGGTTTTCCTCAGCGCTGTGGCCTTAGAACACTCTTAACAACGTGCACAGTCATATAAAGGTTGTAATATGGCTTTTTGCAGTCTAATAAAAGCCTCACACGTAAATCACGTGGTTCCATCTGCTTGCGCAGGTTACCATTGGACTATTCCTTCCAGTCTCAATGCACTACAACGTTCCAAGTCGTTTTCATTAGCGCCGCTGCCTTACAACACTCTTAACTACGTGCACAGTCCTATAAAGGCTGTAATATGGCCTTTTGCAGTCTAATAAATGCCTTGCACGTAAATCACGTGGTTTCACCTGCCTGCGCAGGTTACCATTGGACTATTCCTTCCAGTCTCAACGCACTACAACGTTCCAAGTTGTTTTCCTTAGCGCTGTGGCCTTAGAACTCTCTTAAGTATGTGCACAGTCCTATAAAGGCCGTAATATGGCTTTTTGCAGTCTAATAAAGGCTTCACACGTAAATCACGTGGTTTCACCTGCCTGCGCAGGTTACCATTGGACTATTCCTTCCAGTCTCAATGCACTACAACGTTCCAAGTGGTTTTCCTCAGCGCTGTGGCCTTACAACACTCTTAACTACGTGCACAGTCCTATAAAGGCTGCAATATAGCCTTTTGCAGTCTAATAAAAACCTCGCACGTCAATCACGCGTTTTCACCTGTCTGCGCAGGTTACCATTGGACTTGTCGTTCCAGTCTCAATGCGCTATCACGTCCCAAGTCGTTTTCCTTAGCGCCGCTGCCTTACAACACTCTTAACTACGTGCACAGTCCTGTAAAGTCTGTAATATGGCCTTTTGCAGTGTAATAAAGGCCTTGCACGTAAATCACGTAGTTTCACCTGCCTGCGCATGTTACCATTGGACTATTCCTTCCAGTCTCAATGCACTACAACGTTCCAAGTGGTTTTCTTCAGCGCTGTGGCCTTAGAACTCTCTTAACTATGTGCACACTCCTATAAAGGCCGTAATATGGCTTTTTGCAGTCTAATGAAGGCTTCACACGAAAATCACGTGGTTTCACCTGCCTGCGCAGGTTACCATTGGACTATTCCTTCCAGTCTCAATGCAATACAACGTTCCAAGTGGTTTTCCTCAGCGCTGTGGCCTTACAACACTCTTAACTACGTGCACAGTCCTATAAAGGCTGCAATATAGCCTTTTGCAGTCTAATAAAAACCTCGCACGTCAATCACGCGTTTTCACCTGTCTGCGCAGGTTACCATTGGACTATTCCTTCCAGTCTCATTGCACTACAACGTTCCAAGTGGTTTTCCTCAGCGCTGTGGCCTTAGAACACTCTTAACAACGTGCGCAGTCATATAAAGGTTGTAATATGGCTTTTTGCAGTCTAATAAAAGCCTCACACGTAAATCACGTGGTTCCATCTGCTTGCGCAGGTTACCATTGGACTATTCCTTCCAGTCTCAATGCACTACAACGTTCCAAGTCGTTTTCATTAGCGCCGCTGCCTTACAACACTCTTAACTACGTGCACAGTCCTATAAAGGCTGCAATATAGCCTTTTGCAGTCTAATAAAAACCTCGCACGTCAATCACGCGGTTTCACCTGTCTGCGCAGGATACCATTGGACTATTCCTTCCAGTCTCATTGCACTACAACGTTCCAAGTGGTTTTCCTCAGCGCTGTGGCCTTAGAACTCTCTTAACTATGTGCACAGTCCTATAAAGGCCGTAATATGGCTTTTTGCAGTCTAATAAAGGCTTCACACGTAAATCACGTGGTTTCACCTGCCTGCTCAGGTTACCATTGGACTAGCCGTTCCAGTCTCAATGCGCTCTAACGTCCCAAATCGTTTTCATTAGCGCCGTTGCCTGAGAACACTCTTAACTACGTGCACAGTCATATAAAGGCTGTAATATGGCCTTTTGAAGTCTAATAAAAGCCTCACACGTAAATCGCGTGGTTCTATCTGCCTGCGCAGGTTGCCATTGGACTATTCCTTCCAGTCTCATTGCACTACAACGTTCCAAGAGGTTTTCCTCAGCGCTGTGGCCTTAGAACTCTCTTAACTGCGTGCACAGTCCTATAAAGGCTGCAATATGGCCTTTTGCAGTCTAATAAAGGCTTCACACGTAAATCACGTGGTTTCACCTGCCTGCACAGGTTACCATCGACTAGTCCTTCCAGTCTCAATGCACTACAACGTCCAAACTCGTTTTCATTGGCGCTGTTGCCTTACAACACTCCTAACTACGTGCACAGTCCAATAAAGGGTGTATAGCCATTTGCAGTCTAATATAGGCCTCACACGTAAATCACGTGGTTTCACCTGCCTGCGCAGGTTACCATTGGACTAGTCCTTCCAGTCTCAATGCGCTACAACGTCCCAAGTCGTTTTCTTTAGCGCCGTTGCCTTACAACACTCTTAACTACGTGCACAGTCCTATAAAGAAAGTAATATACCTTTTTGCAGTCCAATAAAGTCCGCACACGTAAATCACGGGGTTCCATCTGCCTGCGCAGGTTACCATTGGACTATTCCTGCCAGTCTCAATGCACTACAACGTTCCAAGTGGTTTTCCTCAGCGCTGTGGCCTTACAACACTCTTAACTACGTGCACAGTCCTATAAAGACTGAATATACCTTTTTGCAGTCCAATAAAGTCTGCACACGTAAATCACGTGGTTCCATCTGCCTGCGCAGGTTACCATTGGACTATTCCTGCCAGTCTCAATGCACTACAACGTCCCAAGTCGTTTTCAATAGCGCCGTTGCCTTACAACACTCTTAACTATGTGCACAGTCCTATAAAGGCTGTAATATGGCTTTTTGCAGTCTAACAAAAGCCTCACATGTAAATCTCGTGGTTCCATCTGCCTGCGCAGGTTACCATTGGACTGTTCCTTCTAGTCTCGATGCACCACAACGTTCCAAGTGGTTTTCCTTAGCGCCATGGCCTTAGAACACTCTTAACTACGTGCACAGTCCTATAAAGACCGTAATATACCTTTTTGCAGTCCAATAAAGGCCGCACACGTAAATCACGCGGTTTCAGCTGCCTGCACTGGTTACCATTGGACTTGTCGTTCCAGTCTCAATGCGCTACAACGTTCCAAGTGGTTTTCCTCAGCGCTGTGGCCTTACAACACTCTTAACTACGTGCACAGTCCTATAAAGACTGAATATACCTTTTTGCAGTCCAATAAAGTCTGCACACGTAAATCACGTGGTTCCATCTGCCTGCGCAGGTTACCATTGGACTATTCCTGCCAGTCTCAATGCACTACAACGTCCCAAGTCGTTTTCAATAGCGCCGTTGCCTTACAACACTCTTAACTATGTGCACAGTCCTATAAAGGCTGTAATATGGCTTTTTGCAGTCTAACAAAAGCCTCACATGTAAATCTCGTGGTTCCATCTGCCTGCGCAGGTTACCATTGGACTGTTCCTTCTAGTCTCGATGCACCACAACGTTCCAAGTGGTTTTCCTTAGCGCCATGGCCTTAGAACACTCTTAACTACGTGCACAGTCCTATAAAGACCGTAATATACCTTTTTGCAGTCCAATAAAGGCCGCACACGTAAATCACGCGGTTTCAGCTGCCTGCACTGGTTACCATTGGACTTGTCGTTCCAGTCTCAATGCGCTACCACGTCCCAAGTCGTTTTCATTAGCGCCGCTGCCCTACAACACTCTTAACTACGTGCACAGTCCTATAAAGGCTGCAATATAGCCTTTTGCAGTCTAATAAAAACCTCACACGTCAATCACGCGTTTTCACCTGTCTGCGCAGGTCACCATTGGACTATTCCTTCCAGTCTCATTGCACTACAACGTTCCAAGTGGTTTTCCTCAGCGCTGTGGCCTTAGAACACTCTTAACAACGTGCACAGTCATATAAAGGTTGTAATATGGCTTTTTGCAGTCTAATAAAAGCCTCACACGTAAATCACGTGGTTCCATCTGCTTGCGCAGGTTACCATTGGACTATTCCTTCCAGTCTCAATGCACTACAACGTTCCAAGTCGTTTTCATTAGCGCCGCTGCCTTACAACACTCTTAACTACGTGCACAGTCCTATAAAGGCTGCAATATAGCCTTTTGCAGTCTAATAAAAACCTCGCACGTCAATCAAGCGGTTTCACCTGTCTGCGCAGGTTACCATTGGACTGTTCCTTCTAGTCTCAATGCACTACAACGTTCCAAGTGGTTTTCCTCAGCGCTGTGGCCTTAGAACACTCTTAACAACGTGCACAGTCATATAAAGGTTGTAATATGGCTTTTTGCAGTCTAATAAAAGCCTCACACGTAAATCACGTGGTTCCATCTGCTTGCGCAGGTTACCATTGGACTATTCCTTCCAGTCTCAATGCACTACAACGTTCCAAGTCGTTTTCATTAGCGCCGCTGCCTTACAACACTCTTAACTACGTGCACAGTCCTATAAAGGCTGTAATATGGCCTTTTGCAGTCTAATAAATGCCTTGCACGTAAATCACGTGGTTTCACCTGCCTGCGCAGGTTACCATTGGACTATTCCTTCCAGTCTCAACGCACTACAACGTTCCAAGTTGTTTTCCTTAGCGCTGTGGCCTTAGAACTCTCTTAAGTATGTGCACAGTCCTATAAAGGCCGTAATATGGCTTTTTGCAGTCTAATAAAGGCTTCACACGTAAATCACGTGGTTTCACCTGCCTGCGCAGGTTACCATTGGACTATTCCTTCCAGTCTCAATGCACTACAACGTTCCAAGTGGTTTTACTCAGCGCTGTGGCCTTACAACACTCTTAACTACGTGCACAGTCCTATAAAGGCTGCAATATAGCCTTTTGCAGTCTAATAAAAACCTCGCACGTCAATCACGCGTTTTCACCTGTCTGCGCAGGTTACCATTGGACTTGTCGTTCCAGTCTCAATGCGCTATCACGTCCCAAGTCGTTTTCCTTAGCGCCGCTGCCTTACAACACTCTTAACTACGTGCACAGTCCTGTAAAGTCTGTAATATGGCCTTTTGCAGTGTAATAAAGGCCTTGCACGTAAATCACGTAGTTTCACCTGCCTGCGCATGTTACCATTGGACTATTCCTTCCAGTCTCAATGCACTACAACGTTCCAAGTGGTTTTCCTCAGCGCTGTGGCCTTAGAACTCTCTTAACTATGTGCACACTCCTATAAAGGCCGTAATATGGCTTTTTGCAGTCTAATAAAGGCTTCACACGTAAATCACGTGGTTTCACCTGCCTGCGCAGGTTACCATTGGACTATTCCTTCCAGTCTCAATGCAATACAACGTTCCAAGTGGTTTTCATCAGCGCTGTGGCCTTACAACACTCTTAACTACGTGCACAGTCCTATAAAGGCTGCAATATAGCCTTTTGCAGTCTAATAAAAACCTCGCACGTCAATCACGCGTTTTCACCTGTCTGCGCAGGTTACCATTGGACTATTCCTTCCAGTCTCATTGCACTACAACGTTCCAAGTGGTTTTCCTCAGCGCTGTGGCCTTAGAACACTCTTAACAACGTGCGCAGTCATATAAAGGTTGTAATATGGCTTTTTGCAGTCTAATAAAAGCCTCACACGTAAATCACGTGGTTCCATCTGCTTGCGCAGGTTACCATTGGACTATTCCTTCCAGTCTCAATGCACTACAACGTTCCAAGTCGTTTTCATTAGCGCCGCTGCCTTACAACACTCTTAACTACGTGCACAGTCCTATAAAGGCTGCAATATAGCCTTTTGCAGTCTAATAAAAACCTCACACGTCAATCACGTGGTTTCACCTGTCTGCGCAGGATACCATTGGACTATTCCTTCCAGTCTCATTGCACTACAACGTTCCAAGTGGTTTTCCTCAGCGCTGTGGCCTTAGAACTCTCTTAACTATGTGCACAGTCCTATAAAGGCCGTAATATGGCTTTTTGCAGTCTAATAAAGGCTTCACACGTAAATCACGTGGTTTCACCTGCCTGCTCAGGTTACCATTGGACTAGCCGTTCCAGTCTCAATGCGCTCTAACGTCCCAAGTCGTTTTCATTAGCGCCGTTGCCTGAGAACACTCTTAACTACGTGCACAGTCATATAAAGGCTGTAATATGGCCTTTTGAAGTCTAATAAAAGCCTCACACGTAAATCGCGTGGTTCTATCTGCCTGCGCAGGTTGCCATTGGACTATTCCTTCCAGTCTCATTGCACTACAACGTTCCAAGAGGTTTTCCTCAGCGCTGTGGCCTTAGAACTCTCTTAACTACGTGCACAGTCCTATAAAGGCTGCAATATGGCCTTTTGCAGTCTAATAAAGGCTTCACACGTAAATCACGTGGTTTCACCTGCCTGCACAGGTTACCATCGACTAGTCCTTCCAGTCTCAATGCACTACAACGTCCAAAGTCGTTTTCATTGGCGCTGTTGCCTTACAACACTCCTAACTACGTCCACAGTCCAATAAAGGGTGTATAGCCATTTGCAGTCTAATATAGGCCTCACACGTAAATCACGTGGTTTCACCTGCCTGCGCAGGTTACCATTGGACTAGTCCTTCCAGTCTCAATGCGCTACAACGTCCCAAGTCGTTTTCTTTAGCGCCGTTGCCTTACAACACTCTTAACTACGTGCACAGTCCTATAAAGACCGTAATATACCTTTTTGCAGTCCAATAAAGTCCGCACACGTAAATCACGGGGTTCCATCTGCCTGCGCAGGTTACCATTGGACTATTCCTGCCAGTCTCAATGCACTACAACGTTCCAAGTGGTTTTCCTCAGCGCTGTGGCCTTACAACACTCTTAACTACGTGCACAGTCCTATAAAGACTGAATATACCTTTTTGCAGTCCAATAAAGTCTGCACACGTAAATCACGTGGTTCCATCTGCCTGCGCAGGTTACCATTGGACTATTCCTGCCAGTCTCAATGCACTACAACGTCCCAAGTCGTTTTCAATAGCGCCGTTGCCTTACAACACTCTTAACTATGTGCACAGTCCTATAAAGGCTGTAATATGGCTTTTTGCAGTCTAACAAAAGCCTCACATGTAAATCTCGTGGTTCCATCTGCCTGCGCAGGTTACCATTGGACTGTTCCTTCTAGTCTCGATGCACCACAACGTTCCAAGTGGTTTTCCTTAGCGCCATGGCCTTAGAACACTCTTAACTACGTGCACAGTCCTATAAAGACCGTAATATACCTTTTTGCAGTCCAATAAAGGCCGCACACGTAAATCACGCGGTTTCAGCTGCCTGCACTGGTTACCATTGGACTTGTCGTTCCAGTCTCAATGCGCTACCACGTCCCAAGTCGTTTTCATTAGCGCCGCTGCCCTACAACACTCTTAACTACGTGCACAGTCCTATAAAGGCTGCAATATAGCCTTTTGCAGTCTAATAAAAACCTCACACGTCAATCACGCGTTTTCACCTGTCTGCGCAGGTCACCATTGGACTATTCCTTCCAGTCTCATTGCACTACAACGTTCCAAGTGGTTTTCCTCAGCGCTGTGGCCTTAGAACACTCTTAACAACGTGCACAGTCATATAAAGGTTGTAATATGGCTTTTTGCAGTCTAATAAAAGCCTCACACGTAAATCACGTGGTTCCATCTGCCTGCGCAGGTTACCATTGGACTATTCCTGCCAGTCTCAATGCACTACAACGTCCCAAGTCGTTTTCAATAGCGCCGTTGCCTTACAACACTCTTAACTATGTGCACAGTCCTATAAAGGCTGTAATATGGCTTTTTGCAGTCTAACAAAAGCCTCACATGTAAATCTCGTGGTTCCATCTGCCTGCGCAGGTTACCATTGGACTGTTCCTTCTAGTCTCGATGCACCACAACGTTCCAAGTGGTTTTCCTTAGCGCCATGGCCTTAGAACACTCTTAACTACGTGCACAGTCCTATAAAGACCGTAATATACCTTTTTGCAGTCCAATAAAGGCCGCACACGTAAATCACGCGGTTTCAGCTGCCTGCACTGGTTACCATTGGACTTGTCGTTCCAGTCTCAATGCGCTACCACGTCCCAAGTCGTTTTCATTAGCGCCGCTGCCCTACAACACTCTTAACTACGTGCACAGTCCTATAAAGGCTGCAATATAGCCTTTTGCAGTCTAATAAAAACCTCACACGTCAATCACGCGTTTTCACCTGTCTGCGCAGGTCACCATTGGACTATTCCTTCCAGTCTCATTGCACTACAACGTTCCAAGTGGTTTTCCTCAGCGCTGTGGCCTTAGAACACTCTTAACAACGTGCACAGTCATATAAAGGTTGTAATATGGCTTTTTGCAGTCTAATAAAAGCCTCACACGTAAATCACGTGGTTCCATCTGCTTGCGCAGGTTACCATTGGACTATTCCTTCCAGTCTCAATGCACTACAACGTTCCAAGTCGTTTTCATTAGCGCCGCTGCCTTACAACACTCTTAACTACGTGCACAGTCCTATAAAGGCTGTAATATGGCCTTTTGCAGTCTAATAAATGCCTTGCACGTAAATCACGTGGTTTCACCTGCCTGCGCAGGTTACCATTGGACTATTCCTTCCAGTCTCAACGCACTACAACGTTCCAAGTTGTTTTCCTTAGCGCTGTGGCCTTAGAACTCTCTTAAGTATGTGCACAGTCCTATAAAGGCCGTAATATGGCTTTTTGCAGTCTAATAAAGGCTTCACACGTAAATCACGTGGTTTCACCTGCCTGCGCAGGTTACCATTGGACTATTCCTTCCAGTCTCAATGCACTACAACGTTCCAAGTGGTTTACCTCAGCGCTGTGGCCTTACAACACTCTTAACTACGTGCACAGTCCTATAAAGGCTGCAATATAGCCTTTTGCAGTCTAATAAAAACCTCGCACGTCAATCACGCGTTTTCACCTGTCTGCGCAGGTTACCATTGGACTTGTCGTTCCAGTCTCAATGCGCTATCACGTCCCAAGTCGTTTTCCTTAGCGCCGCTGCCTTACAACACTCTTAACTACGTGCACAGTCCTGTAAAGTCTGTAATATGGCCTTTTGCAGTGTACTAAAGGCCTTGCACGTAAATCACGTAGTTTCACCTGCCTGCGCATGTTACCATTGGACTATTCCTTCCAGTCTCAATGCACTACAACGTTCCAAGTGGTTTTCCTCAGCGCTGTGGCCTTAGAACTCTCTTAACTATGTGCACAGTCCTATAAAGGCCGTAATATGGCTTTTTGCAGTCTAATAAAGGCTTCACACGTAAATCACGTGGTTTCACCTGCCTGCGCAGGTTACCATTGGACTATTCCTTCCAGTCTCAATGCAATACAACGTTCCAAGTGGTTTTCCTCAGCGCTGTGGCCTTACAACACTCTTAACTACGTGCACAGTCCTATAAAGGCTGCAATATAGCCTTTTGCAGTCTAATAAAAACCTCGCACGTCAATCACGCGTTTTCACCTGTCTGCGCAGGTTACCATTGGACTATTCCTTCCAGTCTCATTGCACTACAACGTTCCAAGTGGTTTTCCTCAGCGCTGTGGCCTTAGAACACTCTTAACAACGTGCGCAGTCATATAAAGGTTGTAATATGGCTTTTTGCAGTCTAATAAAAGCCTCACACGTAAATCACGTGGTTCCATCTGCTTGCGCAGGTTACCATTGGACTATTCCTTCCAGTCTCAATGCACTACAACGTTCCAAGTCGTTTTCATTAGCGCCGCTGCCTTACAACACTCTTAACTACGTGCACAGTCCTATAAAGGCTGCAATATAGCCTTTTGCAGTCTAATAAAAACCTCGCACGTCAATCACGCGGTTTCACCTGTCTGCGCAGGATACCATTGGACTATTCCTTCCAGTCTCATTGCACTACAACGTTCCAAGTGGTTTTCCTCAGCGCTGTGGCCTTAGAACTCTCCTAACTATGTGCACAGTCCTATAAAGGCCGTAATATGGCTTTTTGCAGTCTAATAAAGGCTTCACACGTAAATCACGTGGTTTCACCTGCCTGCTCAGGTTACCATTGGACTAGCCGTTCCAGTCTCAATGCGCTCTAACGTCCCAAGTCGTTTTCATTAGCGCCGTTGCCTGAGAACACTCTTAACTACGTGCACAGCCATATAAAGGCTGTAATATGGCCTTTTGAAGTCTAATATAGGCCTCACACGTAAATCACGTGGTTTCACCTGCCTGCGCAGGTTACCATTGGACTAGTCCTTCCAGTCTCAATGCGCTACAACGTCCCAAGTCGTTTTCTTCAGCGCCGTTGCCTTACAACACTCTTAACTACGTGCACAGTCCTATAAAGACCGTAATATACCTTTTTGCAGTCCAATAAAGTCCGCACACGTAAATCACGGGGTTCCATCTGCCTGCGCAGATTACCATTGGACTATTCCTGCCAGTCTCAATGCACTACAACGTCCCAAGTCGTTTTCAATAACGCCGTTGCCTTACAACACTCTTAACTACGTGCACAGTCCTATAAAGACCGAATATACCTTTTTGCAGTGCAATAAAGTCCGCACACGTAAATCACGTGGTTCCATCTGCCTGCGCAGGTTACCATTGGACTATTCCTGCCAGTCTCAATGCACTACAACGTCCCAAGTCATTTTCAATAGCGCCATTGCCTTACAACACTCTTAACTACGTGCACAGTCCTATAAAGACCGTAATATACCTTTTTGCAGTCCAATAAAGGCCGCACACGTAAATCACGCGGTTTCAGCTGCCTGCACTGGTTACCATTGGACTTGTCGTTCCAGTCTCAATGCGCTATCACGTCCCAAGTCGTTTTCATTAGCGCCGCTGCCTTACAACACTCTTAACTACGTGCACAGTCCTATAAAGGCTGCAATATGGCCTTTTGCAGTCTAATAAAAACTTCGCACATCAATCACGCGGTTTCACCTGTCTGCGCAGGTTACCATTGGACTAGTCCTTCCATTCTCAATGCGCTACAACGTCCCAAGTCGTTTTTATTAGCGCCGCTGCCTTACAACACTCTTAACTGCGTGCACAGTCCTATAAAGGCTGTAATATGGCCTTTTGCAGTCTAATAAAGGCCTTGCACGTAAATCACGTGGTTTCACCTGCCTGCGCAGGTTATCATTGGACTATTCCTTCCAGTCTCAATGCACTACAACGTTCCAAGTGGTTTTCTTCAGCGCTGTGGCCTTAGAACTCTCTTAACTATGTGCACAGTCCAATAAAGGCCGTAATATGGCTTTTTGCAGTCTAATAAAAGCCTTACACGTAAATCGCGTGGTTCCATCTGCCTGCGCAGGTTACCATTGGACTATATCTTCCAGTCTCATTGCACTACAACGTTCCAAGTGGTTTTCCTCAGCGCTGTGGCCTTAGAACACTCTTAACAACGTGCACAGTCATATAAAGGTTGTAATATGGCTTTTTGCAGTCTAATAAAAGCCTCACACGTAAATCACGTGGTTCCATCTGCTTGCGCAGGTTACCATTGGACTATTCCTTCCAGTCTCAATGCACTACAACGTTCCAAGTCGTTTTCATTAGCGCCGCTGCCTTACAACACTCTTAACTACGTGCACAGTCCTATAAAGGCTGTAATATGGCCTTTTGCAGTCTAATAAATGCCTTGCACGTAAATCACGTGGTTTCACCTGCCTGTGCAGGTTACCATTGGACTATTCCTTCCAGTCTCAACGCACTACAACGTTCCAAGTTGTTTTCCTTAGCGCTGTGGCCTTAGAACTCTCTTAAGTATGTGCACAGTCCTAAAAAGGCCGTAATATGGCTTTTTGCAGTCTAATAAAGGCTTCACACGTAAATCACGTGGTTTCACCTGCCTGCGCAGGTTACCATTGGACTATTCCTTCCAGTCTCAATGCACTACAACGTTCCAAGTGGTTTTCCTCAGCGCTGTGGCCTTACAACACTCTTAACTACGTGCACAGTCCTATAAAGGCTGCAATATAGCCTTTTGCAGTCTAATAAAAACCTCGCACGTCAATCACGCGTTTTCACCTGTCTGCGCAGGTTACCATTGGACTTGTCGTTCCAGTCTCAATGCGCTATCACGTCCCAAGTCGTTTTCCTTAGCGCCGCTGCCTTACAACACTCTTAACTACGTGCACAGTCCTGTAAAGTCTGTAATATGGCCTTTTGCAGTGTACTAAAGGCCTTGCACGTAAATCACGTAGTTTCACCTGCCTGCGCATGTTACCATTGGACTTGTCGTTCCAGTCTCAATGCACTACAACGTTCCAAGTGGTTTTCCTCAGCGCTGTGGCCTTAGAACTCTCTTAACTATGTGCACAGTCCTATAAAGGCCGTAATATGGCTTTTTGCAGTCTAATAAAGGCTTCACACGTAAATCACGTGGTTTCACCTGCCTGCGCAGGTTACCATTGGACTATTCCTTCCAGTCTCAATGCAATACAACGTTCCAAGTGGTTTTCCTCAGCGCTGTGGCCTTACAACACTCTTAACTACGTGCACAGTCCTATAAAGGCTGCAATATAGCCTTTTGCAGTCTAATAAAAACCTCGCACGTCAATCACGCGTTTTCACCTGTCTGCGCAGGTTACCATTGGACTATTCCTTCCAGTCTCATTGCACTACAACGTTCCAAGTGGTTTTCCTCAGCGCTGTGGCCTTAGAACACTCTTAACAACGTGCGCAGTCATATAAAGGTTGTAATATGGCTTTTTGCAGTCTAATAAAAGCCTCACACGTAAATCACGTGGTTCCATCTGCTTGCGCAGGTTACCATTGGACTATTCCTTCCAGTCTCAATGCACTACAACGTTCCAAGTCGTTTTCATTAGCGCCGCTGCCTTACAACACTCTTAACTACGTGCACAGTCCTATAAAGGCTGCAATATAGCCTTTTGCAGTCTAATAAAAACCTCGCACGTCAATCACGCGGTTTCACCTGTCTGCGCAGGATACCATTGGACTATTCCTTCCAGTCTCATTGCACTACAACGTTCCAAGTGGTTTTCCTCAGCGCTGTGGCCTTAGAACTCTCTTAACTATGTGCACAGTCCTATAAAGGCCGTAATATGGCTTTTTGCAGTCTAATAAAGGCTTCACACGTAAATCACGTGGTTTCACCTGCCTGCTCAGGTTACCATTGGACTAGCCGTTCCAGTCTCAATGCGCTCTAACGTCCCAAGTCGTTTTCATTAGCGCCGTTGCCTGAGAACACTCTTAACTACGTGCACAGTCATATAAAGGCTGTAATATGGCCTTTTGAAGTCTAATATAGGCCTCACACGTAAATCACGTGGTTTCACCTGCCTGCGCAGGTTACCATTGGACTAGTCCTTCCAGTCTCAATGCGCTACAACGTCCCAAGTCGTTTTCTTTAGCGCCGTTGCCTTACAACACTCTTAACTACGTGCACAGTCCTATAAAGACCGTAATATACCTTTTTGCAGTCCAATAAAGTCCGCACACGTAAATCACGGGGTTCCATCTGCCTGCGCAGATTACCATTGGACTATTCCTGCCAGTCTCAATGCACTACAACGTCCCAAGTCGTTTTCAATAACGCCGTTGCCTTACAACACTCTTAACTACGTGCACAGTCCTATAAAGACCGAATATACCTTTTTGCAGTGCAATAAAGTCCGCACACGTAAATCACGTGGTTCCATCTGCCTGCGCAGGTTACCATTGGACTATTCCTGCCAGTCTCAATGCACTACAACGTCCCAAGTCATTTTCAATAGCGCCATTGCCTTACAACACTCTTAACTACGTGCACAGTCCTATAAAGGCTGCAATATAGCCTTTTGCAGTCTAATAAAAACCTCGCACGTCAATCACGCGTTTTCACCTGTCTGCGCAGGTTACCATTGGACTTGTCGTTCCAGTCTCAATGCGCTATCACGTCCCAAGTCGTTTTCCTTAGCGCCGCTGCCTTACAACACTCTTAACTACGTGCACAGTCCTGTAAAGTCTGTAATATGGCCTTTTGCAGTGTAATAAAGGCCTTGCACGTAAATCACGTAGTTTCACCTGCCTGCGCATGTTACCATTGGACTATTCCTTCCAGTCTCAATGCACTACAACGTTCCAAGTGGTTTTCCTCAGCGCTGTGGCCTTAGAACTCTCTTAACTATGTGCACACTCCTATAAAGGCCGTAATATGGCTTTTTGCAGTCTAATAAAGGCTTCACACGTAAATCACGTGGTTTCACCTGCCTGCGCAGGTTACCATTGGACTATTCCTTCCAGTCTCAATGCAATACAACGTTCCAAGTGGTTTTCCTCAGCGCTGTGGCCTTACAACACTCTTAACTACGTGCACAGTCCTATAAAGGCTGCAATATAGCCTTTTGCAGTCTAATAAAAACCTCGCACGTCAATCACGCGTTTTCACCTGTCTGCGCAGGTTACCATTGGACTATTCCTTCCAGTCTCATTGCACTACAACGTTCCAAGTGGTTTTCCTCAGCGCTGTGGCCTTAGAACACTCTTAACAACGTGCGCAGTCATATAAAGGTTGTAATATGGCTTTTTGCAGTCTAATAAAAGCCTCACACGTAAATCACGTGGTTCCATCTGCTTGCGCAGGTTACCATTGGACTATTCCTTCCAGTCTCAATGCACTACAACGTTCCAAGTCGTTTTCATTAGCGCCGCTGCCTTACAACACTCTTAACTACGTGCACAGTCCTATAAAGGCTGCAATATAGCCTTTTGCAGTCTAATAAAAACCTCACACGTCAATCACGCGGTTTCACCTGTCTGCGCAGGATACCATTGGACTATTCCTTCCAGTCTCATTGCACTACAACGTTCCAAGTGGTTTTCCTCAGCGCTGTGGCCTTAGAACTCTCTTAACTATGTGCACAGTCCTATAAAGGCCGTAATATGGCTTTTTGCAGTCTAATAAAGGCTTCACACGTAAATCACGTGGTTTCACCTGCCTGCTCAGGTTACCATTGGACTAGCCGTTCCAGTCTCAATGCGCTCTAACGTCCCAAGTCGTTTTCATTAGCGCCGTTGCCTGAGAACACTCTTAACTACGTGCACAGTCATATAAAGGCTGTAATATGGCCTTTTGAAGTCTAATAAAAGCCTCACACGTAAATCGCGTGGTTCTATCTGCCTGCGCAGGTTGCCATTGGACTATTCCTTCCAGTCTCATTGCACTACAACGTTCCAAGAGGTTTTCCTCAGCGCTGTGGCCTTAGAACTCTCTTAACTACGTGCACAGTCCTATAAAGGCTGCAATATGGCCTTTTGCAGTCTAATAAAGGCTTCACACGTAAATCACGTGGTTTCACCTGCCTGCACAGGTTACCATCGACTAGTCCTTCCAGTCTCAATGCACTACAACGTCCAAAGTCGTTTTCATTGGCGCTGTTGCCTTACAACACTCCTAACTACGTCCACAGTCCAATAAAGGGTGTATAGCCATTTGCAGTCTAATATAGGCCTCACACGTAAATCACGTGGTTTCACCTGCCTGCGCAGGTTACCATTGGACTAGTCCTTCCAGTCTCAATGCGCTACAACGTCCCAAGTCGTTTTCTTTAGCGCCGTTGCCTTACAACACTCTTAACTACGTGCACAGTCCTATAAAGACCGTAATATACCTTTTTGCAGTCCAATAAAGTCCGCACACGTAAATCACGGGGTTCCATCTGCCTGCGCAGGTTACCATTGGACTATTCCTGCCAGTCTCAATGCACTACAACGTTCCAAGTGGTTTTCCTCAGCGCTGTGGCCTTACAACACTCTTAACTACGTGCACAGTCCTATAAAGACTGAATATACCTTTTTGCAGTCCAATAAAGTCTGCACACGTAAATCACGTGGTTCCATCTGCCTGCGCAGGTTACCATTGGACTATTCCTGCCAGTCTCAATGCACTACAACGTCCCAAGTCGTTTTCAATAGCGCCGTTGCCTTACAACACTCTTAACTATGTGCACAGTCCTATAAAGGCTGTAATATGGCTTTTTGCAGTCTAACAAAAGCCTCACATGTAAATCTCGTGGTTCCATCTGCCTGCGCAGGTTACCATTGGACTGTTCCTTCTAGTCTCGATGCACCACAACGTTCCAAGTGGTTTTCCTTAGCGCCATGGCCTTAGAACACTCTTAACTACGTGCACAGTCCTATAAAGACCGTAATATACCTTTTTGCAGTCCAATAAAGGCCGCACACGTAAATCACGCGGTTTCAGCTGCCTGCACTGGTTACCATTGGACTTGTCGTTCCAGTCTCAATGCGCTACCACGTCCCAAGTCGTTTTCATTAGCGCCGCTGCCCTACAACACTCTTAACTACGTGCACAGTCCTATAAAGGCTGCAATATAGCCTTTTGCAGTCTAATAAAAACCTCACACGTCAATCACGCGTTTTCACCTGTCTGCGCAGGTCACCATTGGACTATTCCTTCCAGTCTCATTGCACTACAACGTTCCAAGTGGTTTTCCTCAGCGCTGTGGCCTTAGAACACTCTTAACAACGTGCACAGTCATATAAAGGTTGTAATATGGCTTTTTGCAGTCTAATAAAAGCCTCACACGTAAATCACGTGGTTCCATCTGCCTGCGCAGGTTACCATTGGACTATTCCTGCCAGTCTCAATGCACTACAACGTCCCAAGTCGTTTTCAATAGCGCCGTTGCCTTACAACACTCTTAACTATGTGCACAGTCCTATAAAGGCTGTAATATGGCTTTTTGCAGTCTAACAAAAGCCTCACATGTAAATCTCGTGGTTCCATCTGCCTGCGCAGGTTACCATTGGACTGTTCCTTCTAGTCTCGATGCACCACAACGTTCCAAGTGGTTTTCCTTAGCGCCATGGCCTTAGAACACTCTTAACTACGTGCACAGTCCTATAAAGACCGTAATATACCTTTTTGCAGTCCAATAAAGGCCGCACACGTAAATCACGCGGTTTCAGCTGCCTGCACTGGTTACCATTGGACTTGTCGTTCCAGTCTCAATGCGCTACCACGTCCCAAGTCGTTTTCATTAGCGCCGCTGCCCTACAACACTCTTAACTACGTGCACAGTCCTATAAAGGCTGCAATATAGCCTTTTGCAGTCTAATAAAAACCTCACACGTCAATCACGCGTTTTCACCTGTCTGCGCAGGTCACCATTGGACTATTCCTTCCAGTCTCATTGCACTACAACGTTCCAAGTGGTTTTCCTCAGCGCTGTGGCCTTAGAACACTCTTAACAACGTGCACAGTCATATAAAGGTTGTAATATGGCTTTTTGCAGTCTAATAAAAGCCTCACACGTAAATCACGTGGTTCCATCTGCTTGCGCAGGTTACCATTGGACTATTCCTTCCAGTCTCAATGCACTACAACGTTCCAAGTCGTTTTCATTAGCGCCGCTGCCTTACAACACTCTTAACTACGTGCACAGTCCTATAAAGGCTGTAATATGGCCTTTTGCAGTCTAATAAATGCCTTGCACGTAAATCACGTGGTTTCACCTGCCTGCGCAGGTTACCATTGGACTATTCCTTCCAGTCTCAACGCACTACAACGTTCCAAGTTGTTTTCCTTAGCGCTGTGGCCTTAGAACTCTCTTAAGTATGTGCACAGTCCTATAAAGGCCGTAATATGGCTTTTTGCAGTCTAATAAAGGCTTCACACGTAAATCACGTGGTTTCACCTGCCTGCGCAGGTTACCATTGGACTATTCCTTCCAGTCTCAATGCACTACAACGTTCCAAGTGGTTTACCTCAGCGCTGTGGCCTTACAACACTCTTAACTACGTGCACAGTCCTATAAAGGCTGCAATATAGCCTTTTGCAGTCTAATAAAAACCTCGCACGTCAATCACGCGTTTTCACCTGTCTGCGCAGGTTACCATTGGACTTGTCGTTCCAGTCTCAATGCGCTATCACGTCCCAAGTCGTTTTCCTTAGCGCCGCTGCCTTACAACACTCTTAACTACGTGCACAGTCCTGTAAAGTCTGTAATATGGCCTTTTGCAGTGTACTAAAGGCCTTGCACGTAAATCACGTAGTTTCACCTGCCTGCGCATGTTACCATTGGACTATTCCTTCCAGTCTCAATGCACTACAACGTTCCAAGTGGTTTTCCTCAGCGCTGTGGCCTTAGAACTCTCTTAACTATGTGCACAGTCCTATAAAGGCCGTAATATGGCTTTTTGCAGTCTAATAAAGGCTTCACACGTAAATCACGTGGTTTCACCTGCCTGCGCAGGTTACCATTGGACTATTCCTTCCAGTCTCAATGCAATACAACGTTCCAAGTGGTTTTCCTCAGCGCTGTGGCCTTACAACACTCTTAACTACGTGCACAGTCCTATAAAGGCTGCAATATAGCCTTTTGCAGTCTAATAAAAACCTCGCACGTCAATCACGCGTTTTCACCTGTCTGCGCAGGTTACCATTGGACTATTCCTTCCAGTCTCATTGCACTACAACGTTCCAAGTGGTTTTCCTCAGCGCTGTGGCCTTAGAACACTCTTAACAACGTGCGCAGTCATATAAAGGTTGTAATATGGCTTTTTGCAGTCTAATAAAAGCCTCACACGTAAATCACGTGGTTCCATCTGCTTGCGCAGGTTACCATTGGACTATTCCTTCCAGTCTCAATGCACTACAACGTTCCAAGTCGTTTTCATTAGCGCCGCTGCCTTACAACACTCTTAACTACGTGCACAGTCCTATAAAGGCTGCAATATAGCCTTTTGCAGTCTAATAAAAACCTCGCACGTCAATCACGCGGTTTCACCTGTCTGCGCAGGATACCATTGGACTATTCCTTCCAGTCTCATTGCACTACAACGTTCCAAGTGGTTTTCCTCAGCGCTGTGGCCTTAGAACTCTCCTAACTATGTGCACAGTCCTATAAAGGCCGTAATATGGCTTTTTGCAGTCTAATAAAGGCTTCACACGTAAATCACGTGGTTTCACCTGCCTGCTCAGGTTACCATTGGACTAGCCGTTCCAGTCTCAATGCGCTCTAACGTCCCAAGTCGTTTTCATTAGCGCCGTTGCCTGAGAACACTCTTAACTACGTGCACAGTCATATAAAGGCTGTAATATGGCCTTTTGAAGTCTAATATAGGCCTCACACGTAAATCACGTGGTTTCACCTGCCTGCGCAGGTTACCATTGGACTAGTCCTTCCAGTCTCAATGCGCTACAACGTCCCAAGTCGTTTTCTTCAGCGCCGTTGCCTTACAACACTCTTAACTACGTGCACAGTCCTATAAAGACCGTAATATACCTTTTTGCAGTCCAATAAAGTCCGCACACGTAAATCACGGGGTTCCATCTGCCTGCGCAGATTACCATTGGACTATTCCTGCCAGTCTCAATGCACTACAACGTCCCAAGTCGTTTTCAATAACGCCGTTGCCTTACAACACTCTTAACTACGTGCACAGTCCTATAAAGACCGAATATACCTTTTTGCAGTGCAATAAAGTCCGCACACGTAAATCACGTGGTTCCATCTGCCTGCGCAGGTTACCATTGGACTATTCCTGCCAGTCTCAATGCACTACAACGTCCCAAGTCATTTTCAATAGCGCCATTGCCTTACAACACTCTTAACTACGTGCACAGTCCTATAAAGACCGTAATATACCTTTTTGCAGTCCAATAAAGGCCGCACACGTAAATCACGCGGTTTCAGCTGCCTGCACTGGTTACCATTGGACTTGTCGTTCCAGTCTCAATGCGCTATCACGTCCCAAGTCGTTTTCATTAGCGCCGCTGCCTTACAACACTCTTAACTACGTGCACAGTCCTATAAAGGCTGCAATATGGCCTTTTGCAGTCTAATAAAAACTTCGCACATCAATCACGCGGTTTCACCTGTCTGCGCAGGTTACCATTGGACTAGTCCTTCCATTCTCAATGCGCTACAACGTCCCAAGTCGTTTTTATTAGCGCCGCTGCCTTACAACACTCTTAACTGCGTGCACAGTCCTATAAAGGCTGTAATATGGCCTTTTGCAGTCTAATAAAGGCCTTGCACGTAAATCACGTGGTTTCACCTGCCTGCGCAGGTTATCATTGGACTATTCCTTCCAGTCTCAATGCACTACAACGTTCCAAGTGGTTTTCTTCAGCGCTGTGGCCTTAGAACTCTCTTAACTATGTGCACAGTCCAATAAAGGCCGTAATATGGCTTTTTGCAGTCTAATAAAAGCCTTACACGTAAATCGCGTGGTTCCATCTGCCTGCGCAGGTTACCATTGGACTATATCTTCCAGTCTCATTGCACTACAACGTTCCAAGTGGTTTTCCTCAGCGCTGTGGCCTTAGAACACTCTTAACAACGTGCACAGTCATATAAAGGTTGTAATATGGCTTTTTGCAGTCTAATAAAAGCCTCACACGTAAATCACGTGGTTCCATCTGCTTGCGCAGGTTACCATTGGACTATTCCTTCCAGTCTCAATGCACTACAACGTTCCAAGTCGTTTTCATTAGCGCCGCTGCCTTACAACACTCTTAACTACGTGCACAGTCCTATAAAGGCTGTAATATGGCCTTTTGCAGTCTAATAAATGCCTTGCACGTAAATCACGTGGTTTCACCTGCCTGTGCAGGTTACCATTGGACTATTCCTTCCAGTCTCAACGCACTACAACGTTCCAAGTTGTTTTCCTTAGCGCTGTGGCCTTAGAACTCTCTTAAGTATGTGCACAGTCCTAAAAAGGCCGTAATATGGCTTTTTGCAGTCTAATAAAGGCTTCACACGTAAATCACGTGGTTTCACCTGCCTGCGCAGGTTACCATTGGACTATTCCTTCCAGTCTCAATGCACTACAACGTTCCAAGTGGTTTTCCTCAGCGCTGTGGCCTTACAACACTCTTAACTACGTGCACAGTCCTATAAAGGCTGCAATATAGCCTTTTGCAGTCTAATAAAAACCTCGCACGTCAATCACGCGTTTTCACCTGTCTGCGCAGGTTACCATTGGACTTGTCGTTCCAGTCTCAATGCGCTATCACGTCCCAAGTCGTTTTCCTTAGCGCCGCTGCCTTACAACACTCTTAACTACGTGCACAGTCCTGTAAAGTCTGTAATATGGCCTTTTGCAGTGTACTAAAGGCCTTGCACGTAAATCACGTAGTTTCACCTGCCTGCGCATGTTACCATTGGACTTGTCGTTCCAGTCTCAATGCACTACAACGTTCCAAGTGGTTTTCCTCAGCGCTGTGGCCTTAGAACTCTCTTAACTATGTGCACAGTCCTATAAAGGCCGTAATATGGCTTTTTGCAGTCTAATAAAGGCTTCACACGTAAATCACGTGGTTTCACCTGCCTGCGCAGGTTACCATTGGACTATTCCTTCCAGTCTCAATGCAATACAACGTTCCAAGTGGTTTTCCTCAGCGCTGTGGCCTTACAACACTCTTAACTACGTGCACAGTCCTATAAAGGCTGCAATATAGCCTTTTGCAGTCTAATAAAAACCTCGCACGTCAATCACGCGTTTTCACCTGTCTGCGCAGGTTACCATTGGACTATTCCTTCCAGTCTCATTGCACTACAACGTTCCAAGTGGTTTTCCTCAGCGCTGTGGCCTTAGAACACTCTTAACAACGTGCGCAGTCATATAAAGGTTGTAATATGGCTTTTTGCAGTCTAATAAAAGCCTCACACGTAAATCACGTGGTTCCATCTGCTTGCGCAGGTTACCATTGGACTATTCCTTCCAGTCTCAATGCACTAAAACGTTCCAAGTCGTTTTCATTAGCGCCGCTGCCTTACAACACTCTTAACTACGTGCACAGTCCTATAAAGGCTGCAATATAGCCTTTTGCAGTCTAATAAAAACCTCGCACGTCAATCACGCGGTTTCACCTGTCTGCGCAGGATACCATTGGACTATTCCTTCCAGTCTCATTGCACTACAACGTTCCAAGTGGTTTTCCTCAGCGCTGTGGCCTTAGAACTCTCTTAACTATGTGCACAGTCCTATAAAGGCCGTAATATGGCTTTTTGCAGTCTAATAAAGGCTTCACACGTAAATCACGTGGTTTCACCTGCCTGCTCAGGTTACCATTGGACTAGCCGTTCCAGTCTCAATGCGCTCTAACGTCCCAAGTCGTTTTCATTAGCGCCGTTGCCTGAGAACACTCTTAACTACGTGCACAGTCATATAAAGGCTGTAATATGGCCTTTTGAAGTCTAATATAGGCCTCACACGTAAATCACGTGGTTTCACCTGCCTGCGCAGGTTACCATTGGACTAGTCCTTCCAGTCTCAATGCGCTACAACGTCCCAAGTCGTTTTCTTTAGCGCCGTTGCCTTACAACACTCTTAACTACGTGCACAGTCCTATAAAGACCGTAATATACCTTTTTGCAGTCCAATAAAGTCCGCACACGTAAATCACGGGGTTCCATCTGCCTGCGCAGATTACCATTGGACTATTCCTGCCAGTCTCAATGCACTACAACGTCCCAAGTCGTTTTCAATAACGCCGTTGCCTTACAACACTCTTAACTACGTGCACAGTCCTATAAAGACCGAATATACCTTTTTGCAGTGCAATAAAGTCCGCACACGTAAATCACGTGGTTCCATCTGCCTGCGCAGGTTACCATTGGACTATTCCTGCCAGTCTCAATGCACTACAACGTCCCAAGTCATTTTCAATAGCGCCATTGCCTTACAACACTCTTAACTACGTGCACAGTCCTATAAAGACCGTAATATACTTTTTTGCAGTCCAATAAAGGCCGCACACGTAAATCACGCGGTTTCAGCTGCCTGCACTGGTTACCATTGGACTTGTCGTTCCAGTCTCAATGCGCTATCACGTCCCAAGTCGTTTTCATTAGCGCCGCTGCCTTACAACACTCTTAACTACGTGCACAGTCCTATAAAGGCTGCAATATGGCCTTTTGCAGTCTAATAAAATTTTCGCACATCAATCACGCGGTTTCACCTGTCTGCGCAGGTTACCATTGGACTAGTCCTTCCATTCTCAATGCGCTACAACGTCCCAAGTCGTTTTTATTAGCGCCGCTGCCTTACAACACTCTTAACTGCGTGCACAGTCCTATAAAGGCTGTAATATGGCCTTTTGCAGTCTAATAAAGGCCTTGCACGTAAATCACGTGGTTTCACCTGCCTGCGCAGGTTACCATTGGACTATTCCTTCCAGTCTCAATGCACTACAACGTTCCAAGTGGTTTTCTTCAGCGCTGTGGCCTTAGAACTCTCTTAACTATGTGCACAGTCCAATAAAGGCCGTAATATGGCCTTTTGCAGTCTAATAAAGGCTTCACACGTAAATCACGTGGTTTCACCTGCCTGCGCAGGTTACCATTGACTAGTCCTTTCAGTCTCAATGCGCTACTACGTCCCAAGTCGTTTTCATTAGCGCTGTTCCCTTAGAACACTCTTAACAACGTGCACAGTCATATAAAGGTTGTAATATGGCTTTTTGCAGTCTAATAAAAGCCTTACACGTAAATCGCGTGGTTCCATCTGCCTGCGCAGGTTACCATTGGACTATATCTTCCAGTCTCATTGCACTACAACGTTCCAAGAGGTTTTCCTCAGCGCTGTGGCCTTAGAACTCTCTTAACTATGTGCACAGTCCTATAAAGGCCGTAATATGGCCATTTGCAGTCTAATAAAGGCTTCACACGTAAATCACGTGGTTTCACCTGCCTGCGCAGGTTACCATTGACTAGTCCTTCCAGTCTCAATGCGCTACAACGTCCAAGGTCGTTTTCATTAGCGCTGTTGCCTTACAACACTCCTAACTACGTGCACAGTCCAATAAAGGGTGTATAGCCTTTTGCAGTCTAATAAAGGCCTCACACGTAAATCACGTGGTTTCACCTGCCTGCGCAGGTTACCATTGGACTAGACCTTCCAGTCTCAATGCGCTAAAACGTCCCAAGTCGTTTTTATTAGCGCTGTTGCCTTACAACACTCTTAACTACGTGCACAGTCCAATAAAGGGTGTATAGCCATTTGCAGTCTAATAAAGGCCTCACACGTAAATCACGTGGTTTCACCTGCCTGCGCAGGTTACCATTGGACTATTCCTGCCAGTCTCATTGCACTACAACGTTCCAAAATGTTTTTCTCAGCGCTGTCGCCTTAGAACTCTCTTAACTATGTGCACAGTCCTATAAAGGCCGTATTATGGCCTTTTGCAGTCTAATAAAGGCTTCACACGTAAATCACGTGGTTTCACCTGCCTGCGCAGGTTACCATTGACTAGTCCTTCCAATCTCAATGCGCTACAACGTCCAAAGTCGTTTTTATTAGCGCTGTTGCCTTACAACACTCCTAACTACGTGCACAGTCCAATAAAGGGTGTATAGCCATTTGCAGTCTAATAAAGGCCTCACACGTAAATCACGTGGTTTCACCTGCCTGCGCAGGTTACCATTGGACTATTCCTGCCAGTCTCAATGCACTACAACGTTCCAAGTGGTTTTCCTCAGCGCTGTGGCCTTACAACACTCTTAACTACGTGCACAGTCCTATAAAGGCTGTAATATGGCCTTTTGCAGTCTAATAAAAGCCTCACACGTAAATCGCGTGGTTCCATCTGCCTGCACAGGTTACCATTGGACTATTCCTTCCAGTCTCATTGCACTACAACGTTCCAAGTGGTTTTCCTCAGCGCTGTCGCCTTAGAACTCTCTTAACTATGTGCACAGTCCAATAAAGGCGTAATATGGCCTTTTGCAGTCTAATAAAGGCTTCACACGTAAATCACGTGGTTCCATCTGCCTGCGCAGGTTACCATTGGACTATTCCTTCCAGTCTCAATGCACTACAACGTTCCAAGTGGTTTTCCTCAGCGCTGTGGCCTTAAAACTCTCTTAACTATGTGCACAGTCCTATAAAAGCTGTAATATGGCTTTTTGCAGTCTAATAAAGGCTTCACACGTAAATCACGTGGTTTCACCTGCCTGCGCAGGTTACCATTGGACTAGTCCTTCCAGTCTCAATGCGCTACAACGTCCCAAGTCGTTTTCATTAGCGCCGTTGCCTTACAACACTCTTAACTACGTGCACAGTCCTATAAAGACCGAATATACCTTTTTGCAGTCCAATAAAGTCCGCACACGTAAATCACGTGGTTCCATCTGCCTGCGCAGGTTACCATTGGACTATTCCCGCCAGTCTCAATGCACTACAACGTCCAAAGTCGTTTTCATTAGCGCCATTGCCTTAAAACACTCTTAAGTACGTGCACAGTCCTATAAAGGCTGCAATATGGCCTTTTGCAGTCTAATAAAAACTTCGCACATCAATCACGCGGTTTCACCTGTCTGCGCAGGTTACCATTGGACTAGTCCTTCCATTCTCAATGCGCTACAACGTCCCAAGTCGTTTTTATTAGCGCCGCTGCCTTACAACACTCCTAACTGCGTGCACAGTCCTATAAAGGCTGTAATATGGCCTTTTGCAGTCTAATAAAGGCCTTGCACGTAAATCACGTGGTTTCACCTGCCTGCGCAAGTTACCATTGGACTATTCCTTCCAGTCTCAATGCACTACAACGTTCCAAGTGGTTTTCCTCAACGCTGTGGCCTTACAACTCTCTTAACTATGTGCACAGTCCAATAAAGGCCGTAATATGGCCTTTTGCCGTCTAATAAAGGCTTCACACGTAAATCACGTGGTTTCACCTGCCTGCGCGGGTTACCATTGGACTATTCCTTCCAGTCTCAATGCACTACAACGTTCCAAGTGGTTTTCCTCAGCGCTGTGGCCTTACAACACTCTTAACTACGTGCACAGTCCTATAAAGGCTGCAATATAGCCTTTTGCAGTCTAATAAAAACCTCGCACGTCAATCACGCGTTTTCACCTGTCTGCGCAGGTTACCATTGGACTATTCCTTCCAGTCTCATTGCACTACAACGTTCCAAGTGGTTTTCCTCAGCGCTGTGGCCTTAGAACACTCTTAACAACGTGCACAGTCATATAAAGGTTGTAATATGGCTTTTTGCAGTCTAATAAAAGCCTCACACGTAAATCACGTGGTTCCATCTGCTTACGCAGGTCACCATTGGACTATTTCTTCCAGTCTCAATGCACTACAACGTTCCAAGTTGTTTTCATTAGCGCCGCTGCCTTACAACACTCTTAACTACGTGCACAGTCCTATAAAGGCTGCAATATAGCCTTTTGCAGTCTAATAAAAACCTCGCACGTCAATCACGCGGTTTCACCTGTCTGCGCAGGATACCATTGGACTATTCCTTCCAGTCTCATTGCACTACAACGTTCTAAGTGGTTTTCCTCAGCGCTGTGGCCTTAGAACTCTCTTAACTATGTGCACAGTCCTATAAAGGCCGTAATATGGCTTTTTGCAGTCTAATAAAGGCTTCACACGTAAATCACGTGGTTTCACCTGCCTGCGCAGGTTACCATTGGACTAGCCGTTCCAGTCTCAATGCGCTCTAACGTCCCAAGTCGTTTTCATTAGCGCCGTTGCCTTAGAACACTCTTAACTACGTGCACAGTCATATAAAGGCTGTAATATGGCCTTTTGAAGTCTAATAAAAGCCTCACACGTAAATCGCGTGGTTCTATCTGCCTGCGCAGGTTGCCATTGGACTATTCCTTCCAGTTTCATTGCACTACAACGTTCCAAGAGGTTTTCCTCAGCGCTGTGGCCTTAGAACTCTCTTAACTACGTGCACAGTCCTATAAAGGCCGTAATATGGCCTTTTGCAGTCTAATAAAGGCTTCACACGTAAATCACGTGGTTTCACCTGCCTGCGCAGGTTACCATCGACTAGTCCTTCCAGTCTCAATGAGCTACAACGTCCAAAGTCGTTTTCATTAGCGCTGTTGCCTTACAACACTCCTAACTACGTGCACAGTCCAATAAGGGGTGTATAGCCATTTGCATTCTAATATAGGCCTCACACGTAAATCACGTGGTTTCACCTGCCTGCGCAGGTTACCATTGGACTAGTCCTTCCAGTCTCAATGCGCTACAACGTCCCAAGTCGTTTTCATTAGCGCCGTTGCCTTACAACACTCTTAACTACGTGCACAGTCCTATAAAGACCGTAATATACCTTTTTGCAGTCCAATAAAGGCCGCACACGTAAATCACGCGGTTTCAGCTGCCTGCACTGGTTACCATTGGACTTGTCGTTCCAGTCTCAATGCGCTATCACGTCCCAAGTCGTTTTCATTAGTGCCGCTGCCCTACAACACTCTTAACTACGTGCACAGTCCTATAAAGGCTGCAATATAGCCTTTTGCAGTCTAATAAAAACCTCGCACGTCAATCACGCGTTTTCACCTGTCTGCGCAGGTCACCATTGGACTATTCCTTCCAGTCTCATTGCACTACAACGTTCCAAGTGGTTTTCCTCAGCGCTGTGGCCTTAGAACACTCTTAACAACGTGCACAGTCATATAAAGGTTGTAATATGGCTTTTTGCAGTCTAATAAAAGCCTCACACGTAAATCACGTGGTTCCATCTGCTTGCGCAGGTTACCATTGGACTATTCCTTCCAGTCTCAATGCACTACAACGTTCCAAGTCGTTTTCATTAGCGCCGCTGCCTTACAACACTCTTAACTACGTGCACAGTCCTATAAAGGCTGTAATATGGCCTTTTGCAGTCTAATAAATGCCTTGCACGTAAATCACGTGGTTTCACCTGCCTGCGCAGGTTACCATTGGACTATTCCTTCCAGTCTCAACGCACTACAACGTTCCAAGTTGTTTTCCTCAGCGCTGTGGCCTTAGAACTCTCTTAAGTATGTGCACAGTCCTATAAAGGCCGTAATATGGCCTTTTGCAGTCTAATAAAAACCTCGCACGTCAATCACGCGTTTTCACCTGTCTGCGCAGGTTACCATTGGACTTGTCGTTCCAGTCTCAATGCGCTATCACGTCCCAAGTCGTTTTCCTTAGCGCCGCTGCCTTACAACACTCTTAACTACGTGCACAGTCCTGTAAAGCCTGTAATATGGCCTTTTGCAGTGTAATAAAGGCCTTGCACGTAAATCACGTAGTTTCACCTGCCTGCGCATTTTACCATTGGACTATTCCTTCCAGTCTCAATGCACTACAACGTTCCAGGTGGTTTTCCTCAGCGCTGTGGCCTTAGAACTCTCTTAACTATGTGCACAGTCCTATAAAGGCCGTAATATGGCTTTTTGCAGTCTAATAAAGGCTTCATACGTAGATCACGTGGTTTCACCTGCCTGCGCAGGTTACCATTGGACTATTCCTTCCAGTCTCAATGCAATACAACGTTCCAAGTGGTTTTCCTCAGCGCTGTGGCCTTACAACACTCTTAACTACGTGCACAGTCCTATAAAGGCTGCAATATAGCCTTTTGCAGTCTAAGAAAAACCTCGCACGTCAATCACGCGTTTTCACCTTTCTGCGCAGGTTACCATTGGACTATTCCTTCCAGTCTCATTGCACTACAACGTTCCAAGTGGTTTTCCTCAGCGCTGTGGCCTTAGAACACTCTTAACAACGTGCACAGTCATATAAAGGTTGTAATATGGCTTTTTGCAGTCTAATAAAAGCCTCACACGTAAATCACGTGGTTTCACCTGCCTGCACAGGTTACCATCGACTAGTCCTTCCAGTCTCAATGCGCTACAACGTCCAAAGTCGTTTTCATTGGCGCTGTTGCCTTACAACACTCCTAACTACGTGCACAGTCCAATAAAGGGTGTATAGCCATTTGCAGTCTAATATAGGCCTCACACGTAAATCACGTGGTTTCACCTGCCTGCGCAGGTTACCATTGGACTAGTCCTTCCAGTCTCAATGCGCTACAACGTCCCAAGTCGTTTTCATTAGCGCCGTTGCCTTACAACACTCTTAACTACGTGCACAGTCCTATAAAGACCGTAATATACCTTTTTGCAGTCCAATAAAGTCCGCACACGTAAATCACGGGGTTCCATCTGCCTGCGCAGGTTACCATTGGACTATTCCTGCCAGTCTCAATGCACTACAACGTTCCAAGTGGTTTTCCTCAGCGCTGTGGCCTTACAACACTCTTAACTACGTGCACAGTCCTATAAAGACTGAATATACCTTTTTGCAGTCCAATAAAGTCTGCACACGTAAATCACGTGGTTCCATCTGCCTGCGCAGGTTACCATTGGACTATTCCTGCCAGTCTCAATGCACTACAACGTCCCAAGTCGTTTTCAATAGCGCCGTTGCCTTACAACACTCTTAACTACGTGCACAGTCCTATAAAGACCGAATATACCTTTTTGCAGTGCAATAAAGTCCGCACACGTAAATCACGTGGTTCCATCTGCCTGCGCAGGTTACCATTGGACTATTCCTGCCAGTCTCAATGCACTACAACGTCCCAAGTCATTTTCAATAGCGCCATTGCCTTACAACACCCTTAACTACGTGCACAGTCCTATAAAGACCGTAATATACCTTTTTGCAGTCCAATAAAGGTTGCACACGTAAATCACGCGGTTTCAGCTGCCTGCACTGGTTACCATTGGACTTGTCGTTCCAGTCTCAATGCGCTATCACGTCCCAAGTCGTTTTCATTAGCTCCGCTGCCGTACAACACTCTTAACTGCGTGCACAGTCCTATAAAGGCTGTAATATGGCCTTTTGCAGTCTAATAAAGGCCTTGCACGTAAATCACGTGGTTTCACCTGCCTGCGCAGGTTACCATTGGACTATTCCTTCCAGTCTCAATGCACTACAACGTACCAAGTGGTTTTCCACGTCAATCACGCGGTTTCACCTGTCTGCGCAGGATACCATTGGACTATTCCTTCCAGTCTCAATGCACTACAACGTTCCAAGTGGTTTTCCTCAGCGCTGTGGCCTTAGAACTCTCTTAACTATGTGCACAGTCCAATAAAGGCCGTAATATGGCTTTTTGCAGTCTAATAAAAGCCTTACACGTAAATCGCGTGGTTCCATCTGCCTGCGCAGGTTACCATTGGACTATATCTTCCAGTCTCATTGCACTACAACGTTCCAAGTGGTTTTCCTCAGCGCTGTGGCCTTAGAACACTCTTAACAACGTGCACAGTCATATAAAGGTTGTAATATGGCTTTTTGCAGTCTAATAAAAGCCTCACACGTAAATCACGTGGTTCCATCTGCTTGCGCAGGTTACCATTGGACTATTCCTTCCAGTCTCAATGCACTACAACGTTCCAAGTCGTTTTCATTAGCGCCGCTGCCTTACAACACTCTTAACTACGTGCACAGTCCTATAAAGGCTGTAATATGGCCTTTTGCAGTCTAATAAATGCCTTGCACGTAAATCACGTGGTTTCACCTGCCTGTGCAGGTTACCATTGGACTATTCCTTCCAGTCTCAACGCACTACAACGTTCCAAGTTGTTTTCCTTAGCGCTGTGGCCTTAGAACTCTCTTAAGTATGTGCACAGTCCTAAAAAGGCCGTAATATGGCTTTTTGCAGTCTAATAAAGGCTTCACACGTAAATCACGTGGTTTCACCTGCCTGCGCAGGTTACCATTGGACTATTCCTTCCAGTCTCAATGCACTACAACGTTCCAAGTGGTTTTCCTCAGCGCTGTGGCCTTACAACACTCTTAACTACGTGCACAGTCCTATAAAGGCTGCAATATAGCCTTTTGCAGTCTAATAAAAACCTCGCACGTCAATCACGCGTTTTCACCTGTCTGCGCAGGTTACCATTGGACTTGTCGTTCCAGTCTCAATGCGCTATCACGTCCCAAGTCGTTTTCCTTAGCGCCGCTGCCTTACAACACTCTTAACTACGTGCACAGTCCTGTAAAGTCTGTAATATGGCCTTTTGCAGTGTACTAAAGGCCTTGCACGTAAATCACGTAGTTTCACCTGCCTGCGCATGTTACCATTGGACTTGTCGTTCCAGTCTCAATGCACTACAACGTTCCAAGTGGTTTTCCTCAGCGCTGTGGCCTTAGAACTCTCTTAACTATGTGCACAGTCCTATAAAGGCCGTAATATGGCTTTTTGCAGTCTAATAAAGGCTTCACACGTAAATCACGTGGTTTCACCTGCCTGCGCAGGTTACCATTGGACTATTCCTTCCAGTCTCAATGCAATACAACGTTCCAAGTGGTTTTCCTCAGCGCTGTGGCCTTACAACACTCTTAACTACGTGCACAGTCCTATAAAGGCTGCAATATAGCCTTTTGCAGTCTAATAAAAACCTCGCACGTCAATCACGCGTTTTCACCTGTCTGCGCAGGTTACCATTGGACTATTCCTTCCAGTCTCATTGCACTACAACGTTCCAAGTGGTTTTCCTCAGCGCTGTGGCCTTAGAACACTCTTAACAACGTGCGCAGTCATATAAAGGTTGTAATATGGCTTTTTGCAGTCTAATAAAAGCCTCACACGTAAATCACGTGGTTCCATCTGCTTGCGCAGGTTACCATTGGACTATTCCTTCCAGTCTCAATGCACTACAACGTTCCAAGTCGTTTTCATTAGCGCCGCTGCCTTACAACACTCTTAACTACGTGCACAGTCCTATAAAGGCTGCAATATAGCCTTTTGCAGTATAATAAAAACCTCGCACGTCAATCACGCGGTTTCACCTGTCTGCGCAGGATACCATTGGACTATTCCTTCCAGTCTCATTGCACTACAACGTTCCAAGTGGTTTTCCTCAGCGCTGTGGCCTTAGAACTCTCTTAACTATGTGCACAGTCCTATAAAGGCCGTAATATGGCTTTTTGCAGTCTAATAAAGGCTTCACACGTAAATCACGTGGTTTCACCTGCCTGCTCAGGTTACCATTGGACTAGCCGTTCCAGTCTCAATGCGCTCTAACGTCCCAAGTCGTTTTCATTAGCGCCGTTGCCTGAGAACACTCTTAACTACGTGCACAGTCATATAAAGGCTGTAATATGGCCTTTTGAAGTCTAATATAGGCCTCACACGTAAATCACGTGGTTTCACCTGCCTGCGCAGGTTACCATTGGACTAGTCCTTCCAGTCTCAATGCGCTACAACGTCCCAAGTCGTTTTCTTTAGCGCCGTTGCCTTACAACACTCTTAACTACGTGCACAGTCCTATAAAGACCGTAATATACCTTTTTGCAGTCCAATAAAGTCCGCACACGTAAATCACGGGGTTCCATCTGCCTGCGCAGATTACCATTGGACTATTCCTGCCAGTCTCAATGCACTACAACGTCCCAAGTCGTTTTCAATAACGCCGTTGCCTTACAACACTCTTAACTACGTGCACAGTCCTATAAAGACCGAATATACCTTTTTGCAGTGCAATAAAGTCCGCACACGTAAATCACGTGGTTCCATCTGCCTGCGCAGGTTACCATTGGACTATTCCTGCCAGTCTCAATGCACTACAACGTCCCAAGTCATTTTCAATAGCGCCATTGCCTTACAACACTCTTAACTACGTGCACAGTCCTATAAAGACCGTAATATACCTTTTTGCAGTCCAATAAAGGCCGCACACGTAAATCACGCGGTTTCAGCTGCCTGCACTGGTTACCATTGGACTTGTCGTTCCAGTCTCAATGCGCTATCACGTCCCAAGTCGTTTTCATTAGCGCCGCTGCCTTACAACACTCTTAACTACGTGCACAGTCCTATAAAGGCTGCAATATGGCCTTTTGCAGTCTAATAAAATTTTCGCACATCAATCACGCGGTTTCACCTGTCTGCGCAGGTTACCATTGGACTAGTCCTTCCATTCTCAATGCGCTACAACGTCCCAAGTCGTTTTTATTAGCGCCGCTGCCTTACAACACTCTTAACTGCGTGCACAGTCCTATAAAGGCTGTAATATGGCCTTTTGCAGTCTAATAAAGGCCTTGCACGTAAATCACGTGGTTTCACCTGCCTGCGCAGGTTACCATTGGACTATTCCTTCCAGTCTCAATGCACTACAACGTTCCAAGTGGTTTTCTTCAGCGCTGTGGCCTTAGAACTCTCTTAACTATGTGCACAGTCCAATAAAGGCCGTAATATGGCCTTTTGCAGTCTAATAAAGGCTTCACACGTAAATCACGTGGTTTCACCTGCCTGCGCAGGTTACCATTGACTAGTCCTTTCAGTCTCAATGCGCTACTACGTCCCAAGTCGTTTTCATTAGCGCTGTTCCCTTAGAACACTCTTAACAACGTGCACAGTCATATAAAGGTTGTAATATGGCTTTTTGCAGTCTAATAAAAGCCTTACACGTAAATCGCGTGGTTCCATCTGCCTGCGCAGGTTACCATTGGACTATATCTTCCAGTCTCATTGCACTACAACGTTCCAAGAGGTTTTCCTCAGCGCTGTGGCCTTAGAACTCTCTTAACTATGTGCACAGTCCTATAAAGGCCGTAATATGGCCATTTGCAGTCTAATAAAGGCTTCACACGTAAATCACGTGGTTTCACCTGCCTGCGCAGGTTACCATTGACTAGTCCTTCCAGTCTCAATGCGCTACAACGTCCAAGGTCGTTTTCATTAGCGCTGTTGCCTTACAACACTCCTAACTACGTGCACAGTCCAATAAAGGGTGTATAGCCTTTTGCAGTCTAATAAAGGCCTCACACGTAAATCACGTGGTTTCACCTGCCTGCGCAGGTTACCATTGGACTAGACCTTCCAGTCTCAATGCGCTAAAACGTCCCAAGTCGTTTTTATTAGCGCTGTTGCCTTACAACACTCTTAACTACGTGCACAGTCCAATAAAGGGTGTATAGCCTTTTTCGATGTCTAATAAAGGCCTCACACGTAAATCACGTGGTTTCACCTGCCTGCGCAGGTTACCATTGGACTATTCCTGCCAGTCTCATTGCACTACAACGTTCCAAAATGTTTTCCTCAGCGCTGTCGCCTTAGAACTCTCTTAACTATGTGCACAGTCCTATAAAGGCCGTATTATGGCCTTTTGCAGTCTAATAAAGGCTTCACACGTAAATCACGTGGTTTCACCTGCCTGCGCAGGTTACCATTGACTAGTCCTTCCAATCTCAATGCGCTACAACGTCCAAAGTCGTTTTTATTAGCGCTGTTGCCTTACAACACTCCTAACTACGTGCACAGTCCAATAAAGGGTGTATAGCCATTTGCAGTCTAATAAAGGCCTCACACGTAAATCACGTGGTTTCACCTGCCTGCGCAGGTTACCATTGGACTATTCCTGCCAGTCTCAATGCACTACAACGTTCCAAGTGGTTTTCCTCAGCGCTGTGGCCTTACAACACTCTTAACTACGTGCACAGTCCTATAAAGGCTGTAATATGGCCTTTTGCAGTCTAATAAAAGCCTCACACGTAAATCGCGTGGTTCCATCTGCCTGCACAGGTTACCATTGGACTATTCCTTCCAGTCTCATTGCACTACAACGTTCCAAGTGGTTTTCCTCAGCGCTGTCGCCTTAGAACTCTCTTAACTATGTGCACAGTCCAATAAAGGCGTAATATGGCCTTTTGCAGTCTAATAAAGGCTTCACACGTAAATCACGTGGTTTCACCTGCATGCGCAGGTTACCATTGACTAGTCCTTCCAGTCTCAATGCGCTACAACGTCCTAAGTCGTTTTCATTAGCGCTGTTGCCTTAGAACACTCTTAACAACGTGCACAGTCATATAAAGGTTGTAATATGGCTTTTTGCAGTCTAATAAAAGCCTCACACGTAAATCACGTGGTTCCATCTGCCTGCGCAGGTTACCATTGGACTATTCCTTCCAGTCTCAATGCACTACAACGTTCCAAGTGGTTTTCCTCAGCGCTGTGGCCTTAAAACTCTCTTAACTATGTGCACAGTCCTATAAAAGCTGTAATATGGCTTTTTGCAGTCTAATAAAGGCTTCACACGTAAATCACGTGGTTTCACCTGCCTGCGCAGGTTACCATTGGACTAGTCCTTCCATTCTCAATGCGCTACAACGTCCCAAGTCGTTTTTATTAGCGCCGCTGCCTTACAACACTCCTAACTGCGTGCACAGTCCTATAAAGGCTGTAATATGGCCTTTTGCAGTCTAATAAAGGCCTTGCACGTAAATCACGTGGTTTCACCTGCCTGCGCAAGTTACCATTGGACTATTCCTTCCAGTCTCAATGCACTACAACGTTCCAAGTGGTTTTCCTCAACGCTGTGGCCTTACAACTCTCTTAACTATGTGCACAGTCCAATAAAGGCCGTAATATGGCCTTTTGCAGTCTAATAAAGGCTTCACACGTAAATCACGTGGTTTCACCTGCCTGCGCGGGTTACCATTGGACTATTCCTTCCAGTCTCAATGCACTACAACGTTCCAAGTGGTTTTCCTCAGCGCTGTGGCCTTACAACACTCTTAACTACGTGCACAGTCCTATAAAGGCTGCAATATAGCCTTTTGCAGTCTAATAAAAACCTCGCACGTCAATCACGCGTTTTCACCTGTCTGCGCAGGTTACCATTGGACTATTCCTTCCAGTCTCATTGCACTACAACGTTCCAAGTGGTTTTCCTCAGCGCTGTGGCCTTAGAACACTCTTAACAACGTGCACAGTCATATAAAGGTTGTAATATGGCTTTTTGCAGTCTAATAAAAGCCTCACACGTAAATCACGTGGTTCCATCTGCTTACGCAGGTCACCATTGGACTATTTCTTCCAGTCTCAATGCACTACAACGTTCCAAGTTGTTTTCATTAGCGCCGCTGCCTTACAACACTCTTAACTACGTGCACAGTCCTATAAAGGCTGCAATATAGCCTTTTGCAGTCTAATAAAAACCTCGCACGTCAATCACGCGGTTTCACCTGTCTGCGCAGGATACCATTGGACTATTCCTTCCAGTCTCATTGCACTACAACGTTCTAAGTGGTTTTCCTCAGCGCTGTGGCCTTAGAACTCTCTTAACTATGTGCACAGTCCTATAAAGGCCGTAATATGGCTTTTTGCAGTCTAATAAAGGCTTCACACGTAAATCACGTGGTTTCACCTGCCTGCGCAGGTTACCATTGGACTAGCCGTTCCAGTCTCAATGCGCTCTAACGTCCCAAGTCGTTTTCATTAGCGCCGTTGCCTTAGAACACTCTTAACTACGTGCACAGTCATATAAAGGCTGTAATATGGCCTTTTGAAGTCTAATAAAAGCCTCACACGTAAATCGCGTGGTTCTATCTGCCTGCGCAGGTTGCCATTGGACTATTCCTTCCAGTTTCATTGCACTACAACGTTCCAAGAGGTTTTCCTCAGCGCTGTGGCCTTAGAACTCTCTTAACTACGTGCACAGTCCTATAAAGGCCGTAATATGGCCTTTTGCAGTCTAATAAAGGCTTCACACGTAAATCACGTGGTTTCACCTGCCTGCGCAGGTTACCATCGACTAGTCCTTCCAGTCTCAATGAGCTACAACGTCCAAAGTCGTTTTCATTAGCGCTGTTGCCTTACAACACTCCTAACAACGTGCACAGTCCAATAAGGGGTGTATAGCCATTTGCATTCTAATATAGGCCTCACACGTAAATCACGTGGTTTCACCTGCCTGCGCAGGTTACCATTGGACTAGTCCTTCCAGTCTCAATGCGCTACAACGTCCCAAGTCGTTTTCATTAGCGCCGTTGCCTTACAACACTCTTAACTACGTGCACAGTCCTATAAAGACCGTAATATACCTTTTTGCAGTCCAATAAAGGCCGCACACGTAAATCACGCGGTTTCAGCTGCCTGCACTGGTTACCATTGGACTTGTCGTTCCAGTCTCAATGCGCTATCACGTCCCAAGTCGTTTTCATTAGTGCCGCTGCCCTACAACACTCTTAACTACGTGCACAGTCCTATAAAGGCTGCAATATAGCCTTTTGCAGTCTAATAAAAACCTCGCACGTCAATCACGCGTATTCACCTGTCTGCGCAGGTCACCATTGGACTATTCCTTCCAGTCTCATTGCACTACAACGTTCCAAGTGGTTTTCCTCAGCGCTGTGGCCTTAGAACACTCTTAACAACGTGCACAGTCATATAAAGGTTGTAATATGGCTTTTTGCAGTCTAATAAAAGCCTCACACGTAAATCACGTGGTTCCATCTGCTTGCGCAGGTTACCATTGGACTATTCCTTCCAGTCTCAATGCACTACAACGTTCCAAGTCGTTTTCATTAGCGCCGCTGCCTTACAACACTCTTAACTACGTGCACAGTCCTATAAAGGCTGTAATATGGCCTTTTGCAGTCTAATAAATGCCTTGCACGTAAATCACGTGGTTTCACCTGCCTGCGCAGGTTACCATTGGACTATTCCTTCCAGTCTCAACGCACTACAACGTTCCAAGTTGTTTTCCTCAGCGCTGTGGCCTTAGAACTCTCTTAAGTATGTGCACAGTCCTATAAAGGCCGTAATATGGCCTTTTGCAGTCTAATAAAAACCTCGCACGTCAATCACGCGTTTTCACCTGTCTGCGCAGGTTACCATTGGACTTGTCGTTCCAGTCTCAATGCGCTATCACGTCCCAAGTCGTTTTCCTTAGCGCCGCTGCCTTACAACACTCTTAACTACGTGCACAGTCCTGTAAAGCCTGTAATATGGCCTTTTGCAGTGTAATAAAGGCCTTGCACGTAAATCACGTAGTTTCACCTGCCTGCGCATTTTACCATTGGACTATTCCTTCCAGTCTCAATGCACTACAACGTTCCAGGTGGTTTTCCTCAGCGCTGTGGCCTTAGAACTCTCTTAACTATGTGCACAGTCCTATAAAGGCCGTAATATGGCTTTTTGCAGTCTAATAAAGGCTTCATACGTAGATCACGTGGTTTCACCTGCCTGCGCAGGTTACCATTGGACTATTCCTTCCAGTCTCAATGCAATACAACGTTCCAAGTGGTTTTCCTCAGCGCTGTGGCCTTACAACACTCTTAACTACGTGCACAGTCCTATAAAGGCTGCAATATAGCCTTTTGCAGTCTAAGAAAAACCTCGCACGTCAATCACGCGTTTTCACCTTTCTGCGCAGGTTACCATTGGACTATTCCTTCCAGTCTCATTGCACTACAACGTTCCAAGTGGTTTTCCTCAGCGCTGTGGCCTTAGAACACTCTTAACAACGTGCACAGTCATATAAAGGTTGTAATATGGCTTTTTGCAGTCTAATAAAAGCCTCACACGTAAATCACGTGGTTTCACCTGCCTGCACAGGTTACCATCGACTAGTCCTTCCAGTCTCAATGCGCTACAACGTCCAAAGTCGTTTTCATTGGCGCTGTTGCCTTACAACACTCCTAACTACGTGCACAGTCCAATAAAGGGTGTATAGCCATTTGCAGTCTAATATAGGCCTCACACGTAAATCACGTGGTTTCACCTGCCTGCGCAGGTTACCATTGGACTAGTCCTTCCAGTCTCAATGCGCTACAACGTCCCAAGTCGTTTTCATTAGCGCCGTTGCCTTACAACACTCTTAACTACGTGCACAGTCCTATAAAGACCGTAATATACCTTTTTGCAGTCCAATAAAGTCCGCACACGTAAATCACGGGGTTCCATCTGCCTGCGCAGGTTACCATTGGACTATTCCTGCCAGTCTCAATGCACTACAACGTTCCAAGTGGTTTTCCTCAGCGCTGTGGCCTTACAACACTCTTAACTACGTGCACAGTCCTATAAAGACTGAATATACCTTTTTGCAGTCCAATAAAGTCTGCACACGTAAATCACGTGGTTCCATCTGCCTGCGCAGGTTACCATTGGACTATTCCTGCCAGTCTCAATGCACTACAACGTCCCAAGTCGTTTTCAATAGCGCCGTTGCCTTACAACACTCTTAACTACGTGCACAGTCCTATAAAGACCGAATATACCTTTTTGCAGTGCAATAAAGTCCGCACACGTAAATCACGTGGTTTCATCTGCCTGCGCAGGTTACCATTGGACTATTCCTGCCAGTCTCAATGCACTACAACGTCCCAAGTCATTTTCAATAGCGCCATTGCCTTACAACACCCTTAACTACGTGCACAGTCCTATAAAGACCTTAATATACCTTTTTGCAGTCCAATAAAGGCCGCACACGTAAATCACGCGGTTTCAGCTGCCTACACTGGTTACCATTGGACTTGTCGTTCCAGTCTCAATGCGCTATCACGTCCCAAGTCGTTTTCATTAGCTCCGCTGCCGTACAACACTCTTAACTGCGTGCACAGTCCTATAAAGGCTGTAATATGGCCTTTTGCAGTCTAATAAAGGCCTTGCACGTAAATCACGTGGTTTCACCTGCCTGCGCAGGTTACCATTGGACTATTCCTTCCAGTCTCAATGCACTACAACGTACCAAGTGGTTTTCCTCAGCGCTGTGGCCTTAGAACTCTCTTAACTATGTGCACAGTCCAATAAAGGCCGTAATATGGCCTTTTGCAGTCTAATAAAGGCTTCACACGTAAATCACGTGGTTTCACCTGCATTCGCAGGTTACCATTGACTAGTCCTTCCAGTCTCAATGCGCTACAACGTCCCAAGTCGTTTTCATTAGCGCTGTTGCCTTAGAACACTCTTAACAACGTGCACAGTCATATAAAGGTTGTAATATGGCTTTTTGCAGTCTAATAAAAGCCTCACACGTAAATCACGTGGTTCCATCTGCCTGCGCAGGTTACCATTGGACTATTCCTTCCAGTCTCAATGCACTACAACGTTCCAAGTGGTTTTCCTCAGCGCTGTGGCCTTAGAACTCTCTTAACTATGTGCACAGTCCTATAAAAGCTGTAATATGGCTTTTTGCAGTCTAATAAAGGCTTCACACGTAAATCACGTGGTTTCACCTGCCTGCGCAGGTTACCATTGGACTAGTCCTTCCAGTCTCAATGCGCTACAACGTCCCAAGTCGTTTTCATTAACGCCGTTGCCTTACAACACTCTTAACTACGTGCACAGTCCTATAAAGGCTGCAATATGGCCTTTTGCAGTCTAATAAAAACCTCGCACGTCAATCACGCGGTTTCACCTGTCTGCGCAGGTTACCATTGGACTATTCCTGCCAGTCTCAATGCACTACAACGTTCCAAGTGGTTTTCCTCAGCGCTGTGGCCTTAGAACTCTCTTAACTATGTGCACAGTCCTATAAAAGCTGTAATATGGCTTTTTGCAGTCTAATAAAGGCTTCACACGTAAATCACGTGGTTTCACCTGCCTGCGCAGGTTACCATTGGACTAGTCCTTCCAGTCTCAATGCGCTACAACGTCCCAAGTCGTTTTCATTAGCGCCGTTGCCTTACAACACTCTTAACTACGTGCACAGTCCTATAAAGACCGAATATACCTTTTTGCAGTCCAATAAAGTCCGCACACGTAAATCACGTGGTTCCATCTGCCTGCGCAGGTTACCATTGGACTATTCCTGCCAGTCTCAATGCACTACAACGTTCCAAGTGGTTTTCCTCAACGCTGTGGCCTTAGAACTCTCTTAACTATGTGCACAGTCCAATAAAGGCCGTAATATGGCCTTTTGCAGTCTAATAAAGGCTTCACACGTAAATCACGTGGTTTCACCTCCCTGCGCAGGTTACCATTGGACTATTCCTGCCAGTCTCAATGCACTACAACGTTCCAAGTGCTTTTCCTCAGCGCTGTGGCCTTACAACACTCTTAACTACGTGCACAGTCCTATAAAGGCTGCAATATAGCCTTTTGCAGTCTAATAAAAACCTCGCACGTCAATCACGCGTTTTCACCTGTCTGCGCAGGTTACCATTGGACTATTCCTTCCAGTCTCATTGCACTACAACGTTCCAAGTGGTTTTCCTCAGCGCTGTGGCCTTAGAACACTCTTAACAACGTGCACAGTCATATAAAGGTTGTAATATGGCTTTTTGCAGTCTAATAAAAGCCTCGCACGTAAATCACGTGGTTCCATCTGCTTACGCAGGTCACCATTGGACTATTCCTTCCAGTCTCAATGCGCTCTAACGTCCCAAGTCGTTTTCATTAGCGCCGTTGCCTTAGAACACTCCTAACTACGTGCACAGTCATATAAAGGCTGTAATATGGCCTTTTGAAGTCTAATAAAAGCCTCACACGTAAATCGCGTGGTTCTATCTGCCTGCGCAGGTTGCCATTGGACTATTCCTTCCAGTCTCAATGAGCTACAACGTCCAAAGTCGTTTTCATTAGCGCTGTTGCCTTACAACACTCCTAACTACGTGCACAGTCCAATAAAGGGTGTATAGCCATTTGCATTCTAATATAGGCCTCACACGTAAATCACGTGGTTTCACCTGCCTGCGCAGGTTACCATTGGACTAGTCCTTCCAGTCTCAATGCGCCACAACGTCCCAAGTCGTTTTCATTAGCGCCGTTGCCTTACAACACTCTTAACTACGTGCACAGTCCTATAAAGACCGTAATATACCTTTTTGCAGTCCAATAAAGTCCGCACACGTAAATCACGGGGTTCCATCTGCCTGCGCAGGTTACCATTGGACTATTCCTGCCAGTCTCAATGCACTACAACGTTCCAAGTGGTTTTCCTCAGCGCTGTGGCCTTACAACACTCTTAACTACGTGCACAGTCCTATAAAGACCGAATATACCTTTTTGTAGTCCAATAAAGTCTGCACACGTAAATCACGTGGTTCCATCTGCCTGCGCAGGTTACCATTGGACTATTCCTGCCAGTCTCAATGCACTACAACGTCCCAAGTCGTTTTCAATAGCGCCGTTGCCTCCTTACAACACTCTTAACTACGTGCACAGTCCTATAAAGACCGAATATACCTTTTTGCAGTCCAATAAAGTCCGCACACGTAAATCACGTGGTTCCATCTGCCTGCGCAGGTTACCATTGGACTATTCCTGCCAGTCTCAATGCACTACAACGTCCCAAGTCAATTTCCATAGCGCCATTGCCTTACAACACTCTTAACTACGTGCACAGTCCTATAAAGACCGTAATATACCTTTTTGCAGTCTAATAAAAGCCTCACACGTAAATCACGTGGTTCCATCTGCTTGCGCAGGTTACCATTGGACTATTCCTTCCAGTCTCAATGCACTACAACGTTCCAAGTCGTTTTCATTAGCGCCGCTGCCTTACAACACTCTTAACTACGTGCACAGTCCTATAAAGGCTGCAATATGGCCTTTTGCAGTCTTATAAAAACTTTGCACATCAATCACGCGGTTTCACCTGTCTGCGCAGGTTACCATTGGACTAGTCCTTCCATTCTCAATGCGCTACAACGTCCCAAGTCGTTTTTATTAGCGCCGCTGCCTTACAACACTCTTAACTGCGTGCACAGTCCTATAAAGGCTGTAATATGGCCTTTTGCAGTCTAATAAAGGCCTTGCACGTAAATCACGTGGTTTCACCTGCCTGCGCAGGTTACCATTGGACTATTCCTTCCAGTCTCATTGCACTACAACGTTCCAAGTGGTTTTCCTCAGCGCTGTGGCCTTAGAACTCTCTTAACTATGTGCACAGTCCAATAAAGGCCGTAATATGGCCTTTTGCAGTCTAATAAAGGCTTCACACGTAAATCACGTGGTTTCACCTGCCTGCGCAGGTTACCATTGACTAGTCCTTTCAGTCTCAATGCGCTACTACGTCCCAAGTCGTTTTCATTAGCGCTGTTGCCTTACAACACTCTTAACTACGTGCACAGTCCTATAAAGACCGAATATACCTTTTTGCAGTCCAATAAAGTCCGCACACGTAAATCACGTGGTTCCATCTGCCTGCGCAGGTTACCATTGGACTATTCCTGCCAGTCTCAATGCACTACAACGTCCCAAGTCATTTTCAATAGCGCCATTGCCTTACAACACTCTTAACTACGTGCACAGTCCTATAAAGAGCGTAATATACCTTTTTGCAGTCCAATAAAGGCCGCACACGTAAATCACGCGGTTTCAGCTGCCTGCACTGGTTACCATTGGACTTGTCGTTCCAGTCTCAATGCGCTATCACGTCCCAAGTCGTTTTCATTAGCGCCGCTGCCTTACAACACTCTTAACTACGTGCACAGTCCTATAAAGGCTGCAATATAGCCTTTTGCAGTCTAATAAAAACCTCGCACGTCAATCACGCGGTTTCACCTGTCTGCGCAGGTTACCATTGGACTAGTCCTTCCATTCTCAATGCGCTACAACATCCCAAGTCGTTTTTATTAGCGCCGCTGCCTTACAACACTCTTAACTGCGTGCACAGTCCTATAAAGGCTGTAATATGGCCTTTTGCAGTCTAATAAAGGCCTTGCACGTAAATCACGTGGTTTCACCTGCCTGCGCAGGTTACCATTGGACTATTCCTTCCAGTCTCAATGCACTACAACGTTCCAAGTGGTTTTCCTCAGCGCTGTGGCCTTAGAACTCTCTTAACTATGTGCACAGTCCAATAAAGGCCGTAATAGGGCCTTTTGCAGTCTAATAAAGGCTTCACACGTAAATCACGTGGTTTCACCTGCCTGCGCAGGTTACCATTGACTAGTCCTTTCAGTCTCAATGCGCTACTACGTCCCAAGTCGTTTTCATTAGCGCTGTTGCCTTAGAACACTCTTAACTACGTGCAAAGTCCTATAAAGACCGTAATATACCTTTTTGCAGTCCAATAAAGGCCGCACACGTAAATCACGCGGTTTCAGCTGCCTGCACTGGTTACCATTGGACTTGTCGTTTCAGTCTCAATGCGCTATCACGTCCCAAGTCGTTTTCATTAGCGCCGCTGCCTTACAACACTCTTAACTACGTGCACAGTCCTATAAAGGCTGCAATATGGCCTTTTGCAGTCTAATAAAAACTTCGCACATCAATCACGCGGTTTCACCTGTCTGCGCAGGTTACCATTGGCCTAGTCCTTCCATTCTCAATGCGCTACAACGTCCCAAGTCGTCTTTATTAGCGCCGCTGCCTTACAACACTCTTAACTGCGTGCACAGTCCTATAAAGGCTGTATTATGGCCTTTTGCAGTCTAATAAAGGTCTTGCACGTAAATCACGTGGTTTCACCTGCCTGCGCAGGTTACCATTGGACTATTCCTTCCAGTCTCAATGCACTACAACGTTCCAAGTGGTTTTCCTCAGCGCTGTGGCCTTAGAACTCTCTTAACTATGTGCACAGTCCAATAAAGGCCGTAATATGGCCTTTTGCAGTCTAATAAAGGCTTCACACGTAAATCACGTGGTTTCACCTGCCTGCGCAGGTTACCATTGACTAGTCCTTTCAGTCTCAATGCGCTACTACGTCCCAAGTCGTTTTCATTAGCGCTGTTGCCTTAGAACACTCTTAACAACGTGCACAGTCATATAAAGGTTGTATAGCCATTTGCAGTCTAATAAAGGCCTCACACGTAAATCACGTGGTTTCACCTGCCTGCGCAGGTTACCATTGGACTAGACCTTCCAGTCTCAATGCACTACAACGTCCCAAGTCGTTTTTATTAGCGCTGTTGCCTTACAACACACTTAACTACGTGCACAGTCCAATAAAGGGTGTATAGCCATTTGCAGTCTAATAAAGGCCTCACACGTAAATCACGTGGTTTCACCTGCCTGCGCAGGTTACCATTGGACTATTCCTGCCAGTCTCAATGCGCTACAACGTTCCAAGTGGTTTTCCTCAGCGCTGTGGCCTTACAACACTCTTAACTACGTGCACAGTCCTATAAAGGCTGTAATATAGCCTTTTGCAGTCTAATAAAAGCCTCACACGTAAATCGCGTGGTTCCATCTGCCTGCACAGGTTACCATTGACTAGTCCTTCCAGTCTCAATGCGCTACAACGTCCCAAGTCGTTTTCATTAGAGCTGTTGCCTTAGAACACTCTTAACAACGTGCACAGTCATATAAAGGTTGTAATATGGCTTTTTGCAGTCTAATAAAAGCCTCTCACGTAAATCACGTGGTTCCATCTGCTTACGCAGGTCACCATTGGACTATTCCTTCCAGTCTCAATGCACTACAACGTTCCAAGTTGTTTTCATTAGCGCCGCTGCCTTACAACACTCTTAACTACGTGCACAGTCCTATAAAGGCTGCAATATGGCCTTTTGCAGTCTAATAAAAACTTCGCACATCAATCACGCGGTTTCACCTGTCTGCGCAGGTTACCATTGGCCTAGTCCTTCCATTCTCAATGCGCTACAACGTCCCAAGTCGTCTTTATTAGCGCCGCTGCCTTACAACACTCTTAACTGCGTGCACAGTCCTATAAAGGCTGTATTATGGCCTTTTGCAGTCTAATAAAGGTCTTGCACGTAAATCACGTGGTTTCACCTGCCTGCGCAGGTTACCATTGGACTATTCCTTCCAGTCTCAATGCACTACAACGTTCCAAGTGGTTTTCCTCAGCGCTGTGGCCTTAGAACTCTCTTAACTATGTGCACAGTCCAATAAAGGCCGTAATATGGCCTTTTGCAGTCTAATAAAGGCTTCACACGTAAATCACGTGGTTTCACCTGCCTGCGCAGGTTACCATTGACTAGTCCTTTCAGTCTCAATGCGCTACTACGTCCCAAGTCGTTTTCATTAGCGCTGTTGCCTTAGAACACTCTTAACAACGTGCACAGTCATATAAAGGTTGTATAGCCATTTGCAGTCTAATAAAGGCCTCACACGTAAATCACGTGGTTTCACCTGCCTGCGCAGGTTACCATTGGACTAGACCTTCCAGTCTCAATGCACTACAACGTCCCAAGTCGTTTTTATTAGCGCTGTTGCCTTACAACACACTTAACTACGTGCACAGTCCAATAAAGGGTGTATAGCCATTTGCAGTCTAATAAAGGCCTCACACGTAAATCACGTGGTTTCACCTGCCTGCGCAGGTTACCATTGGACTATTCCTGCCAGTCTCAATGCGCTACAACGTTCCAAGTGGTTTTCCTCAGCGCTGTGGCCTTACAACACTCTTAACTACGTGCACAGTCCTATAAAGGCTGTAATATAGCCTTTTGCAGTCTAATAAAAGCCTCACACGTAAATCGCGTGGTTCCATCTGCCTGCACAGGTTACCATTGACTAGTCCTTCCAGTCTCAATGCGCTACAACGTCCCAAGTCGTTTTCATTAGAGCTGTTGCCTTAGAACACTCTTAACAACGTGCACAGTCATATAAAGGTTGTAATATGGCTTTTTGCAGTCTAATAAAAGCCTCTCACGTAAATCACGTGGTTCCATCTGCTTACGCAGGTCACCATTGGACTATTCCTTCCAGTCTCAATGCACTACAACGTTCCAAGTTGTTTTCATTAGCGCCGCTGCCTTACAACACTCTTAACTACGTGCACAGTCCTATAAAGGCTGCAATATAGCCTTTTGCAGTCTAATAAAAACCTCGCACGTCAATCACGCGGTTTCACCTGTCTGCGCAGGATACCAGTCCTATAAAGGCCGTAATATGGCTTTTTGCAGTCTAATAAAGGCTTCACACGTAAATCACGTGGTTTCACCTGCCTGCGCAGGTTACCATCGACTAGTCCTTCCAGTCTCAATGAGCTACAACGTCCAAAGTCGTTTTCATTAGCGCTGTTGCCTTACAACACTCCTAACTACGTGCACAGTCCAATAAAGGGTGTATAGCCATTTGCATTCTAATATAGGCCTCACACGTAAATCACGTGGTTTCACCTGCCTGCGCAGGTTACCATTGGACTAGTCCTTCCAGTCTCAATGCGCCACAACGTCCCAAGTCGTTTTCATTAGCGCCGTTGCCTTACAACACTCTTAACTACGTGCACAGTCCTATAAAGACCGTAATATACCTTTTTGCAGTCCAATAAAGTCCGCACACGTAAATCACGGGGTTCCATCTGCCTGCGCAGGTTACCATTGGACTATTCCTGCCAGTCTCAATGCACTACAACGTTCCAAGTGGTTTTCCTCAGCGCTGTGGCCTTACAACACTCTTAACTACGTGCACAGTCCTATAAAGACCGAATATACCTTTTTGCAGTCCAATAAAGTCTGCACACGTAAATCACGTGGTTCCATCTGCCTGCGCAGGTTACCATTGGACTATTCCTGCCAGTCTCAATGCACTACAACGTCCCAAGTCGTTTTCAATAGCGCCGTTGCCTCCTTACAACACTCTTAACTACGTGCACAGTCCTATAAAGACCGAATATACCTTTTTGCAGTCCAATAAAGTCCGCACACGTAAATCACGTGGTTCCATCTGCCTGCGCAGGTTACCATTGGACTATTCCTGCCAGTCTCAATGCACTACAACGTCCCAAGTCAATTTCAATAGCGCCATTGCCTTACAACACTCTTAACTACGTGCACAGTCCTATAAAGACCGTAATATACCTTTTTGCAGTCTAATAAAAGCCTCACACGTAAATCACGTGGTTCCATCTGCTTGCGCAGGTTACCATTGGACTATTCCTTCCAGTCTCAATGCACTACAACGTTCCAAGTCGTTTTCATTAGCGCCGCTGCCTTACAACACTCTTAACTACGTGCACAGTCCTATAAAGGCTGCAATATGGCCTTTTGCAGTCTTATAAAAACTTCGCACATCAATCACGCGGTTTCACCTGTCTGCGCAGGTTACCATTGGACTAGTCCTTCCATTCTCAATGCGCTACAACGTCCCAAGTCGTTTTTATTAGCGCCGCTGCCTTACAACACTCTTAACTGCGTGCACAGTCCTATAAAGGCTGTAATATGGCCTTTTGCAGTCTAATAAAGGCCTTGCACGTAAATCACGTGGTTTCACCTGCCTGCGCAGGTTACCATTGGACTATTCCTTCCAGTCTCAATGCACTACAACGTTCCAAGTGGTTTTCCTCAGCGCTGTGGCCTTAGAACTCTCTTAACTATGTGCACAGTCCAATAAAGGCCGTAATATGGCCTTTTGCAGTCTAATAAAGGCTTCACACGTAAATCACGTGGTTTCACCTGCCTGCGCAGGTTACCATTGACTAGTCCTTTCAGTCTCAATGCGCTACTACGTCCCAAGTCGTTTTCATTAGCGCTGTTGCCTTACAACACTCTTAACTACGTGCACAGTCCTATAAAGACCGAATATACCTTTTTGCAGTCCAATAAAGTCCGCACACGTAAATCACGTGGTTCCATCTGCCTGCGCAGGTTACCATTGGACTATTCCTGCCAGTCTCAATGCACTACAACGTCCCAAGTCATTTTCAATAGCGCCATTGCCTTACAACACTCTTAACTACGTGCACAGTCCTATAAAGACCGTAATATACCTTTTTGCAGTCCAATAAAGGCCGCACACGTAAATCACGCGGTTTCAGCTGCCTGCACTGGTTACCATTGGACTTGTCGTTCCAGTCTCAATGCGCTATCACGTCCCAAGTCGTTTTCATTAGCGCCGCTGCCTTACAACACTCTTAACTACGTGCACAGTCCTATAAAGGCTGCAATATGGCCTTTTGCAGTCTAATAAAAACTTTGCACACCAATCACGCGGTTTCACCTGTCTGCGCAGGTTACCATTGGACTAGTCCTTCCATTCTCAATGCGCTACAACATCCCAAGTCGTTTTTATTAGCGCCGCTGCCTTACAACACTCTTAACTGCGTGCACAGTCCTATAAAGGCTGTAATATGGCCTTTTGCAGTCTAATAAAGGCCTTGCACATAAATCACGTGGTTTCACCTGCCTGCGCAGGTTACCATTGGACTATTCCTTCCAGTCTCAATGCACTACAACGTTCAAAGTGGTTTTCCTCAGCGCTGTGGCCTTAGAACTCTCTTAACTATGTGCACAGTCCAATAAAGGCCGTAATATGGCCTTTTGCAGTCTAATAAAGGCTTCACACGTAAATCACGTGGTTTCACCTGCCTGTGCAGGTTACCATTGACTAGTCCTTTCAGTCTCAATGCGCTACTACGTCCCAAGTCGTTTTCATTAGCGCTGTTGCCTTAGAACACTCTTAACTACGTGCAAAGTCCTATTAAGACCGTAATATACCTTTTTGCAGTCCAATAAAGGCCGCACACGTAAATCACGCGGTTTCAGCTGCCTGCACTGGTTACCATTGGACTTGTCGTTTCAGTCTCAATGCGCTATCACGTCCCAAGTCGTTTTCATTAGCGCCGCTGCCTTACAACACTCTTAACTACGTGCACAGTCCTATAAAGGCTGTAATATAGCCTTTTGCAGTCTAATAAAAGCCTCACACGTAAATCGCGTGGTTCCATCTGCCTGCACAGGTTACCATTGGACTATTCCTTCCAGTCTCATTGCACTACAACGTTCCAAGTGGTTTTCCTCAGCGATGTCGCCTTAGAACTCTCTTAACTATGTGCACAGTCCAATAAAGGCGTAATATGGCCTTTTGCAGTCTAATAAAGGCTTCACACGTAAATCACGTGGTTTCACCTGCATGCGCAGGTTACCATTGACTAGTCCTTCCAGTCTCAATGCGCTACAACGTCCCAAGTCGTTTTCATTAGCGCTGTTGCCTTAGAACACTCTTAAAAACGTGCACAGTCATATAAAGGTTGAAATATGGCTTTTTGCAGTCTAATAAAAGCCTCACACGTAAATCACGTGGTTCCATCTGCCTGCGCAGGTTACCATTGGACTATTCCTTCCAGTCTCAATGCACTACAACGTTCCAAGTGGTTTTCCTCAGCGCTGTGGCCTTAGAACTCTCTTAACTATGTGCACAGTCATATAAAAGCTGTAATATGGCTTTTTGCAGTCTAATAAAGGCTTCACACGTAAATCACGTGGTTTCACCTGCCTGCGCAGGTTACCATTGCACTAGCCGTTCCAGTCTCAATGCGCTCTAACGTCCCAAGTCGTTTTCATTAGCGCCGTTGCCTTAGAACACTCTTAACTACGTGCACAGTCATATAAAGGCTGTAATATGGCCTTTTGCAGTCTAATAAAAGCCTCACACGTAAATCGCGTGGTTCCATCTGCCTGCGCAGGTTACCATTGGACTATTCCTTCCAGTCGGATTGCACTACAACGTTCCAAGAGGTTTTCCTCAGCGCTGTGGCCTTAGAACTCTCTTAACTATGTGCACAGTCCTATAAAGGCCGTAATATGGCCTTTTGCAGTCTAATAAAGGCTTCACACGTAAATCACGTGGTTTCACCTGCCTGCGCAGGTTACCATTGACTAGTCCTTCCAGTCTCAATGCGCTACAACGTCCAAAGTCGTTTTCATTAGCGCTGTTGCCTTACAACACTCCTAACTACGTGCACAGTCCAATAAAGGGTGTATAGCCATTTGCAGTCTAATAAAGGCCTCACACGTAAATCACGTGGTTTCACCTGCCTGCGCAGGTTACCATTGGACTAGTCCTTCCAGTCTCAATGCGCTACAACGTCCCAAGTCGTTTTCATTAGCGCTGTTGCCTTACAACACTCTTAACTACGTGCACAGTCCAATAAAGGGTGTATAGCCATTTGCAGTCTAATAAAGGCCTCACACGTAAATCACGTGGTTTCACCTGCCTGCGCAGGTTACCATTGGACTAGTCCTTCCAGTCTCATTGCGCTACAACGTCCCAAGTTGTTTTCATTAGCGCCGTTGCGTTACAACACTCTTAACTACGTGCACAGTCCTAGGCTGTAATATGGCCTTTTGCAGTCTAATAAAGGCATTGCACGTAAATCACGTGGTTTCACCTGCCTGCGCAAGTTACCATTGGACTATTCCTGCCCGTCTCAATGCACTACAACGTTCCAAGTGGTTTTCCTCAGCGCTGTGACCTTACAACACTCTTAACTACGTGCACAGTCCTATAAAGGCTGTAATATGGCCTTTTGCAGTCTAACAAAAGCCTCACACGTAAATCTCGTGGTTCCATCTGCCTGCGCAGGTTACCATTGGACTGTTTCTTCTAGTCTCGATGCACTACAACGTTCCAAGTGGTTTTCTTTAGCGCCATGGCCTTAGAACACTCTTAACTACGTCCACAGTCCTATAAAGACCGTAATATACCTTTTTGCAATCCAATAAAGGCCGCACACGTAAATCACGCGGTTTCAGCTGCCTGCACTGGTTACCATTGGACTTGTCGTTCCAGTCTCAATGCGCTATCACGTCCCAAGTCGTTTTCATTAGCGCTGTTGCCTTACAACACTCTTAACTACGTGCACAGTCCTATAAAGTCTGTAATATGGCCTTTTGCAGTCTAATAAAGGCTTCACACGTAAATCACGTGGTTTCACCTGCCTGCGCAGGTTACCATTGGACTATTCCTTCCAGTCTCAATGCACTACAACGTTCCAAGTGGTTTTCCTCAGCGCTGTGGCCTTACAACACTCTTAACTACGTGCACAGTCCTATAAAGGCTGCAATATAGCCTTTTGCAGTCTAATAAAAACCTGGCACGTCAATCACGCGTTTTCACCTGTCTGCGCAGGTTACCATTGGACTATTCCTTCCAGTCTCATTGCACTACAACGTTCCAAGTGGTTTTCCTCAGCGCTGTGGCCTTAGAACACTCTTAACAACGTGCACAGTCATATAAAGGTTGTAATATGGGTTTTTGCAGTCTAATAAAAGCCTCACACGTAAATCACGTGGTTCCATCTGCTTGCGCAGGTTACCATTGGACTATTCCTTCCAGTCTGATTGCACTACAACGTTCCAAGAGGTTTTCCTCAGCGCTGTGGCCTTAGAACTCTCTTAACTATGTGCACAGTCCTATAAAGGCCGTAATATGGCCTTTTGCAGTCTAATAAAGGCTTCACACGTAAATCACGTGGTTTCACCTGCCTGCGCAGGTTACCATTGACTAGTCCTTCCAGTCTCAATGCGCTACAACGTCCAAAGTCGTTTTCATTAGCGCTGTTGCCTTACAACACTCCTAACTACGTGCACAGTCCAATAAAGGGTGTATAGCCATTTGCAGTCTAATAAAGGCCTCACACGTAAATCACGTGGTTTCACCTGCCTGCGCAGGTTACCATTGGACTAGTCCTTCCAGTCTCAATGCGCTACAACGTCCCAAGTCGTTTTCATTAGCGCTGTTGCCTTACAACACTCTTAACTACGTGCACAGTCCAATAAAGGGTGTATAGCCATTTGCAGTCTAATAAAGGCCTCACACGTAAATCACGTGGTTTCACCTGCCTGCGCAGGTTACCATTGGACTAGTCCTTCCAGTCTCAATGCGCTACAACGTCCCAAGTTGTTTTCATTAGCGCCGTTGCGTTACAACACTCTTAACTACGTGCACAGTCCTAGGCTGTAATATGGCCTTTTGCAGTCTAATAAAGGCCTTGCACGTAAATCACGTGGTTTCACCTGCCTGCGCAAGTTACCATTGGACTATTCCTGCCCGTCTCAATGCACTACAACGTTCCAAGTGGTTTTCCTCAGCGCTGTGGCCTTACAACACTCTTAACTACGTGCACAGTCCTATAAAGGCTGTAATATGGCCTTTTGCAGTCTAACAAAAGCCTCACACGTAAATCTCGTGGTTCCATCTGCCTGCGCAGGTTACCATTGGACTGTTTCTTCTAGTCTCGATGCACTACAACGTTCCAAGTGGTTTTCTTTAGCGCCATGGCCTTAGAACACTCTTAACTACGTCCACAGTCCTATAAAGACCGTAATATACCTTTTTGCAATCCAATAAAGGCCGCACACGTAAATCACGCGGTTTCAGCTGCCTGCACTGGTTACCATTGGACTTGTCGTTCCAGTCTCAATGCGCTATCACGTCCCAAGTCGTTTTCATTAGCGCCGTTGCCTTACAACACTCTTAACTACGTGCACAGTCCTATAAAGTCTGTAATATGGCCTTTTGCAGTCTAATAAAGGCTTCACACGTAAATCACGTGGTTTCACTTGCCTGCGCAGGTTACCATTGGACTATTCCTTCCAGTCTCAATGCACTACAACGTTCCAAGTGGTTTTCCTCAGCGCTGTGGCCTTACAACACTCTTAACTACGTGCACAGTCCTATAAAGGCTGCAATATAGCCTTTTGCAGTCTAATAAAAACCTGGCACGTCAATCACGCGTTTTCACCTGTCTGCGCAGGTTACCATTGGACTATTCCTTCCAGTCTCATTGCACTACAACGTTCCAAGTGGTTTTCCTCAGCGCTGTGGCCTTAGAACACTCTTAACAACGTGCACAGTCATATAAAGGTTGTAATATGGGTTTTTGCAGTCTAATAAAAGCCTCACACGTAAATCACGTGGTTCCATCTGCTTGCGCAGGTTACCATTGGACTATTCCTTCCAGTCTCAATGCAGTACAACGTTCCAAGTCGTTTTCATTAGCGCCGCTGCCTTACAACACTCTTAACTACGTGCACAGTCCTATAAAGGCTGCAATATAGCCTTTTGCAGTCTAATAAAAACCTCGCACGTCAATCACGCGGTTTCACCTGTCTGCGCAGGATACCATTGGACTATTCCTTCCAGTCTCATTGCACTACAACGTTCCAAGTGGTTTTCCTCAGCGCTGTGGCCTTAGAACTCTCTTAACTATGTGCACAGTCCTATAAAGGCCGTAATATTGCTTTTTGCAGTCTAATAAAGGCTTCACACGTAAATCACGTGGTTTCACCTGCCTGCACAGGTTACCATTGGACTGTTCCTTCTAGTCTCAATGCACTACAACGTTTCAAGTGGTTTTCCTCAGCGCTGTGGCCTTAGAACTCTCTTAACTATGTGCACAGTCCTATAAAGGCCGTAATATGGCTTTTTGCAGTCTAATAAAGGCTTCACACGTAAATCACGTGGTTTCACCTGCCTGCGCAGGTTACCATTGGACTAGCCGTTCCAGTCTCAATGCGCTCTAACGTCCCAAGTCGTTTTCATTAGCGCCGTTGCCTTAGAACACTCTTAACTACGTGCACAGTCATATAAAGGCTGCAATATGGCCTTTTGCAGTCTAATACAGGCTTCACACGTAAATCACGTGGTTTCACCTGCTTGTGCAGGTTACCATCGACTAGTCCTTTCAGTCTCAATGCGCTGCAACGTCCAAAGTCGTTTTCATTAGCGCTGTTGCCTTACAACACTCCTAACTACGTGCACAGTCCAATAAAGGGTGTATAGCCATTTGCAGTCTAATATAGGCCTCACACGTAAATCACGTGGTTTCACCTGCCTGCGCAGGTTACCATTGGACTAGTCCTTCCAGTCTCAATGCGCTACAACGTCCCAAGTCGTTTTCATTAGCGCCGTTGCCTTACAACACTCTTAACTACGTGCACAGTCCTATAAAGACCGTAATATACCTTTTTGCAGTCCAATAAAGTCCGCACACGTAAATCACGTGGTTCCATCTGCCTGCGCAGGTTACCATTGGACAATTCCTGCCAGTTTCAATGCACTACAACGTTCCAAGTGGTTTTCCTCAGCGCTGTGGCCTTACAACACTCTTAACTACGTGCACAGTCATATAAAGGCTGCAATATGGCCTTTTGCAGTCTAATACAGGCTTCACACGTAAATCACGTGGTTTCACCTGCTTGTGCAGGTTACCATCGACTAGTCCTTTCAGTCTCAATGCGCTGCAACGTCCAAAGTCGTTTTCATTAGCGCTGTTGCCTTACAACACTCCTAACTACGTGCACAGTCCAATAAAGGGTGTATAGCCATTTGCAGTCTAATATAGGCCTCACACGTAAATCACGTGGTTTCACCTGCCTGCGCAGGTTACCATTGGACTAGTCCTTCCAGTCTCAATGCGCTACAACGTCCCAAGTCGTTTTCATTAGCGCCGTTGCCTTACAACACTCTTAACTACGTGCACAGTCCTATAAAGACCGTAATATACCTTTTTGCAGTCCAATAAAGTCCGCACACGTAAATCACGTGGTTCCATCTGCCTGCGCAGGTTACCATTGGACAATTCCTGCCAGTTTCAATGCACTACAACGTTCCAAGTGGTTTTCCTCAGCGCTGTGGCCTTACAACACTCTTAACAACGTGCACAGTCATATAAAGGTTGTAATATGGCTTTTTGCAGTCTAATAAAAGCCTCACACGTAAATCACGTGGTTCCATTTGCTTGCGCAGGTTACCATTGGACTATTCCTTCCAGTCTCAATGCACTACAACGTCCCAAGTCGTTTTCAATAGCGCCGTTGCCTTACAACACTCTTAACTACGTGCACAGTCCTATAAAGACCGAATATACCTTTTTGCAGTCCAATAAAGTCCGCACACGTAAATCACGTGGTTCCATCTGCCTGCGCAGGTTACCATTGGACTGTTCCTTCTAGTCTCGATGCACTACAACGTTCCAAGTGGTTTTCTTTAGCGCCATGGCCTTAGAACACTCTTAACTACGTGCACAGTCCTATAAAGACCGTAATATACCTTTTTGCAGTCCAATAAAGGCCGCACACGTATATCACGCGGTTTCAGCTGCCTGCACTGGTTACCATTGGACTTGTCGTTCCAGTCTTAATGCGCTATCACGTCCCAAGTCGTTTTCATTAGCGCCGCTGCCTTACAACACTCTTAACTACGTGCACAGTCCTATAAAGGCTGCAATATGGTCTTTTGCAGTCTAATAAAAACTTCGCACATCAATCACGCGGTTTCACCTGTCTGCGCAGGTTACCATTGGACTAGTCCTTCCATTCTCAATGCGCTACAACGTATCAAGTCGTTTTTATTAGCGCCGCTGCCTTACAACACTCTGAACTGCGTGCACAGTCCTATAAAGGCTGTAATATGGCCTTTTGCAGTCTAATAAAGGCCTTGCACGTAAATCACGTGGTTTCACCTGCCTGCGCAGGTTACCATTGGACTATTCCTTCCAGTCTCAATGCACTACAACGTTCCAAGTGGTTTTCCTCAGCGCTGTGGCCTTAGAACTCTCTTAACTATGTGCACAGTCCAATAAAGGCCGTAATATGGCCTTTTGCAGTCTAATAAAGGCTTCACACGTAAATCACGTGGTTTCACCTGCCTGCGCAGGTTACCATTGACTAGTCCTTTCAGTCTCAATGCGCTACTACGTCCCAAGTCGTTTTCATTAGCGCTGTTGCCTTAGAACACTCTTAACAACGTGCACAGTCATATAAAGGTTGTAATATGACTTTTTGCAGTCTAATAAAAGCCTTACACGTAAATCGCGTGGTTCCATCTGCCTGCGCAGGTTACCATTGGACTATTCCTTCCAGTCTCATTGCACTACAACGTTTCAAGAGGTTTTCCTCAGCGCTGTGGCCTTAGAACTCTCTTAACTGTGTGCACAGTCCTATAAAGGCCGTATTATGGCCTTTTGCAGTCTAATAAAGGCTTCACACGTAAATCACGCGGTTTCACCTGTCTGCGCAGGTTACCATTGGACTAGTCCTTCCATTCTCAATGCGCTACAACGTATCAAGTCGTTTTTATTAGCGCCGCTGCCTTACAACACTCTGAACTGCGTGCACAGTCCTATAAAGGCTGTAATATGGCCTTTTGCATTCTAATAAAGGCCTTGCACGTAAATCACGTGGTTTCACCTGCCTGCGCAGGTTACCATTGGACTATTCCTTCCAGTCTCAATGCACTACAACGTTCCAAGTGGTTTTCCTCAGCGCTGTGGCCTTAGAACTCTCTTAACTATGTGCACAGTCCAATAAAGGCCGTAATATGGCCTTTTGCAGTCTAATAAAGGCTTCACACGTAAATCACGTGGTTTCACCTGCCTGCGCAGGTTACCATTGACTAGTCCTTCCAGTCTCAATGCGCTACAACGTCCAAAGTCGTTTTCATTAGCGCTGTTGCCTTACAACACTCCTAACTACGTGCACAGTCCAATAAAGGGTGTATAGCCATTTGCAGTCTAATAAAGGCCTCACACGTAAATCACGTGGTTTCACCTGCCTGCGCAGGTTACCATTGGACTAGACCTTCCAGTCTCAATGCGCTACAACGTCCCAAGTCGTTTTTATTAGCGCTGTTGCCTTACAACACTCTTAACTACGTGCACAGTCCAATAAAGGGTGTATAGCCATTTGCAGTCTAATAAAGGCCTCACACGTAAATCACGTGGTTTCATCTGCCTGCGCAGGTTACGATTGGACTATTCCTGCCAGTCTCAATGCACTACAACGTTCCAAGTGGTTTTACTCAGCGCTGAGGCCTTACAACACTTTTAACTACGTGCACAGTCCTATAAAGGCTGTAATATGGCCTTTTGCAGTCTAATAAAAGCCTCACACGTAAATCGCGTGGTCCCATCTGCCTGCGCAGGTTACCATTGGACTATTCCTTCCAGTGTCATTGCACTACAACGTTCCAAGTGGTTTTCCTCAGCGCTGTCGCCTTAGAACTCTCTTAACTATGTGCACAGTCCAATAAAGGCCGTAATATGGCCTTTTGCAGTCTAATAAAGGCTTCACACGTAAATCACGTGGTTTCACCTGCATGCGCAGGTTACCATTGACTAGTCCTTCCAGTCTCAATGCGCTACAACGTCCCAAGTCGTTTTCATTAGCGCTGTTGCCTTAGAACACTCTTAACAACGTGCACAGTCATATAAAGGTTGTAATATGGCTTTTTGCAGTCTAATAAAAGCCTCACACGTAAATCACGTGGTTCCATCTGCCTGCGCAGGTTACCATTGGACTATTCCTTCCAGTCTCAATGCACTACAACGTTCCAAGTGGTTTTCCTCAGCGCTGTGGCCTTAGAACTCTCTTAACTATGTGCACAGTCCTATAAAGGCTGTAATATGGCTTTTTGCAGTCTAATAAAGGCTTCACACGTAAATCACGTGGTTTCACCTGCCTGCGCAGGTTACCATTGGACTAGTCCTTCCAGTCTTAATGCGCTACAACGTCCCAAGTCGTTTTCATTAGCGCTGTTGCCTTACAACACTCTTAACTACGGGCACAGTCCAATAAAGGGTGTATAGCCATTTGCAGTCTAATAAAGGCCTCACACGTAAATCACGTGGTTTCACCTGCCTGCGCAGGTTACCATTGGACTAGTCCTTCCAGTCTCAATGTGCTACAACGTCCCAAGTCGTTTTTATTAGCGCTGTCGCCTTACAACAATCTTAACTACGTGCACAGTCCAATAAAGGGTGTATAGCCATTTGCAGTCTAATAAAGGCCTCACACGTAAATCGCGTGGTTTCACCTGCCTGCGCAGGTTACCATTGGACTAGTCCTTCCAGTCTCAATGCGCTACAACGTCCCAAGTCGTTTTCATTAGCGCCGTTGCCTTACAACACTCTTAACTGCGTGCACAGTCCTATAAAGACCAAATATACCTTTTTGCAGTCCAATAAAGTCCGCACACGTAAATCACGTGGTTCCATCTGCCTGCGCAGGTTACCATTGGACTATTCCTGCCAGTCTCAATGCACTACAACGTCCAAAGTCGTTTTCATTAGCGCAATTGCCTTAAAACACTCTTAACTACGTGCACAGTCTTATAAAGACCGTAATAGACCTTTTTGCAGTCCAATAAAGGCCGCACACGTAAATCACGCGGTTTCAGCTGCCTGCACTGGTTACCATTGGACTTGTCGTTCCAGTCTCAATGCGCTATCACGTCCCAAGTCGTTTTCATTAGCGCCGCTGCCTTACAACACTCTTAACTACGTGCACAGTCCTATAAAGGCTGCAATATAGCCTTTTGCAGTCTAATAAAAACTTCGCACATCAATCACGCGGTTTCACCTGTCTGCGCAGGTTACCATTGGACTAGTCCTTCCATTCTCAATACGCTGCAACGTCCCAAGTCGTGTTTATTAGCGCCGCTGCCTTACAACACTCTTAACTGCGTGCACAGTCCTATAAAGGCTGTAATATGGCCTTTTGCAGTCTAATAAAGGCCTCACACGTAAATCACGTGGTTTCACCTGCCTGCGCAGGTTACCATTGGACTATTCCTTCCAGTCTCATTGCACTACAACGTTCCAAGAGGTTTTCCTCAGCGCTGTGGCCTTAGAACTCTCTTAACTATGTGCACAGTCCTATAAAGGCCGTAATATGGCCTTTTGCAGTCTAATAAAGGCCTCACACGTAAATCACGTGGTTTCACCTGCCTGCGCAGGTTACCATTGGACTAGTCCTTCCAGTCTCAATGCGCTACAACGTCCCAAGTCGTTTTCATTAGCGCCGTTGCCTTACAACACTCTTAACTACGTGCACAGTCCTATAAAGACCGAATATACCTTTTTGCAGTCCAATAAAGTCCGCACACGTAAATCACGTGGTTCCATCTGCCTGCGCAGGTTACCATTGGACTATTCCTGCCAGTCTCAATGCACTACAACGTCCAAAGTCGTTTTCATTAGCGCCATTGCCTTAAAACACGCTTAACTACGTGCACAGTCCTATAAAGGCTGTAATATGGGCTTTTGCAGTCTAACAAAAGCCTCACACGTAAATCTCGTGGTTCCATCTGCCTGCGCAGGTTACCATTGGACTTGTCGTTCCAGTCTCAATGCGCTATCACGTCCCAAGTCGTTTTCATTAGCGCCATGGCCTTAGAACACTCTTAACTACGTGCACAGTCCTATAAAGACCGTAATATACCTTTTTGCATTCCAATAAAAGCCGCACACGTAAATCACGCGGTTTCAGTTGCCTGCACTGGTTACCATTGGACTTGTCGTTCCAGTCTCAATGCGCTATCACGTCCCAAGTCGTTTTCATTAGCGCCGCTGCCTTACAACACTCTTAACTACGTGCACAGTCCTATAAAGGCTGCAATATGGCCTTTTGCAGTCTAATAAAAACTTCGCACATCAATCACGCGGTTTCACCTGTCTGCGCAGGTTACCATTGGACTAGTCCTTCCATTCTCAATGCGCTACAACGTCCCAAGTCGTGTTTATTAGCGCCGCTGCCTTACAACACTCTTAACTGCGTGCACAGTCCTATAAAGGCTGTAATATGGCCTTTTGCAGTCTAATAAAGGCCTTGCACGTAAATCACGTGGTTTCACCTGCCTGCGCAAGTTACCATTGGATTCCTTCCAGTCACAATGCACTACAACGTTCCAAGTGGTTTTCCTCAACGCTGTGGCCTTAGAACTCTCTTAACTATGTGCACAGTCCAATAAAGGCCGTAATATGGCCTTTTGCAGTCTAATAAAGGCTTCACACGTAAATCACGTGGTTTCACCTGCCTGCGCAGGTTACCATTGACTAGTCCTTCCAGTCTCAATGCGCTACAACGTCCCAAGTCGTTTTTATTAGCGCTGTTGCCCTAGAACACTCTTAACAACGTGCACAGTCATATAAAGGTTGTAATATGGCTTTTTGCAGTCTAATAAAAGCCTTACACGTAAATCGCGTGGTTCCATCTGCTTGCGCAGGTTACCATTGGACTATTCCTTCCAGTCTCATTGCACTACAACGTTCCAAGAGGTTTTCCTCAGCGCTGTGGCCTTAGAACTCTCTTAACTATGTGCACAGTCCTATAAAGGCCGTAATATGGCCTTTTGCAGTCTAATAAAGGCTTCACACGTAAATCACGTGGTTTCACCTGCCTGCGCAGGTTACCATTGACTAGTCCTTCCAGTCTCAATGCTCTACAACGTCCAAAGTCGTTTTCATTAGCGCTGTTGCCTTACAACACTCCTAACTACGTGCACAGTCCAATAAAGGGTGGATAGCCATTTGCAGTCTAATAAAGGCCTCACACGTAAATCACGTCGTTTCACCTGCCTGCGCAGGTTACCATTGGACTAGTCCTTCCAGTCTCAATGCACTATAACGTTCCAAGTGGTTTTCCTCAGCGCTGTGGCCTTACAACACTCTTAACTACGTGCACAGTCCTATAAAGGCTGCAATATAGCCTTTTGCAGTCTAATAAAAACCTGGCACGTCAATCACGCGTTTTCACCTGTCTGCGCAGGTTACCATTGGACTATTCCTTCCAGTCTCATTGCACTACAACGTTCCAAGTGGTTTTCCTCAGCGCTGTGGCCTTAGAACACTCTTAACAACGTGCACAGTCATATAAAGGTTGTAATATGGGTTTTTGCAGTCTAATAAAAGCCTCACACGTAAATCACGTGGTTCCATCTGCTTGCGCAGGTTACCATTGGACTATTCCTTCCAGTCTCAATGCACTACAACGTTCCAAGTCGTTTTCATTAGCGCCGCTGCCTTACAACACTCTTAACTACGTGCACAGTCCTATAAAGGCTGCAATATAGCCTTTTGCAGTCTAATAAAAACCTCGCACGTCAATCACGCGGTTTCACCTGTCTGCGCAGGATACCATTGGACTATTCCTTCCAGTCTCATTGCACTACAACGTTCCAAGTGGTTTTCCTCAACGCTGTGGCCTTAGAACTCTCTTAACTATGTGCACAGTCCTATAAAGGCCGTAATATTGCTTTTTGCAGTCTAATAAAGGCTTCACACGTAAATCACGTGGTTTCACCTGCCTGCGCAGGTTACCATTGACTAGTCCTTTCAGTCTCAATGCGCTACTACGTCCCAAGTCGTTTTTATTAGCGCTGTTGCCTTAGAACACTCTTAACAACGTGCACAGTCATATAAAGGTTGTAATATACCTTTTTGCAGTCGAATAAAGTCCGCACACGTAAATCACGTGGTTCCATCTGCCTGCGCAGGTTACCATTGGACTATTCCTGCCAGTCTCAATGCACTACAACGTTCCAAGTGGTTTTCCTCAGCGCTGTGGCCTTACAACACTCTTAACAACGTGCACAGTCATATAAAGGTTGTAATATGGCTTTTTGCAGTCTAATAAAAGCCTCACACGTAAATCACGTGGTTCCATCTGCCTGCGCAGGTTACCATTGGACTTGTCGTTCCAGTCTCAATGCGCTATCACGTCCCAAGTCGTTTTCATTAGCGCCATGGCCTTAGAACACTCTTAACTACGTGCACAGTCCTATAAAGACCGTAATATACCTTTTTGCATTCCAATAAAAGCCGCACACGTAAATCACGCGGTTTCAGTTGCCTGCACTGGTTACCATTGGACTTGTCGTTCCAGTCTCAATGCGCTATCACGTCCCAAGTCGTTTTCATTAGCGCCGCTGCCTTACAACACTCTTAACTACGTGCACAGTCCTATAAAGGCTGCAATATGGCCTTTTGCAGTCTAATAAAGGCCTTGCACGTAAATCACGTGGTTTCACCTGCCTGCGCAAGTTACCATTGGACTATTCCTTCCAGTCACAATGCACTACAACGTTCCAAGTGGTTTTCCTCAACGCTGTGGCCTTAGAACTCTCTTAACTATGTGCACAGTCCAATAAAGGCCGTAATATGGCCTTTTGCAGTCTAATAAAGGCTTCACACGTAAATCACGTGGTTTCACCTGCCTGCGCAGGTTACCATTGACTAGTCCTTCCAGTCTCAATGCGCTACAACGTCCCAAGTCGTTTTTATTAGCGCTGTTGCCCTAGAACACTTTTAACAACGTGCACAGTCATATAAAGGTTGTAATATGGCTTTTTGCAGTCTAATAAAAGCCTTACACGTAAATCGCGTGGTTCCATCTGCTTGCGCAGGTTACCATTGGACTATTCCTTCCAGTCTCATTGCACTACAACGTTCCAAGAGGTTTTCCTCAGCGCTGTGGCCTTAGAACTCTCTTAACTATGTGCACAGTCCTATAAAGGCCGTAATATGGCCTTTTGCAGTCTAATAAAGGCTTCACACGTAAATCACGTGGTTTCACCTGCCTGCGCAGGTTACCATTGACTAGTCCTTCCAGTCTCAATGCGCTACAACGTCCAAAGTCGTTTTCATTAGCGCTGTTGCCTTACAACACTCCTAACTACGTGCACAGTCCAATAAAGGGGGGATAGCCATTTGCAGTCTAATAAAGGCCTCACACGTAAATCACGTCGTTTCACCTGCCTGCGCAGGTTACCATTGGACTAGTCCTTCCAGTCTCAATGCACTATAACGTTCCAAGTGGTTTTCCTCAGCGCTGTGGCCTTACAACACTCTTAACTACGTGCACAGTCCTATAAAGGCTGCAATATAGCCTTTTGCAGTCTAATAAAAACCTGGCACGTCAATCACGCGTTTTCACCTGTCTGCGCAGGTTACCATTGGACTATTCCTTCCAGTCTCATTGCACTACAACGTTCCAAGTGGTTTTCCTCAGCGCTGTGGCCTTAGAACACTCTTAACAACGTGCACAGTCATATAAAGGTTGTAATATGGGTTTTTGCAGTCTAATAAAAGCCTCACACGTAAATCACGTGGTTCCATCTGCTTGCGCAGGTTACCATTGGACTATTTCTTCCAGTCTCAATGCACTACAACGTTCCAAGTCGTTTTCATTAGCGCCGCTGCCTTACAACACTCTTAACTACGTGCACAGTCCTATAAAGGCTGCAATATAGCCTTTTGCAGTCTAATAAAAACCTCGCACGTCAATCACGCGGTTTCACCTGTCTGCGCAGGATACCATTGGACTATTCCTTCCAGTCTCATTGCACTACAACGTTCCAAGTGGTTTTCCTCAGCGCTGTGGCCTTAGAACTCTCTTAACTATGTGCACAGTCCTATAAAGGCCGTAATATTGCTTTTTGCAGTCTAATAAAGGCTTCACACGTAAATCACGTGGTTTCACCTGCCTGCGCAGGTTACCATTGACTAGTCCTTTCAGTCTCAATGCGCTACTACGTCCCAAGTCGTTTTTATTAGCGCTGTTGCCTTAGAACACTCTTAACAACGTGCACAGTCATATAAAGGTTGTAATATGGCTTTTTGCAGTCTAATAAAAGCCTTACACGTAAATCGCGTGGTTCCATCTGCCTGCGCAGGTTACCATTGGACTGTTCCTTCTAGTTTCAATGCACTACAACGTTCCAAGTGGTTTTCCTCAGCGCTGTGGCCTTAGAACTCTCTTAACTATGTGCACAGTCCTATAAAGGCCGTAATATGGCTTTTTGCAGTCTAATAAAGGCTTCACACGTAAATCATGTGGTTTCACCTGCCTGCGCAGGTTACCATCGACTAGTCCTTTCAGTCTCAATGCGCTGCAACGTCCAAAGTCGTTTTCATTAGCGCTGTTGCCTTACAACACTCCTAACTACGTGCACAGTCCAATAAAGGGTGTATAGCCATTTGCAGTCTAATATAGGCCTCACACGTAAATCACGTGGTTTCACCTGCCTGCGCAGGTTACCATTGGACTAGTCCTTCCAGTCTCAATGCGCTACTACGTCCCAAGTCGTTTTTATTAGCGCTGTTGCCTTAGAACACTCTTAACAACGTGCACAGTCATATAAAGGTTGTAATATACCTTTTTGCAGTCGAATAAAGTCCGCACACGTAAATCACGTGGTTCCATCTGCCTGCGCAGGTTACCATTGGACTATTCCTGCCAGTCTCAATGCACTACAACGTTCCAAGTGGTTTTCCTCAGCGCTGTGGCCTTACAACACTCTTAACAACGTGCACAGTCATATAAAGACCGAATATACCTTTTTGCAGTCCAATAAAGTCCGCACACGTAAATCACGTGGTTCCATCTGCCTGCGCAGGTTACCATTGGACTATTCCTGCCAGTCTCAATGCACTACAACGTCTTCAATAAACAACAACATAAACAACATTTTCAATAGCGCCATTGCCTTACAACACGTGCACAGTCCTATAAAGGCTGTAATATGGCCTTTTGCAGTCTAACAAAAGCCTCACATGTAAATCTCTAGGTTCCATCTGCCTGCGCAGGTTACCATTGGACTGTTCCTTCTAGTCTCGATGCACTACAACGTTCCAAGTGGTTTTCTTTAGCGCCATGGCCTTAGAACACTCTTAACTACGTGCACAGTCCTATAAAGACCGTAATATACATTTTTGCAGTCCAATAAAGGCCGCACACGTAAATCACGCGGTTTCAGCTGCCTGCACTGGTTACCATTGCACTTGTCGTTCCAGTCTCAATGCGCTATCACGTCCCAAGTCGTTTTCATTAGCGCCGCTGCCTTACAACACTCTTAACTACGTGCACAGTCCTATAAAGGCTGCAATATGGCCTTTTGCAGTCTAATAAAAACTTCGCACATCAATCACGCGGTTTCACCTGTCTGCGCATGTTACCATTGGACTAGTCCTTCCATTCTCAATGCGCTACAACGTCCCAAGTCGTTTTTATTAGCGCCGCTGCCTTACAACACTCTGAACTGCGTGCACAGTCCTATAAAGGCTGTAATATGGCCTTTTGCAGTCTAATAAAGGCCTTTCACGTAAATCACGTGGTTTCACCTGCCTGCGCAGGTTACCATTGGACTATTCCTTCCAGTCTCAATGCACTACAACGTTCCAAGTGGTTTTCCTCAGCGCTGTGGCCTTAGAACTCTCTTAACTCTGTGCACAGTCCAATAAAGGCCGTAATATGGCCTTTTGCAGTCTAGTAAAGGCTTCACACGTAAATCACGTGGTTTCACCTGCCTGCGCAGGTTACCATTGACTAGTCCTTTCAGTCTCAATGCGCTACTACGTCCCAAGTCGTTTTTATTAGCGCTGTTGCCTTAGAACACTCTTAACAACGTGCACAGTCATATAAAGGTTGTAATATGGCTTTTTGCAGTCTAATAAAAGCCTTACACGTAAATCGCGTGGTTTCATCTGCCTGCGCAGGTTACCATTGGACTATTCCTTCCAGTCTCATTGCACTACAACGTTCCAAGAGGTTTTCCTCAGCGCTGTGGCCTTAGAACTCTCTTAACTATGTGCACAGTCCTATAAAGGCCGTAATATGGCCTTTTGCAGTCTAATAAAGGCCTCACACGTAAATCACGTGGTTTCACCTGCCTGCGCAGGTTACCATTGGACTATTCCTGCCAGTCTCAATGCACTACAACGTTCCAAGTGGTTTTACTCAGCGCTGTGGCCTTACAACACTTTTAACTACGTGCACAGTCCTATAAAGGCTGTAATATGGCCTTTTGCAGTCTAATAAATAAATCGCGTGGTTCCATCTGCCTGCGCAGGTTACCATTGGACTATTCCTTCCAGTGTCATTGCACTACAACGTTCCAAGTGGTTTTCCTCAGCGCTGTTGCCTTAGAACTCTCTTAACTATGTGCACAGTCCTATAAAGGCCGTAATATGGCCTTTTGCAGTCTAATAAAGGCTTCACACGTAAATCACGTGGTTTCACCTGCCTGCGCAGGTTACCATTGGACTAGTCCTTCCAGTCGCAATGTGCTGCAACGTCCCAAGTCGTTTTTATTAGCGCTGTCGCCTTACAACAATCTTAACTACGTGCACAGTCCAATAAAGGGTGTATAGCCATTTGCAGTCTAATAAAGTCCGCACACGTAAATCACGTGGTTCCATCTGCCTGCGCAGGTTACCATTGGACTATTCCTGCCAGTCTCAATGCACTACAACGTCCAAAGTCGTTTTCATTAGCGCCATTGCCTTAAAACACTCTTAACTACGTGCACAGTCCTATAAAGGCTGTAATATGGGCTTTTGCAGTCTAACAAAAGCCTCACACGTAAATCTCGTGGTTCCATCTGCCTGCGCAGGTTACCATTGGACTGTTCCTTCTAGTCTCGATGCACTACAACGTTCCAAGTGGTTTTCTTTAGCGCCATGGCCTTAGAACACTCTTAACTACGTGCACAGTCCTATAAAGACCGTAATATACCTTTTTGCAGTCCAATAAAGGCCGCACACGTAAATCACGCGGTTTCAGCTGCCTGCACTGGTTACCATTGGACTTGTCGTTCCAGTCTCAATGCGCTATCACGTCCCAAGTTGTTTTCATTAGCGCTGTTGCCTTAGAACACTCTTAACAACGTGCACAGTCATAAAAAGGTTGTAATATGGCTTTTTGCAGTCTAATAAAGGCCTCACACGTAAATCACGTGGTTTCACCTGCCTGCGCAGGTTACCATTGGACTATTTCTGCCAGTCTCAATGCACTACAACGTTCCAAGTGGTTTTACTCAGCGCTGTGGCCTTACAACACTTTTAACTACGTGCACAGTCCTATAAAGGCTGTAATATGGCCTTTTGCAGTCTAATAAAAGCCTCACACGTAAATCGCGTGGTTCCATCTGCCTGCGCAGGTTACCATTGGACTATTCCTTCCAGTGTCAATGCACTACGTAAATCACGTGGTTCCATCTGCCTGCGCAGGTTACCATTGGACTATTCCTGCCAGTCTCAATGCACTACAACGTCCAAAGTCGTTTTCATTAGCGCCATTGCCTTAAAACACTCTTAACTACGTGCACAGTCCTATAAAGGCTGTAATATGGGCTTTTGCAGTCTAACAAAAGCCTCACACGTAAATCTCGTGGTTCCATCTGCCTGCGCAGGTTACCATTGGACTGTTCCTTCTAGTCTCGATGCACTACAACGTTCAAAGTGGTTTTCTTTAGCGCCATGGCCTTAGAACACTCTTAACTACGTGCACAGTCCTATAAAGACCGTAATATACCTTTTTGCAGTCCAATAAAGGCCGCACACGTAAATCACGCGGTTTCAGCTGCCTGCACTGGTTACCATTGGACTTGTCGTTCCAGTCTCAATGCGCTATCACGTCCCAAGTTGTTTTCATTAGCGCTGTTGCCTTAGAACACTCTTAACAACGTGCACAGTCATATAAAGGTTGTAATATGGCTTTTTGCAGTCTAATAAAGGCCTCACACGTAAATCACGTGGTTTCACCTGCCTGCGCAGGTTACCATTGGACTATTTCTGCCAGTCTCAATGCACTACAACGTTCCAAGTGGTTTTACTCAGCGCTGTGGCCTTACAACACTTTTAACTACGTGCACAGTCCTATAAAGGCTGTAATATGGCCTTTTGCAGTCTAATAAAAGCCTCACACGTAAATCGCGTCGTTCCATCTGCCTGCGCAGGTTACCATTGGACTATTCCTTCCAGTGTCAATGCACTACAACGTTCCAAGTGGTTTTACTCATCGCTGTGGCCTTACAACACTTTTAACTACGTGCACAGTCCTATAAAGGCTGTAATATGGCCTTTTGCAGTCTAATAAAAGCCTCACACGTAAATCGCGTCGTTCCATCTGCCTGCGCAGGTTACCATTGGACTATTCCTTCCAGTGTCAATGCACTACAACGTTCCAAGTGGTTTTCCTCAGCGCTGTTGCCTTAGAACTCTCTTAACTATGTGCACAGTCCTATAAAGGCCGTAATATGGCCTTTTGCAGTCTAATAAAGGCTTCACACGTAAATCACGTGGTTTCACCTGCCTGCGCAGGTTACCATTGACTAGTCCTTCCAGTCTCAATGCGCTACAACGTCCAAAGTCGTTTTCATTAGCGCTGTTGCCCTACAACACTCCTAACTACGTGCACAGTCCTATAAAGGCTGTAATATGGCCTTTTGCAGTCTAATAAAAGCCTCACACGTAAATCGCGTGGTTCCATCTGCCTGCGCAGGTTACCATTGGACTATTCCTTCCAGTCTCATTGCACTACAACGTTCCAAGTGGTTTTCCTCAGCGCTGTCGCCTTAGAACACTCTTAACTACGTGCACAGTCCTATAAAGGCTGTAATATGGGCTTTTGCAGTCTAACAAAAGCCTCACACGTAAATCTCGTGGTTCCATCTGCCTGCGCAGGTTACCATTGGACTGTTCCTTCTAGTCTTGATGCACTACAACGTTCCAAGTGGTTTTCTTTAGCGCCATGGCCTTAGAACACTCTTAACTACGTGCACAGTCCTATAAAGACCGTAATATACCTTTTTGCAGTCCAATAAAGGCCGCACACGTAAATCACGCGGTTTCAGCTGCCTGCACTGGTTACCATTGGACTTGTCGTTCCAGTCTCAATGCGCTATCACGTCCCAAGTCGTTTTCATTAGCGCTGTTGCCTTAGAACTCTCTTAACTATGTGCACAGTCCTATAAAGGCTGTAATATGGCTTTTTGCAGTCTAATAAAGGCTTCACACGTAAATCACGTGGTTTCACCTGCCTGCGCAGGTTACCATTGGACTAGTCCTTCCAGTCTTAATGCGCTACAACGTCCCAAGTCGTTTTCATTAGCGCTGTTGCCTTACAACACTCTTAACTACGGGCACAGTCCAATAAAGGGTGTATAGCCATTTGCAGTCTAATAAAGGCCTCACACGTAAATCACGTGGTTTCACCTGCTTGCGCAGGTTACCATTGGACTAGTCCTTCCAGTCTCAATGTGCTACAACGTCCCAAGTCGTGTTTATTAGCGCTGTCGCCTTACAACAATCTTAACTACGTGCACAGTCCAATAAAGGGTGTATAGCCATTTGCAGTCTAATAAAGGCCTCACACGTAAATCACGTGGTTTCACCTGCCTGCGCAGGTTACCATTGGACTAGTCCTTCCAGTCTCAATGCGCTACAACGTCCCAAGTCGTTTTCATTAGCGCCGTTGCCTTACAACACTCTTAACTACGTGCACAGTCCTATAAAGACCGAATATACCTTTTTGCAGTCCAATAAAGTCCGCACACGTAAATCACGTGGTTCCATCTGCCTGCACAGGTTACCATTGGACTATTCCTGCCAGTCTCAATGCACTACAACGTCCAAAGTCGTTTTCATTAGCGCTGTGGCCTTAAAACACTCTTAACTACGTGCACAGTCCTATAAAGGCTGTAATATGGGCTTTTGAAGTCTAACAAAAGCCTCACACGTAAATCTCGTGGTTCCATCTGCCTGCGCAGGTTACCATTGGACTGTTCCTTCCAGTCTCATTGCACTACAACGTTTCAAGAGGTTTTCCTCAGCGCTGTGGCCTTAGAACTCTCTTAACTATGTGCACAGTCCTATAAAGGCCGTAATATGGCCTTTTGCAGTCTAATAAAGGCTTCACACGTAAATCACGTGGTTTCACCTGCCTGCGCAGGTTACCATTGACTAGTCCTTCCAGTCTCAATGCGCTACAACGTCCAAAGTCGTTTTCATTAGCGCTGTTGCCTTACAACACTCCTAACTACGTGAACAGTCCAATAAAGGGTGGATAGCCATTTGCAGTCTAATAAAGGCCTCACACGTAAATCACGTGGTTTCACCTGCCTGCGCAGGTTACCCTTGGACTAGTCCTTCCAGTCTCAATGCACTATAACGTCCCAAGTCGTTTTTATTAGCGCTGTTGCCTTACAACACTCTTAACTACGTGCACAGTCCAATAAAGGGTGTATAGCCATTTGCAGTCTAATAAAGGCCTCACACGTAAATCACGTGGTTTCACCTGCCTGCGCAGGTTACCATTGGACTGTTCCTTCTAGTCTCGATGCACTACAACGTTCCAAGTGGTTTTCTTTAGCGCCATGGCCTTAGAACACTCTTAACTACGTGCACAGTCCTATAAAGACCGTAATATACCTTTTTGCAGTCCAATAAAGGCCGCACACGTAAATCACGCGGTTTCAGCTGCCTGCACTGGTTACCATTGGACTTGTCGTTCCAGTCTCAATGAGCTATCACGTCCCAAGTCGTTTTCATTAGCGCCGTTGCCTTAGAACACTCTTAACTACGTGCACAGTCATATAAAGGCTGTATTATGGCCTTTTGCAGTCTAATAAAAGCCTCACACGTAAATCGCGTGGTTCCATCTGCCAGCGCAGGTTACCATTGGACTATTCCTTCCAGTCTCATTGCACTACAACGTTCCAAGAGGTTTTCCTCAGCGCTGTGGCCTTAGAACTCTCTTAACTATGTGCACAGTCCTATAAAGGCCGTAATATGGCCTTTTGCAGTCTAATAAAGGCTTCACACGTAAATCACCTGGTTTGACCTGCCTGCGCAGGTTACCATTGACTAGTCCTTCCAGTCTCAATGCGCTACAACGTCCAAAGTCGTTTTCATTAGCGCTGTTGCCTTACAACACTCTTAACTACGTGCACAGTCCAATAAAGGGTGTATAGCCATTTGCAGTCTAATAAAGGCCTCACACGTAAATCACGTGGTTTCACCTGCCTGCGCAGGTTACCATTGGACTAGTCCTTCCAGTTTCAATGCGCTACAACCTCCCAAGTCGTTTTCATTAGCGCCGTTGCCTTACAACACTCTTAACTACGTGCACAGTCCTATAAAGACCGTAATATACCATTTTGCAGTCCAATAAAGTCCGCACACGTAAATCACGTGGTTCCATCTGCCTGCGCAGGTTACCATTGGACTATTCCTGCCAGTCTCAATGCACTACAACGTTTCAAGTGGTTTTCCTCAGCGCTGTGGCCTTACAACACTCTTAACTACGTGCACAGTCCTATAAAGGCTGTAATATGGCCTTTTGCAGTCTAACAAAAGCCTCACACGGAAATCTGGTGGTTCCATCTGCCTGCGCAGGTTACCATTGGACTGTTCCTTCTAGTCTCGATGCACTACAACGTTCCAAGTGGTTTTCTTTAGCGCCATGGCCTTAGAACACTCTTAACTACGTGCACAGTCCTATAAAGACCGTAATATACCTTTTTTCAGTCCAATAATGGCCGCCCACGTAAATCACGCGGTTTCAGCTGCCTGCACTGGTTACAATTGGACTTGTCGTTCCAGTCTCAATGCGCTATTACGTCCCAAGTCGTTTTCATTAGCGCCGCTGCCTTACAACACTCTTAACTACGTGCACAGTCCTATAAAGGCTGCAATATGGCCTTTTGCAGTCTAATAAAAGCCTCACACGTAAATCGCGTGGTTCCATCTGCCAGCGCAGGTTACCATTGGACTATTCCTTCCAGTCTCATTGCACTACAACGTTCCAAGAGGTTTTCCTCAGCGGTGTGGCCTTAGAACACTCTTAACTATGTGCACAGTCCTATAAAGGCCGTAATATGGCCTTTTGCAGTCTAATAAAGGCTTCACACGTAAATCACCTGGTTTGACCTGCCTGCGCAGGTTACCATTGACTAGTCCTTCCAGTCTCAATGCGCTACAACGTCCAAAGTCGTTTTCATTAGCGCTGTTGCCTTAAAACACTCCTAACTACGTGCACAGTACAATAAAGGGTGTATAGCCATTTGCAGTCTAATAAAGGCCTCACACGTAAATCACGTGGTTTCACCTGCCTGCGCAGGTTACCATTGGACTAGTCCTTCCAGTCTCAATGCGCTACAACGTCCCAAGTCGTTTTCATTAGCGCTGTTGCCTTACAACACTCTTAACTACGTGCACAGTCCTATAAAGGCTGTAATATGGCCTTTTGCAGTCTAACAAAAGCCTCACACGTAAATCTCGTGGTTCCATCTGCCTGCGCAGGTTACCATTGGACTGTTCCTTCTAGTCTCGATGCACTACAACGTTCCAAGTGGTTTTCTTTAGCGCCATGGCCTTAGAACACTCTTAACTACGTGCACAGTCCTATAAAGACCGTAATATACCTTTTTGCAGTCCAATAATGGCCGCACACGTAAATCACGCGGTTTCAGCTGCCTGCACTGGTTACCATTGGACTTGTCGTTCCAGTCTCAATGCGCTATCACATCCCAAGTCGTTTTCATTAGCGCCGCTGCCTTACAACACTCTTAACTACGTGCACAGTCCTATAAAGGCTGCAATATGGCCTTTTGCAGTCTAATAAAAACCTCGCACGTCAATCACGCGGTTTCACCTGTCTGCGCAGGTTACCATTGGACTAGTCCTTCCATTCTCAATGCGCTACAACGTCCCAAGTCGTTTTTATTAGCGCCGCTGCCTTACAACACTCTTAACTATGTGCACAGTCCAATAAAGGCTGTAATATGGCCTTTTGCAGTCTAATAAAGGCTTCACACGTAAATCACGTGGTTTCACCTGCCTGCGCAGGTTACCATTGACTAGTCCTTCCAGTCTCAATGCGCTACAACGTCCAAAGTCGTTTTCATTAGCGCTGTTGCCTTACAACACTCCTAACTACGTGAACAGTCCAATAAAGGGTGGATAGCCATTTGCAGTCTAATAAAGGCCTCACACGTAAATCACGTGGTTTCACCTGCCTGCGCAGGTTACCATTGGACTGTTCCTTCTAGTCTCGATGCACTACAACGTTCCAAGTGGTTTTCTTTAGCGCCATGGCCTTAGAACACTCTTAACTACGTGCACAGTCCTATAAAGACCGTAATATACCTTTTTGCAGTCCAATAAAGGCCGCACACGTAAATCACGCGGTTTCAGCTGCCTGCACTGGTTACCATTGGACTTGTCGTTCCAGTCTCAATGAGCTATCACGTCCCAAGTCGTTTTCATTAGCGCCGTTGCCTTAGAACACTCTTAACTACGTGCACAGTCATATAAAGGCTGTATTATGGCCTTTTGCAGTCTAATAAAAGCCTCACACGTAAATCGCGTGGTTCCATCTGCCAGCGCAGGTTACCATTGGACTATTCCTTCCAGTCTCATTGCACTACAACGTTCCAAGAGGTTTTCCTCAGCGCTGTGGCCTTAGAACTCTCTTAACTATGTGCACAGTCCTATAAAGGCCGTAATATGGCCTTTTGCAGTCTAATAAAGGCTTCACACGTAAATCACCTGGTTTGACCTGCCTGCGCAGGTTACCATTGACTAGTCCTTCCAGTCTCAATGCGCTACAACGTCCAAAGTCGTTTTCATTAGCGCTGTTGCCTTACAACACTCTTAACTACGTGCACAGTCCAATAAAGGGTGTATAGCCATTTGCAGTCTAATAAAGGCCTCACACGTAAATCACGTGGTTTCACCTGCCTGCGCAGGTTACCATTGGACTAGTCCTTCCAGTTTCAATGCGCTACAACCTCCCAAGTCGTTTTCATTAGCGCCGTTGCCTTACAACACTCTTAACTACGTGCACAGTCCTATAAAGACCGTAATATACCATTTTGCAGTCCAATAAAGTCCGCACACGTAAATCACGTGGTTCCATCTGCCTGCGCAGGTTACCATTGGACTATTCCTGCCAGTCTCAATGCACTACAACGTTTCAAGTGGTTTTCCTCAGCGCTGTGGCCTTACAACACTCTTAACTACGTGCACAGTCCTATAAAGGCTGTAATATGGCCTTTTGCAGTCTAACAAAAGCCTCACACGGAAATCTGGTGGTTCCATCTGCCTGCGCAGGTTACCATTGGACTGTTCCTTCTAGTCTCGATGCACTACAACGTTCCAAGTGGTTTTCTTTAGCGCCATGGCCTTAGAACACTCTTAACTACGTGCACAGTCCTATAAAGACCGTAATATACCTTTTTTCAGTCCAATAATGGCCGCCCACGTAAATCACGCGGTTTCAGCTGCCTGCACTGGTTACAATTGGACTTGTCGTTCCAGTCTCAATGCGCTATTACGTCCCAAGTCGTTTTCATTAGCGCCGCTGCCTTACAACACTCTTAACTACGTGCACAGTCCTATAAAGGCTGCAATATGGCCTTTTGCAGTCTAATAAAAGCCTCACACGTAAATCGCGTGGTTCCATCTGCCAGCGCAGGTTACCATTGGACTATTCCTTCCAGTCTCATTGCACTACAACGTTCCAAGAGGTTTTCCTCAGCGGTGTGGCCTTAGAACACTCTTAACTATGTGCACAGTCCTATAAAGGCCGTAATATGGCCTTTTGCAGTCTAATAAAGGCTTCACACGTAAATCACCTGGTTTGACCTGCCTGCGCAGGTTACCATTGACTAGTCCTTCCAGTCTCAATGCGCTACAACGTCCAAAGTCGTTTTCATTAGCGCTGTTGCCTTAAAACACTCCTAACTACGTGCACAGTACAATAAAGGGTGTATAGCCATTTGCAGTCTAATAAAGGCCTCACACGTAAATCACGTGGTTTCACCTGCCTGCGCAGGTTACCATTGGACTAGTCCTTCCAGTCTCAATGCGCTACAACGTCCCAAGTCGTTTTCATTAGCGCTGTTGCCTTACAACACTCTTAACTACGTGCACAGTCCTATAAAGGCTGTAATATGGCCTTTTGCAGTCTAACAAAAGCCTCACACGTAAATCTCGTGGTTCCATCTGCCTGCGCAGGTTACCATTGGACTGTTCCTTCTAGTCTCGATGCACTACAACGTTCCAAGTGGTTTTCTTTAGCGCCATGGCCTTAGAACACTCTTAACTACGTGCACAGTCCTATAAAGACCGTAATATACCTTTTTGCAGTCCAATAATGGCCGCACACGTAAATCACGCGGTTTCAGCTGCCTGCACTGGTTACCATTGGACTTGTCGTTCCAGTCTCAATGCGCTATCACATCCCAAGTCGTTTTCATTAGCGCCGCTGCCTTACAACACTCTTAACTACGTGCACAGTCCTATAAAGGCTGCAATATGGCCTTTTGCAGTCTAATAAAAACCTCGCACGTCAATCACGCGGTTTCACCTGTCTGCGCAGGTTACCATTGGACTAGTCCTTCCATTCTCAATGCGCTACAACGTCCCAAGTCGTTTTTATTAGCGCCGCTGCCTTACAACACTCTTAACTATGTGCACAGTCCAATAAAGGCTGTAATATGGCCTTTTGCAGTCTAATAAAGGCTTCACACGTAAATCACGTGGTTTCACCTGCCTGCGCAGGTTACCATTGACTAGTCCTTCCAGTCTCAATGCGCTACAACGTCCCAAGTCGTTTTTATTAGCGCTGTTGCCTTAGAACACTCTTAACAACGTGCACAGTCATATAAAGGTTGTAATATGGCTTTTTGCAGTCTAATAAAAGCCTTACACGTAAATCGCGTGGTTCCATCTGCCTGCGCAGGTTACCATTGGACTATTCCTTCCAGTCTCATTGCACTACAACGTTCCAAGAGGTTTTCCTCAGCGCTGTGGCCTTAGAACTCTCTTAACTATGTGCACAGTCCTTTAAAGGCCGTAATATGGCCTTTTGCAGTCTAATAAAGGCTTCACACGTAAATCACGTGGTTTCACCTGCCTGCGCAGGTTACCATTGACTAGTCCTTCCAGTCTCAATGCGCTACAACGTCCAAAGTCGTTTTCATTAGCGCTGTTGCCTTACAACACTCCTAACTACGTGCACAGTCCAATAAAGGGTGGATAGCCATTTGCAGTCTAATAAAGGCCTCACACGTAAATCACGTGGTTTCACCTGCCTGCGCAGGTTACCATTGGACTAGTCCTTCCAGTCTCAATGCACTATAACGTCCCAAGTCGTTTTTATTAGCGCTGTTGCCTTACAACACTCTTAACTACGTGCACAGTCCAATAAAGGGTGTATAGCCATTTGCAGTCTAATAAAGGCCTCACACGTAAATCACGTGGTTTCACCTGCCTGCGCAGGTTACCATTGGACTGTTCCTTCTAGTCTCGATGCACTACAACGTTCCAAGTGGTTTTCTTTAGCGCCATGGCCTTAGAACACTCTTAACTACGTGCACAGTCCTATAAAGACCGTAATATACCTTTTTGCAGTCCAATAAAGGCCGCACACGTAAATCACGCGGTTTCAGCTGCCTGCACTGGTTACCATTGGACTTGTCGTTCCAGTCTCAATGAGCTATCACGTCCCAAGTCGTTTTCATTAGCGCCGTTGCCTTAGAACACTCTTAACTACGTGCACAGTCATATAAAGGCTGTATTATGGCCTTTTGCAGTCTAATAAAAGCCTCACACGTAAATCGCGTGGTTCCATCTGCCAGCGCAGGTTACCATTGGACTATTCCTTCCAGTCTCATTGCACTACAACGTTCCAAGAGGTTTTCCTCAGCGCTGTGGCCTTAGAACTCTCTTAACTATGTGCACAGTCCTATAAAGGCCGTAATATGGCCTTTTGCAGTCTAATAAAAGCCTTACACGTAAATCGCGTGGTTCCATCTGCCTGCGCAGGTTACCATTGGACTATTCCTTCCAGTCTCATTGCACTACAACGTTCCAAGAGGTTTTCCTCAGCGCTGTGGCCTTAGAACTCTCTTAACTATGTGCACAGTCCTTTAAAGGCCGTAATATGGCCTTTTGCAGTCTAATAAAGGCTTCACACGTAAATCACGTGGTTTCACCTGCCTGCGCAGGTTACCATTGACTAGTCCTTCCAGTCTCAATGCGCTACAACGTCCAAAGTCGTTTTCATTAGCGCTGTTGCCTTACAACACTCCTAACTACGTGCACAGTCCAATAAAGGGTGGATAGCCATTTGCAGTCTAATAAAGGCCTCACACGTAAATCACGTGGTTTCACCTGCCTGCGCAGGTTACCATTGGACTAGTCCTTCCAGTCTCAATGCACTATAACGTCCCAAGTCGTTTTTATTAGCGCTGTTGCCTTACAACACTCTTAACTACGTGCACAGTCCAATAAAGGGTGTATAGCCATTTGCAGTCTAATAAAGGCCTCACACGTAAATCACGTGGTTTCACCTGCCTGCGCAGGTTACCATTGGACTGTTCCTTCTAGTCTCGATGCACTACAACGTTCCAAGTGGTTTTCTTTAGCGCCATGGCCTTAGAACACTCTTAACTACGTGCACAGTCCTATAAAGACCGTAATATACCTTTTTGCAGTCCAATAAAGGCCGCACACGTAAATCACGCGGTTTCAGCTGCCTGCACTGGTTACCATTGGACTTGTCGTTCCAGTCTCAATGAGCTATCACGTCCCAAGTCGTTTTCATTAGCGCCGTTGCCTTAGAACACTCTTAACTACGTGCACAGTCATATAAAGGCTGTATTATGGCCTTTTGCAGTCTAATAAAAGCCTCACACGTAAATCGCGTGGTTCCATCTGCCAGCGCAGGTTACCATTGGACTATTCCTTCCAGTCTCATTGCACTACAACGTTCCAAGAGGTTTTCCTCAGCGCTGTGGCCTTAGAACTCTCTTAACTATGTGCACAGTCCTATAAAGGCCGTAATATGGCCTTTTGCAGTCTAATAAAGGCTTCACACGTAAATCACCTGGTTTGACCTGCCTGCGCAGGTTACCATTGACTAGTCCTTCCAGTCTCAATGCGCTACAAAGTCCAAAGTCGTTTTCATTAGCGCTGTTGCCTTACAACACTCTTAACTACGTGCACAGTCCAATAAAGGGTGTATAGCCATTTGCAGTCTAATAAAGGCCTCACACGTAAATCACGTGGTTTCACCTGCCTGCGCAGGTTACCATTGGACTAGTCCTTCCAGTTCCAATGCGCTACAACCTCCCAAGTCGTTTTCATTGGCGCCGTTGCCTTACAACACTCTTAACTACGTGCACAGTCCTATAAAGGCTGTAATATGGCCTTTTGCAGTCTAACAAAAGCCTCACACGGAAATCTCGTGGTTCCATCTGCCTGCGCAGGTTACCATTGGACTGTTCCTTCTAGTCTCGATGCACTACAACGTTCCAAGTGGTTTTCTTTAGCGCCATGGCCTTAGAACACTCTTAACTACGTGCACAGTCCTATAAAGACCGTAATATACCTTTTTGCAGTCCAATAATGGCCGCCCACGTAAATCACGCGGTTTCAGCTGCCTGCACTGGTTACAATTGGACTTGTCGTTCCAGTTTCAATGCGCTATTACGTCCCAAGTCGTTTTCATTAGCGCCGCTGCCTTACAACACTCTTAACTACGTGCACAGTCCTATAAAGGCTGCAATATGGCCTTTTGCAGTATAATAAAAGCCTCACACGTAAATCGCGTGGTTCCATCTGCCAGCGCAGGTTACCATTGGACTATTCCTTCCAGTCTCATTGCACTACAACGTTCCAAGAGGTTTTCCTCAGCGGTGTGGCCTTAGAATTCTCTTAACTATGTGCACAGTCCTATAAAGGCCGTAATATGGCCTTTTGCAGTCTAATAAAGGCTTCACACGTAAATCACCTGGTTTGACCTGCCTGCGCAGGTTACCATTGACTAGTCCTTCCAGTCTCAATGCGCTACAACGTCCAAAGTCGTTTTCATTAGCGCTGTTGCCTTAAAACACTCCTAACTACGTGCACAGTACAATAAAGGGTGTATAGCCATTTGCAGTCTAATAAAGGCCTCACACGTAAATCACGTGGTTTCACCTGCCTGCGCAGGTTACCATTGGACTAGTCCTTCCAGTCTCAATGCGCTACAACGTCCCAAGTCGTTTTCATTAGCGCTGTTGCCTTACAACACTCTTAACTACGTGCACAGTCCAATAAAGGGTATATAGCCATTTGCAGTCTAATAAAGGCCTCACACGTAAATCACGTGGTTTCACCTGCCTGCGCAGGTTACCATTGGACTAGTCCTTCCAGTCGCAATGCGCTACAACGTCCCAAGTCGTTTTTATTAGCGCCGCTGCCTTACAACACTCTTAACTATGTGCACAGTCCAATAAAGGCTGTAATATGGCCTTTTGCAGTCTAATAAAGGCTTCACACGTAAATCACGTGGTTTCACCTGCCTGCGCAGGTTACCATTGACTAGTCCTTCCAGTCTCAATGCGCTACAACGTCCCAAGTCGTTTTTATTAGCGCTGTTGCCTTAGAACACTCTTAACAACGTGCACAGTCATATAAAGGTTGTAATATGGCTTTTTGCAGTCTAATAAAAGCCTTACACGTAAATCGCGTGGTTCCATCTGCCTGCGCAGGTTACCATTGGACTATTCCTTCCAGTCTCATTGCACTACAACGTTCCAAGAGGTTTTCCTCAGCGCTGTGGCCTTAGAACTCTCTTAACTATGTGCACAGTCCTTTAAAGGCCGTAATATGGCCTTTTGCAGTCTAATAAAGGCTTCACACGTAAATCACGTGGTTTCACCTGCCTGCGCAGGTTACCATTGACTAGTCCTTCCAGTCTCAATGCGCTACAACGTCCAAAGTCGTTTTCATTAGCGCTGTTGCCTTACAACACTCCTAACTACGTGCACAGTCCAATAAAGGGTGGATAGCCATTTGCAGTCTAATAAAGGCCTCACACGTAAATCACGTGGTTTCACCTGCCTGCGCAGGTTACCATTGGACTAGTCCTTCCAGTCTCAATGCACTATAACGTCCCAAGTCGTTTTTATTAGCGCTGTTGCCTTACAACACTCTTAACTACGTGCACAGTCCAATAAAGGGTGTATAGCCATTTGCAGTCTAATAAAGGCCTCACACGTAAATCACGTGGTTTCACCTGCCTGCGCAGGTTACCATTGGACTGTTCCTTCTAGTCTCGATGCACTACAACGTTCCAAGTGGTTTTCTTTAGCGCCATGGCCTTAGAACACTCTTAACTACGTGCACAGTCCTATAAAGACCGTAATATACCTTTTTGCAGTCCAATAAAGGCCGCACACGTAAATCACGCGGTTTCAGCTGCCTGCACTGGTTACCATTGGACTTGTCGTTCCAGTCTCAATGAGCTATCACGTCCCAAGTCGTTTTCATTAGCGCCGTTGCCTTAGAACACTCTTAACTACGTGCACAGTCATATAAAGGCTGTATTATGGCCTTTTGCAGTCTAATAAAAGCCTCACACGTAAATCGCGTGGTTCCATCTGCCAGCGCAGGTTACCATTGGACTATTCCTTCCAGTCTCATTGCACTACAACGTTCCAAGAGGTTTTCCTCAGCGCTGTGGCCTTAGAACTCTCTTAACTATGTGCACAGTCCTATAAAGGCCGTAATATGGCCTTTTGCAGTCTAATAAAGGCTTCACACGTAAATCACCTGGTTTGACCTGCCTGCGCAGGTTACCATTGACTAGTCCTTCCAGTCTCAATGCGCTACAAAGTCCAAAGTCGTTTTCATTAGCGCTGTTGCCTTACAACACTCTTAACTACGTGCACAGTCCAATAAAGGGTGTATAGCCATTTGCAGTCTAATAAAGGCCTCACACGTAAATCACGTGGTTTCACCTGCCTGCGCAGGTTACCATTGGACTAGTCCTTCCAGTTCCAATGCGCTACAACCTCCCAAGTCGTTTTCATTGGCGCCGTTGCCTTACAACACTCTTAACTACGTGCACAGTCCTATAAAGGCTGTAATATGGCCTTTTGCAGTCTAACAAAAGCCTCACACGGAAATCTCGTGGTTCCATCTGCCTGCGCAGGTTACCATTGGACTGTTCCTTCTAGTCTCGATGCACTACAACGTTCCAAGTGGTTTTCTTTAGCGCCATGGCCTTAGAACACTCTTAACTACGTGCACAGTCCTATAAAGACCGTAATATACCTTTTTGCAGTCCAATAATGGCCGCCCACGTAAATCACGCGGTTTCAGCTGCCTGCACTGGTTACAATTGGACTTGTCGTTCCAGTTTCAATGCGCTATTACGTCCCAAGTCGTTTTCATTAGCGCCGCTGCCTTACAACACTCTTAACTACGTGCACAGTCCTATAAAGGCTGCAATATGGCCTTTTGCAGTATAATAAAAGCCTCACACGTAAATCGCGTGGTTCCATCTGCCAGCGCAGGTTACCATTGGACTATTCCTTCCAGTCTCATTGCACTACAACGTTCCAAGAGGTTTTCCTCAGCGGTGTGGCCTTAGAATTCTCTTAACTATGTGCACAGTCCTATAAAGGCCGTAATATGGCCTTTTGCAGTCTAATAAAGGCTTCACACGTAAATCACCTGGTTTGACCTGCCTGCGCAGGTTACCATTGACTAGTCCTTCCAGTCTCAATGCGCTACAACGTCCAAAGTCGTTTTCATTAGCGCTGTTGCCTTAAAACACTCCTAACTACGTGCACAGTACAATAAAGGGTGTATAGCCATTTGCAGTCTAATAAAGGCCTCACACGTAAATCACGTGGTTTCACCTGCCTGCGCAGGTTACCATTGGACTAGTCCTTCCAGTCTCAATGCGCTACAACGTCCCAAGTCGTTTTCATTAGCGCTGTTGCCTTACAACACTCTTAACTACGTGCACAGTCCAATAAAGGGTATATAGCCATTTGCAGTCTAATAAAGGCCTCACACGTAAATCACGTGGTTTCACCTGCCTGCGCAGGTTACCATTGGACTAGTCCTTCCAGTCGCAATGCGCTACAACGTCCCAAGTCGTTTTCATTAGCGCCGTTGCCTTACAACACTCTTAACTACGTGCACAGTCCTATAAAGGCTGTAATATGGCCTTTTGCAGTCTAACAAAAGCCTCACACGTAAATCTCGTGGTTCCATCTGCCTGTGCAGGTTACCATTGGACTGTTCCTTCTAGTCTCGATGCACTACAACGTTCCAAGTGGTTTTCTTTAGCGCCATGGCCTTAGAACACTCTTAACTACGTGCACAGTCCTATAAAGACCGTAATATACCTTTTTGCAGTCCAATGATGGCCGCACACGTAAATCACGCGGTTTCAGCTGCCTGCACTGGTTACCATTGGACTTGTCGTTCCAGTCTCAATGCGCTATCACGTCCCAAGTCGTTTTCATTAGCGCCGCTGCCTTACAACACTCTTAACTACGTGCACAGTCCTATAAAGGCTGCAATATGGCCTTTTGCAGTCTAATAAAAACCTCGCACGTCAATCACGCGGTTTCACCTGTCTGCGCAGGTTACCATTGGACTAGTCCTTCCATTCTCAATGCGCTACAACGTCCCAAGTCGTTTTTATTAGCGCCGCTGCCTTACAACACTCTTAACTGCGTGCACAGTCCTATAAAGGCTGTAATATGGCCTTTTGCAGTCTAATAATGGCTTCACACGTAAATCACGTGGTTTCACCTGCCTGCGCAGGTTACCATTGGACTAGCCGTTCCAGTAGCAATGCGCTCCACCGTCCCAAGTTGTTTTCATTAGCGCAGTTGCCTTACAACACTCTTAACTACGTGCACAGTCCTATAAAGGCTGTAATATGGCCTTTTGCAGTCTAACAAAAGCCTCACATGTAAATCTCCTGGTACCATCTGCCTGCGCAGGTTACCATTGGACTGTTCCTTCCAGTCTCATTGCACTACAACGTTCCAAGAGGTTTTCCTCAGCGCTGTGGCCTTAGAACTCTCTTAACTATGTGCACAGTCCTATAAAGGCCGTAATATGGCCTTTTGCAGTCTAATAAAGGCTTCACACGTAAATCACCTGGTTTGACCTGCCTGCGCAGGTTACCATTGACTAGTCCTTCCAGTCTCAATGCGCTACAACGTCCAAAGTCGTTTTCATTAGCGCTGTTGCCTTACAACACTCTTAACTGCGTGCACAGTCCAATAAAGGGTGTATAGCCATTTGCAGTCTAATAAAGGCCTCACACGTAAATCACGTGGTTTCACCTGCCTGCGCAGGTTACCATTGGACTAGTCCTTCCAGTTTCAATGCGCTACAACCTCCCAAGTCGTTTTCATTAGCGCCGTTGCCTTACAACACTCTTAACTACGTGCACAGTCCTATAAAGACCGTAATATACCATTTTGCAGTCCTATAAAGTCCGCACACGTAAATCACGTGGTTCCATCTGCCTGCGCAGGTTACCATTGGACTATTCCTGCCATTCTCAATGCACTACAACGTTTCAAGTGGTTTTCCTCAGCGCTGTGGCCTTACAACACTCTTAACTACGTGCACAGTCCTATAAAGACCGAATATACCTTTTTGCAGTCCAATAAAGTCCGCACACGTAAATCACGTGGTTCCATCTGCCTGCGCAGGTTACCATTGGACTATTCCTGCCAGTCTCAATGCACTACAACGTCTAAAGTCGTTTTCATTAGCGCTGTGGCCTTAAAACACTCTTAACTACGTGCACAGTCCTATAAAGGCTGTAATATGGGCTTTTGCAGTCTAACAAAAGCCTCACACGTAAATCTCGTGGTTCCATCTGCCTGCGCAGGTTGCCATTGGACTGTTCCTTCCAGTCTCATTGCACTACAACGTTTCAAGAGGTTTTCCTCAGCGCTGTGGCCTTAGAACTCTCTTAACTATGTGCACAGTCCTATAAAGGCCGTAATATGGCCTTTTGCAGTCTAATAAAGGCTTCACACGTAAATCACGTGGTTTCACCTGCCTGCGCAGGTTACCATTGACTAGTCCTTCCAGTCTCAATGCGCTACAACGTCCAAAGTCGTTTTCATTAGCGCTGTTGCCTTACAACACTCCTAACTACGTGCACAGTCCAATAAAGGGTGGATAGCCATTTGCAGTCTAATAAAGGCTTCACACGTAAATCACGTGGTTTCACCTGCCTGCGCAGGTTACCATTGGACTAGTCCTTCCAGTCTCAATGCACTATAACGTCCCAAGTCGTTTTTATTAGCGCTGTTGCCTTACAACACTCTTAACTACGTGCACAGTCCAATAAAGGGTGTATAGCCATTTGCAGTCTAATAAAGGCCTCACACGTAAATGACGTGGTTTCACCTGCCTGCGCAGGTTACCATTGGACTGTTCCTTCTAGTCTCGATGCACTACAACGTTCCAAGTGGTTTTCTTTAGCGCCATGGCCTTAGAACACTCTTAACTACGTGCACAGTCCTATAAAGTCCGCACACGTAAATCACGTGGTTCCATCTGCCTGCGCAGGTTACCATTGGACTATTCCTGCCATTCTCAATGCACTACAACGTTTCAAGTGGTTTTCCTCAGCGCTGTGGCCTTACAACACTCTTAACTACGTGCACAGTCCTATAAAGACCGAATATACCTTTTTGCAGTCCAATAAAGTCCGCACACGTAAATCACGTGGTTCCATCTGCCTGCGCAGGTTACCATTGGACTATTCCTGCCAGTCTCAATGCACTACAACGTCTAAAGTCGTTTTCATTAGCGCTGTGGCCTTAAAACACTCTTAACTACGTGCACAGTCCTATAAAGGCTGTAATATGGGCTTTTGCAGTCTAACAAAAGCCTCACACGTAAATCTCGTGGTTCCATCTGCCTGCGCAGGTTACCATTGGACTGTTCCTTCCAGTCTCATTGCACTACAACGTTTCAAGAGGTTTTCCTCAGCGCTGTGGCCTTAGAACTCTCTTAACTATGTGCACAGTCCTATAAAGGCCGTAATATGGCCTTTTGCAGTCTAATAAAGGCTTCACACGTAAATCACGTGGTTTCACCTGCCTGCGCAGGTTACCATTGACTAGTCCTTCCAGTCTCAATGCGCTACAACGTCCAAAGTCGTTTTCATTAGCGCTGTTGCCTTACAACACTCCTAACTACGTGAACAGTCCAATAAAGGGTGGATAGCCATTTGCAGTCTAATAAAGGCCTCACACGTAAATCACGTGGTTTCACCTGCCTGCGCAGGTTACCATTGGACTAGTCCTTCCAGTCTCAATGCACTATAACGTCCCAAGTCGTTTTTATTAGCGCTGTTGCCTTACAACACTCTTAACTACGTGCACAGTCCAATAAAGGGTGTATAGCCATTTGCAGTCTAATAAAGGCCTCACACGTAAATGACGTGGTTTCACCTGCCTGCGCAGGTTACCATTGGACTGTTCCTTCTAGTCTCGATGCACTACAACGTTCCAAGTGGTTTTCTTTAGCGCCATGGCCTTAGAACACTCTTAACTACGTGCACAGTCCTATAAAGACCGTAATATACCTTTTTGCAGTCCAATAAAGGCCGCACACGTAAATCACGCGGTTTCAGCTGCCTGCACTGGTTACCATTGGACTTGTCGTTCCAGTCTCAATGAGCTATCACGTCCCAAGTCGTTTTCATTAGCGCCGTTGCCTTAGAACACTCTTAACTACGAGCACAGTCCTATAAAGGCTGTAATATGGCCTTTTGCAGTCTAACAAAAGCCTCACACGGAAATCTCGTGGTTCCATCTGCCTGCGCAGGTTACCATTGGACTGTTCCTTCTAGTCTCGATGCACTACAACGTTCCAAGTGGTTTTCTTTAGCGCCATGGCCTTAGAACACTCTTAACTACGTGCACAGTCCTATAAAGACCGTAATATACCTTTTTTCAGTCCAATAATGGCCGCCCACGTAAATCACCTGGTTTCAGCTGCCTGCACTGGTTACAATTGGATTTGTCGTTCCAGTCTCAATGCGCTATTACGTCCCAAGTCGTTTTCATTAGCGCCGTTGCCTTACAACACTCTTAACTACGTGCACAGTCCTATAAAGGCTGCAATATGGCCTTTTGCAGTCTAATAAAAGCCTCACACGTAAATCGCGTGGTTCCATCTGCCAGCGCAGGTTACCATTGGACTATTCCTTCCAGTCTCATTGCACTACAACGTTCCAAGAGGTTTTCCTCAGCGGTGTGGCCTTAGAACTCTCTTAACTATGTGCACAGTCCTATAAAGGCCGTAATATGGCCTTTTGCAGTCTAATAAAGGCTTCACACGTAAATCACCTGGTTTGACCTGCCTGCGCAGGTTACCATTGACTAGTCCTTCCAGTCTCAATGCGCTACAACGTCCAAAGTCGTTTTCATTAGCGCTGTTGCCTTAAAACACTCCTAACTACGTGCACAGTACAATAAAGGGTGTATAGCCATTTGCAGTCTAATAAAGGCCTCACACGTAAATCACGTGGTTTCACCTGCCTGCGCAGGTTACCATTGGACTAGTCCTTCCAGTCTCAATGCGCTACAACGTCCCAAGTCGTTTTCATTAGCGCTGTTGCCTTACAACACTCTTAACTACGTGCACAGTCCTATAAAGGCTGTAATATGGCCTTTTGCAGTCTAACAAAAGCCTCACACGTAAATCTCGTGGTTCCATCTGCCTGCGCAGGTTACCATTCGACTGTTCCTTCTAGTCTCGATGCACTACAACGTTCCAAGTGGTTTTCTTTAGCGCCATTTCCTTAGAACACTCTTAACTACGTGCACAGTCCTATAAAGACCGTAATATACCTTTTTGCAGTCCAATAATGGCCGCACACGTAAATCACGCGGTTTCAGCTGCCTGCACTGGTTACCATTGGACTTGTCGTTCCAGTCTCAATGCGCTATCACGTCCCAAGTCGTTTTCATTAGCGCCGCTGCCTTACAACACTCTTAACTACGTGCACAGTCCTATAAAGGCTGCAATATGGCCTTTTGCAGTCTAATAAAAACCTCGCACGTCAATCACGCGGTTTCACCTGTCTGCGCAGGTTACCATTGGACTAGTCCTTCCATTCGCAATGCGCTACAACGTCCCAAGTCGTTTTTATTAGCGCCGCTGCCTTACAACACTCTTAACTATGTGCACAGTCCAATAAAGGCTGTAATATGGCCTTTTGCAGTCTAATAAAGGCTTCACACGTAAATCACGTGGTTTCACCTGCCTGCGCAGGTTACAATTGACTAGTCCTTCCAGTCTCAATGCGCTACAACGTCCAAAGTCGTTTTCATTAGCGCTGTTGCCTTACAACACTCCTAACTACGTGCACAGTCCAATAAAGGGTGGATAGCCATTTGCAGTCTAATAAAGGCCTCACACGTAAATCACGTGGTTTCACCTGCCTGCGCAGGTTACCATTGGACTAGTCCTTCCAGTCTCAATGCACTATAACGTCCCAAGTCGTTTTTATTAGCGCTGTTGCCTTACAACACTCTTAACTACGTGCACAGTCCAATAAAGGGTGTATAGCCATTTGCAGTCTAATAAAGGCCTCACACGTAAATCACGTGGTTTCACCTGCCTGCGCAGGTTACCATTGGACTGTTCCTTCTAGTCTCGATGCACTACAACGTTCCAAGTGGTTTTCTTTAGCGCCATGGCCTTAGAACACTCTTAACTACGTGCACAGTCCTATAAAGACCGTAATATACCTTTTTGCAGTCCAATAAAGGCCGCACACGTAAATCACGCGGTTTCAGCTGCCTGCACTGGTTACCATTGGACTTGTCGTTCCAGTCTCAATGAGCTATCACGTCCCAAGTCGTTTTCATTAGCGCCGTTGCCTTAGAACACTCTTAACTACGTGCACAGTCATATAAAGGCTGTAATATGGCCTTTTGCAGTCTAATAAAAGCCTCACACGTAAATCGCGTGGTTCCATCTGCCAGCGCAGGTTACCATTGGACTATTCCTTCCAGTCTCATTGCACTACAACGTTCCAAGAGGTTTTCCTCAGCGCTGTGGCCTTAGAACTCTCTTAACTATGTGCACAGTCCTATAAAGGCCGTAATATGGCCTTTTGCAGTCTAATAAAGGCTTCACACGTAAATCACCTGGTTTGACCTGCCTGCGCAGGTTACCATTGACTAGTCCTTCCAGTCTCAATGCGCTACAACGTCCAAAGTCGTTTTCATTAGCGCTGTTGCCTTACAACACTCTTAACTACGTGCACAGTCCAATAAAGGGTGTATAGCCATTTGCAGTCTAATAAAGGCCTCACACGTAAATCACGTGGTTTCACCTGCCTGCGCAGGTTACCATTGGACTAGTCCTTCCAGTTCCAATGCGCTACAACCTCCCAAGTCGTTTTCATTGGCGCCGTTGCCTTACAACACTCTTAACTACGTGCACAGTCCTATAAAGACCGTAATATACCATTTTGCAGTCCAATAAAGTCCGCACACGTAAATCACGTGGTTCCATCTGCCTGCGCAGGTTACCATTGGACTATTCCTGCCAGTCTCAATGCACTACAACGTTTCAAGTGGTTTTCCTCAGCGCTGTGGCCTAACAACACTCTTAACTACGTGCACAGTCCTATAAAGGCTGTAATATGGCCTTTTGCAGTCTAACAAAAGCCTCACACGGAAATCTCGTGGTTCCATCTGCCTGCGCAGGTTACCATTGGACTGTTCCTTCTAGTCTCGATGCACTACAACGTTCCAAGTGGTTTTCTTTAGCGCCATGGCCTTAGAACACTCTTAACTACGTGCACAGTCCTATAAAGACCGTAATATACCTTTTTGCAGTCCAATAATGGCCGCCCACGTAAATCACGCGGTTTCAGCTGCCTGCACTGGTTACAATTGGACTTGTCGTTCCAGTTTCAATGCGCTATTACGTCCCAAGTCGTTTTCATTAGCGCCGCTGCCTTACAACACTCTTAACTACGTGCACAGTCCTATAAAGGCTGCAATATGGCCTTTTGCAGTATAATAAAAGCCTCACACGTAAATCGCGTGGTTCCATCTGCCAGCGCAGGTTACCATTGGACTATTCCTTCCAGTCTCAATGCACTACAACGTTCCAAGAGGTTTTCCTCAGCGGTGTGGCCTTAGAATTCTCTTAACTATGTGCACAGTCCTATAAAGGCCGTAATATGGCCTTTTGCAGTCTAATAAAGGCTTCACACGTAAATCACCTGGTTTGACCTGCCTGCGCAGGTTACCATTGACTAGTCCTTCCAGTCTCAATGCGCTACAACGTCCAAAGTCGTTTTCATTAGCGCTGTTGCCTTAAAACACTCCTAACTACGTGCACAGTACAATAAAGGGTGTAATGCCAATTGCAGTCTAATAAAGGCCTCACACGTAAATCACGTGGTTTCACCTGCCTGCGCAGGTTACCATTGGACTAGTCCTTCCAGTCTCAATGCGCTACAACGTCCCAAGTCGTTTTCATTAGCGCTGTTGCCTTACAACACTCTTAACTACGTGCACAGTCCAATAAAGCGTATATAGCCATTTGCAGTCTAATAAAGGCCTCACACGTAAATCACGTGGTTTCACCTGCCTGCGCAGGTTACCATTGGACTAGTCCTTCCAGTCTCAATGCGCTACAACGTCCCAAGTCGTTTTCATTAGCGCCGTTGCCTTACAACACTCTTAACTACGTGCACAGTCCTATAAAGGCTGTAATATGGCCTTTTGCAGTCTAACAAAAGCCTCACACGTAAATCTCGTGGTTCCATCTGCCTGCGCAGGTTACCATTGGACTGTTCCTTCTAGTCTCGATGCACTACAACGTTCCAAGTGGTTTTCTTTAGCGCCATGGCCTTAGAACACTCTTAACTACGTGCACAGTCCTATAAAGACCGTAATATACCTTTTTGCAGTCCAATGATGGCCGCACACGTAAATCACGCGGTTTCAGCTGCCTGCACTGGTTACCATTGGACTTGTCGTTCCAGTCTCAATGCGCTATCACGTCCCAAGTCGTTTTCATTAGCGCCGCTGCCTTACAACACTCTTAACTACGTGCATAGTCCTATAAAGGCTGCAATATGGCCTTTTGCAGTCTAATAAAAACCTCGCACGTCAATCACGCGGTTTCACCTGTCTGCGCAGGTTACCATTGGACTATTCCTTCCAGTCTCATTGCACTACAACGTTCCAAGTGGTTTTCCTCAGCGCTGTGGCCTTAGAACACTCTTAACAACGTCCACAGTCATATAAAGGTTGTAATATGGCTTTTTGCAGTCTAATAAAAGCCTTACACGTAAATCACGTGGTTCCATCTGCTTGCGCAGGTTACCATTGGACTATTCCTTCCAGTCTCAATGCACTACAACGTTCCAAGTGGTTTTCCTCAGCGCTGTGGCCTTAGAACTCTCTTAACTATGTGCACAGTCTTATAAAGGCCGTAATATGGCTTGTTGCAGTCTAATAAAGGCTTCACACGTAAATCACGTGGTTTCACCTGCCTGCGCAGGTTACCATTGGACTAGCCGTTCCAGTCTCAATGCGCTCCAACGTCCCAAGTCGTTTTCATTAGCGCCGTTCCCTTAGAACACTCTTAACTACGTGCACAGTCATATAAAGGCCGTAATATGGCCTTTTGCAGTCTAATAAAGGCTTCACACGTAAATCACGTGGTTTCACCTGCCTGCGCAGGTTACCATTGGACTAGCCGTTCCAGTCTCAATGCGCTCCAACGTCCCAAGTTGTTTTCATTAGCGCCGTTTCCTTACAACACTCTTAACTACGTGCACAGTCCTATAAAGGCTGTAATATGGCCTTTTGGAGTCTAATAAAGGCCTCACACGTAAATCACGTGGTTTCACCTTTCTGCACAGGTTACCATTGGCCTAGTCCTTCCAGTCTCAATGCGCTATAACGTCCCTAGTCGTTTTCATTGGCTAAGTTGCCTTAGAACTCTCTTAACTACGTGCACAGTCCAATAAAGGGTGTATAGCCTTTTGCAGTCTAACAAAGGCCGCACACGTAAATCACGTGGTTCCATCTGCCTGTGCAGGTTACCATTGGCCTAATCCTTCCAGTCTCAATACACTACAACATCCCAGTTTATTTTCCTTAGCGCCGTCGCTTTAGAACACTCTTAACTACGTGAATCGTCCTATAAAAAGGCTGTCATATGGCCTTTTGCAATCTAGTAAAAGTCTTGCACGTAAATCACGTGGTTTCACCTGCCTGCGCCGGTTACCATTGGACTAGTCCTTCCAGTCTTAATGCGCTACCACGTCTCAAGTCGTTTTCATAAGCGCCGTTGCCTTACAACACTCTTAACTACGGACACAGTCATATAAAGGCCGTAATATGGCCTTTTGCAGTCTAATAAAGGCTTCACAGGTAAATCACGTGGTTTCACCTGCCTGCGCAGGTTACCATTGGACTAACCGTTCCAGTCTCAATGCCCTCCAACTTCCCAAGTCGTTTTCATTTGCGCGGTTGCCTTAGAACACTCTTAACTACGTGCACAATCATATAAAGGCTGTAATATGGCTTTTTGCAGTCTAATAAAAGCCTCACACGTAAATCACGTGGTTCCATCTGCCTGCGCAGGTTACCATTGGACTATTCCTGCCAGTCTCAATGCACTACAACGTTCCAAGTGGTTTTCTTCAGCGCTGTGGCCTTACAACACTCTTAACTACGTGCACAGTCCTTTAAAGGCTGTAATATGGCTTTTTGCAGTCTAATAAGAGCCTCACTCGTAAATCACGTGGTTCCATCTGCTTCCGCAGGTTACCATTGGACTATTCCTGCCAGTCTCAATGCACTAAAACGTTCCAAGTGGTTTTCCTCAGCGCTGTGGCCTTAGAACTCTCTTAACTATGTGCACAGTCCTATAAAGGCCGTAATATGGCTTTTTGCAGTCTAATAAAGGCTTCACACGTAAATCACGTGGTTTCACCTGCCTGCGCAGGTTACCATTGGACTAGCCGTTCCAGTCTCAATGCGCTCCAACTTCCCAAGTTGTTTTCATTTGTGCCGTTGCCTTAGAACACTCTTAACTACGTGCACAATCATATAAAGACTGTAATATGGCTTTTTGCAGTGTAATAAAAGCCTCACACGTAAATCACGTGGTTCCATCTGCCTGCGCAGGTTACCATTGGACTATTCCTGCCAGTCTCAATGCACTACAACGTTCCAAGTGGTTTTCCTCAGCGCTGTGGCCTTACAACACTCTTAACTACGTGCACAGTCCTATAAAGGCTGTAATATGGCCTTTTGCAGTCTAACAAAAGCCTCACACGTAAATCTCGTGGTTCCATCTGCCTGCGCAGGTTACCATTGGACTGTTCCTTCTAGTCTCGATGCACTACAACGTTCCAAGTGGTTTTCTTTAGCGCCATGGCCTTAGAACACTCTTAACTACGTGCACAGTCCTATAAAGACCGTAATATACCTTTTTGCAGACCAATAAAGGCCGCACACGTAAATCACGCGGTTTCAGCTGCCTGCACTGGTTACCATTGGACTTGTCGTTCCAGCCTCATTGCGCTATCACGTCCCAAGTCCTTTGCATTAGCGCCGCTGCCTTACAACACTCTAAACTACGTGCACAGTCCTATAAAGGCTGCAATATGGCCTTTTGCAGTCTAATAAAAACCTCGCACGTCAATCACGCGGTTTCACTTGTCTGCGCAGGTTACCATTGGACTAGTTCTTCCATTCTCAATGCGCTACAACGTCCCAAGCCGTTTTTATTAGCGCCGCTGCCTTACAACACTCTTAACTGCGTGCACAGTCCTATAAAGGCTGTAATATGGCCTTTTGCTGTTTAATAAAGGCCTTGCACGTAAATCACGTGGTTCCATCTGCCTGCGCAGGTTACCATTGGACTATTCCTTTCAGTCTCATTGCACTACAACGTTCCAAGTGGTTTTCCTCAGCGCTGTGGCCTTAGAACTCTCTTAACTATGTGCACAGTCCAATAAAGGCCGTAATATGGCCTTTTGCAGTCTAATAAAGGCTTCACACGAAAATCACGTGGTTTTACCTGCCTGCGCAGGTTACCATTGGACTAGTCCGTCCAGTCTCAATGCGCTACAACGTCCCAAGTCGTTTTCATTAGCGCCGTTGCCTTAGAACACTCTTAACTACGTGGACAGTCATATAAAGGCTGTAATATGGCCTTTTGCAGTCTAATAAAGGCTTCACACGTAAATCACGTGGTTTCACCTGCCTGCGAAGGTTACCATTGGACTAGCCGTTCCATTCTCAATGCGCTCCAACGTCCCAAGTTGTTTTCATTAGCGCCATGGCCTTAGAACACTCTTAACTACGTGCACAATCATATAGAGGCTGTAATATGGCTTTTTGCAGTCTAATAAAAGCCTCACACGTAAATCACGTGGTTCCATCTGCCTGCGCAGGTTACCATTGGACTATTCCTGCCAGTCTCAATGCACTACAACGTTCCAAGTGGTTTTCCTCAGCGCTGTGGCCTTAGAACTCTCTTAACTATGTGCACAGTCCTATAAAGCCCGTAATATGGCTTTTTGCAGTCTAATAAAGGCTTCACACGTAAATCACGTGTTTTCACCTGCCTGCGCAGGTTACCATTGGACTAGTCCTTCCAGTCTCAATGCACTACAACGTTCCAAGTCGTTTTCATTAGCGCCATTGCATTAGAACAGTCTTAACTACGTGCACAGTCCTATAAAGGCTGTAATATGGCCTTTTGCAGTCTAATAAAAGCCTCACAAGTAAATCACGTGGTTCCATCTGCCTGCGCAGGTTACTATTGGACTATTCCTGCCAGTCTCAATGCACTACAACGTTCCAAGTGGTTTTCCTCAGCGCTGTGGCCTTACAACACTCTTAACTACGTGCACAGTCCTATAAAGGCTGTAATATGGCTTTTTGCAGTCTAATAAAAGCCTCACACGTAAATCACGTGGTTCCATCTGCATCCGCAGGTTACCATTGGACTATTCCTTCCAGTCGCAATGCACTACAACGTTCCAAGTGGTTTTCCTCAGCGCTGTGGCCTTAGAACTCTTTTAACTATGTGCACAGTCCTATAAAGGCCGTAATATGGCTTTTTGCAGTCTAATAAAGGCTTCACACGTAAATCACGTGGTTTCACCTGCCTGCGCAGGTTACCATTGGCCTAGTCCTTCCAGTCTCAATGCGCTACAACGTCCCTAGTCGTTTTCATTGGCGAAGTTGCCTTAGAACACTCTTAACTACGCGCACAGTCCAATAAAGGGTGTATAGCCTTTTGCAGTCTAATAAAGGCTTCACACGTAAATCACGTGGTTCCATCTGCCTGTGCAGGTTACCATTGGACTATTCCTGCCAGTCTCAATGCACTACAACGTTCCAAGTGGTTTTCCTCAGCGCTGTGGCCTTACAACACTCTTAACTACGTGCACAGTCCTATAAAGGCTGTAATATGGCCTTTTGCAGTCTAACAAAAGCCTCACACGTAAATCTCGTGGTTCCATCTGCCTGCGCAGGTTACCATTGGACTGTTCCTTCTAGTCTCGATGCACTACAACGTTCCAAGTGGTTTTCTTTAGCGCCATGGCTTTAGAACACTCTTAACTACGTGCACAGTCCTATAAAGACAGTAATATACCTTTTTGCTGTCCAATAAAGGCCGCACACGTAAATCACGCGGTTTCAGCTGCCTGCACTGGTTACCATTGGACTTGTCGTTCCAGTCTCATTGCGCTATCACGTCCCAAGTCGTTTTCATTAGCGCCGCTGCCTTACAACACTCTTAACTGCGTGCACAGTCCTATAAAGGCTGTAATATGGCCTTTTGCAGTCTAATAAAGGCCTTGCACGTAAATCACGTGGTTTCACCTGCCTGCGCAGGTTACCATTGGACTATTCCTTCCTGTCTCAATGCACTACAACGTTCAAAGTGGTTTTCCTCAGCGCTGTGGCCTTAGAACTCTCTTAACTATGTGCACAGTCCTATAAAGGCCGTAATATGGCTTTTTGCAGTCTAATAAAGGCTTCACACGTAAATCACGTGTTTTCACCTGCCTGCGCAGGTTACCATTGGACTTGTCGTTCCAGTCTCAATGCGCTACAACGTCCCTAGTCGTTTTCATTGCCGAATTTGCCTTACAACACTCTTAACTACGTGCACAGTGCTATAAAGGCTGTAATATGGCCTTTTGCAGTCTAATAAAGGCTTCACACGTAAATCACGTGGTTCCATCTGCCTGCGCAGGTTACCATTGGACTATTCCTTCTAGTCTCGATGCACTACAACGTTCCAAGTGGTTTTCTTTAGCGCCATGGCCTTAGAACACTCTTAACTACGTGAACAGTCCTATAAAGACCGTAATATACCTTTTTGCAGTCCAATAAAGGCCGCACACGTAAATCACGCGGTTTCAGCTGCCTGCACTAGTTACCATTGGACTTGTTGTTCCAGTCTAAATGCGCTATCACGTCCCAAGTCGTTTTCATTAGCGCCGCTGCCTTACAACACTCCTAAATACGTGCACAGTCCTATAAAGGCTGAAATATGGCCTTTTGCAGTCTAATAAAAACCTCGCACGTCAATCACGCGGTTTCACCTGTCTGCGCAGGTTACCATTGGACTAGTCCTTCCATTCTCAATGCGCTACAACGTCCCAAGTCGTTTTTATTAGCGCCGCTGCCTTACAACACTCTTAACTGCGTGCGCAGTCCTATAAAGGCTGTAATATGGCCTTTTGCAGTCTAATAAAGGCCTTGCACGTAAATCACGTGGTTTCACCTGCCTGCGCAGGTTACCATTGGACTAATCCTTCCAGTCTCATTGCACTACAACGTTCCAAGTGGTTTTCCTCAGCGCTGTGGCCTTAGAACTCTCTTAACTATGTGCACAGTCCAATAAAAGCCGTAATATGGCCTTTTGCAGTCTAATAAAGGCTTCACACGTAAATCACGTGTTTTCACCTGCCTGCGGAGGTTACCATTGGACTTGTCGTTCCAGTCTCAATGCGCTACCACGTCCCAAGTTGTTTTCATTAGCGCCGTTGCCTTAAAACACTCTTAACTACGTGCACAGTCATATAAAGGCTGTAATATGGCCTTTTGCAGTCTAATAAAAGCCTCACACGTAAATCGCGTGGTTCCATCTGCCTGCGCAGGTTACCATTGGACTATTCCTTCCAGTCTCATTGCACTACAACGTTCCAAGTGGTTTTCCTCAGCGCTGTGGCCTTAGAACTCTCTTAACTATGTGCACAGTCCAAAAAAGGCCGTAATATGGCCTTTTGCAGTCTAATAAAGGCTTCACACGTAAATCACGTGTTTTCACCTGCCTGCGCAGGTTACCATTGACTAGTCCTTCCAGTCGCAGTGCGCTACAACGTCCCAAGTTGTTTTCATTAGCGCCGTTGCCTTAAAACACTCTTAACTACGTGCACAGTCATATAAAGGCTGTAATATGGCCTTTTGCAGTCTAATAAAAGCCTCACACGTAAATCGCGTGGTTCCATCTGCCTGTGCAGGTTACCATTGGACTAGTCCTTCCAATCTCAATGCGCTCCAACGTCCCAAGTTGTTTTCATTAGCGCCGTTGCCTTACAATACTCTTAACTACGTGCACAGTCCTATAAAGGCTGTAATATGGCCTTTTGCAATCTAGTAAAAGCCTCGCACGTATATCGCGTGGTTCCATCTGCCTGCGCAGGTTACCATTGGACTATTCCTGCCAGTCTCAATGCACTACAACGTTCCAAGTGGTTTTCCTCAGCGCTGTGGCCTTACAACACTCTTAACTACGTGCACAGTCCTATAAAGGCTGTAATATGGCCTTTTGCAGTCTAACAAAAGCCTCACACGTAAATCTCGTGGTTCCATCTGCCTGCGCAGGTTACCATTGGACTGTTCCTTCTAGTCTCGATGCACTACAACGTTCCAAGTGGTTTTCTTTAGCGCCATGGCCTTAGAACACTCTTAACTACGTGCACAGTCCTATAAAGACCGTAATATACCTTTTTGCAGTCCAATAAAGGCCGCACACGTAAATCACGCGGTTTCAGCTGCCTGCAGTAGTTACCATTGGACTTGTCGTTCCAGTCTCAATGCGCTATCACGTCCCAAGTCGTTTTCATTAGCGCCGCTGCCTTACAACACTCCTAAATACGTGCACAGTCCTATAAAGGCTGCAATATGGCCTTTTGCAGTCTAATAAAAACCTCGCACGTCAATCACGCGGTTTTACCTGTCTGCGCAGGTTACCATTGGACTTGTCATTCCAGTCTCAATGCGCTACAACGTCCCTAGTCGTTTTCATTGCCGAATTTGCCTTACAACACTCTTAACTACGTGCACAGTGCTATAAAGGCTGTAATATGGCCTTTTGCAGTCTAATAAAGGCTTCACACGTAAATCACGTGGTTTCACCTGCCTGCGCAAGTTTCCATTGCACTAGACGCTCCAGTCTCAATGCGCTACAACGTTCAAAGTCGTTTTCATTGGCGCCGTTGCCTTAGAACACTCTTAACTACGTGAATCGTCCTATAAAGGCTGTAATATGGCCTTTTGCAATCTAGTAAAAGCGTCGCACGTAAATCACGTGGTTTCACCTGCCTGCGCAGGTTACCATTGGACTAGTCCTTCCAGTCTCAATGCGCTCCAACGTCCCAAGTGGTTTTCCTCAGCGCTGTGGCCTTACAACACTCTTAACTACGTGCACAGTCCTATAAAGGCTGTAATATGGCCTTTTGCAGTCTAACAAAAGCCTCACACGTAAATCTCGTGGTTCCATCTGCCTGCGCAGATTACCATTGGACTGTTCCTTCTAGTCTCGATGCACTACAACGTTCCAAGTGGTTTTCTTTAGCGCCATGGCCTTAGAACACTCTTAACTACGTGCACAGTCCTATAAAGACCGTAATATACCTTTTTGCAGTCCAATAAAGGCCGCACACGTAAATCACGCGGTTTCAGCTGCCTGCAGTAGTTACCATTGGACTTGTCGTTCCAGTCTCAATGCGCTATCACGTCCCAAGTCGTTTTCATTAGCGCCGCTGCCTTACAACACTCCTAAATACGTGCACAGTCCTATAAAGGCTGCAATATGGCCTTTTGCAGTCTAATAAAAACCTCGCACGTCAATCACGCGGTTTCACCTGTCTGCGCAGGTTGCCATTGGACTAGTCCTTCCATTCTCAATGCGCTACAACGTCCCAAGTCGTTTTTATTAGCGCCGCTGCCTTACAACACTCTTAACTGCGTGCACAGTCCTATAAAGGCTGTAATATGGCCTTTTGCAGTCTAATAAAGGCTTTGCACGTAAATCACGTGGTTTCACCTGCCTGCGCAGGTTACCATTGGACTATTCCTTCCAGTCTCAATGCACTACAACGTTCAAAGTGGTTTTCCTCAGCGCTGTGGCCTTAGAACTCTCTTAACTATGTGCACAGTCCTATAAAGGCCGTAATATGGCTTTTTGCAGTCTAATAAAGGCTTCACACGTAAATCACGTGTTTTCACCTGCCTGCGCAGGTTACCATTGGACTTGTCGTTCCAGTCTCAATGCGCTACAACGTCCCTAGTCGTTTTCATTGCCGAATTTGCCTTACAACACTCTTAACTACGTGCACAGTGCTATAAAGGCTGTAATATGGCCTTTTGCAGTCTAATAAAGGCTTCACACGTAAATCACGTGGTTTCACCTGCCTGCGCAAGTTTCCATTGCACTAGACGCTCCAGTCTCAATGCGCTACAACGTTCAAAGTCGTTTTCATTGGCGCCGTTGCCTTAGAACACTCTTAACTACGTGCACAGTCCAATAAAGGGTGTAATATAGCCTTTTGCAGTCTAATAAAGTCCTCACACGAAAATCACGTGGTTTCACCTGCCTGCGCAGGTTACCATTGGACTAGTCTTTCCAGTCTCAATGCGCTACAACGTCCCAAGTCGTCTTCATTAGCGCCGTTGCCTTACAACACTCTTAACTACGTGCACAGTCCTATAAAGACCGTAATATACCTTTTTGCAGTCCAATAAAGTCCGCACACGTAAATCACGTGGTTCCATCTGCCTGCGCAGGTTACCATTGCACTATTCCATCCAGTCTCAATGCGCTACCACGTCCCAAGCCGTTTTCATTAGCGCTGTTGCCTTACAACACTCTTAACTACGGTAACAGTCCTATAAAGGCTGCAATATGGCCTTTTGCAGTCTAATAAAAGCCTCGCACGTAAATCACGTGGTTTCACCTGCCTGCACAGGTTACCATTGGACTAGTCCTTTCAGTCTCAATGCGCTACAACGTCCCAAGTCGCTTTTATTAGCGCCGCTTCCTTACAACACTCTTAACTACGTGCATCGTCCTATAAAGACTGTAACATGACCTTTTGCAGTCTAATAAAGGCCTCATACGTAATTAACGTGGTTCCATCTCCCTGCGCAGGTTACCATTGCACTATTCCTTCCAGTCTCAATGCGCTACAACGTCCCAAGTCCTTCTCATTGTCGCCGTTGCCTTAGAACACTATTAACTGCGTGCACAGTCCTATAAAGGCTGTAATATTGCCTTTTGCAGTCTAATAAAGGCCTGACACGTAAATCACGTGCTTCCATCTGTCTGCGCAGGTTACCATTGCACTATTCCTTACAGTCTCAATGTGCTAAAACGGCCCAAGTCGTTTTCATTAGCGCTGTTGCCTTACAACACTATTAACTGCGTGCACAGTCCTATAAAGGCTGTAATATTCCCTTTTGCAGTCTAATAAAGGCCTCGCAAGTAAATCACGTGGTTGCACCTGTCTGCGCAGGTTACCATTGGACTAGTCCTTACAGTCTCAATGTGCTACAACGTCCCAAGTCGTTTTCATTAGCGCCGTTGCCTTACAACACTTTTAACTACGTGCACAGTCCTATAAAGACCGTAATATGGCCTTTTGCAGTCTAATAAAAGCCTGGCACGTAAATCACGCGGTTTCACCTGTCTGCGCAGGTTACCATTGGACTAGTCCTTTCAGTCTCAATGCGCTGCAACGTGCCAAGTCGTTTTCATTAGTGCCATTGCATTAGAACACTCTTAACTACGTGCACAGTCCTATAAAGGCTGTAATATTGCCTTTTGCAGTCTAATAAAGGCCTGACACGTAAATCACGTGCTTCCATCTGCCTGCGCTGGTTACCATTGGCCTAGTCCTTCCAGTCTCAATGCGCTACAACGTCCCAAGTCCTTCTCATTGGCGCCATGGCCTTAGAACACTCTTAACTACGTGCACAGTCCTATAAAGACCGTAATATACCTTTTTGCAGTCCAATAAAGGCCGCACACGTAAATCACGCGGTTTCAGCAGCCTGCACTAGTTACCATTGGACTTGTCGTTCCAGTCTCAATGCGCTATCACGTCCCAAGTCGTTTTCATTGGCGCCGTTGCCTTAGAACACTCTTAACTACGTGAATCGTCCTATAAAGGCTGTAATATGGCCTTTTGCAATCTAGTAAAAGCGTCGCACGTAAATCACGTGGTTTCACCTGCCTGCGCAGGTTACCATTGGACTAGTCCTTCCAGTCTCAATGCGCTCCAACGTCCCAAGTGGTTTTCCTCAGCGCTGTGGCCTTACAACACTCTTAACTACGTGCACAGTCCTATAAAGGCTGTAATATGGCCTTTTGCAGTCTAACAAAAGCCTCACACGTAAATCTCGTGGTTCCATCTGCCTGCGCAGATTACCATTGGACTGTTCCTTCTAGTCTCGATGCACTACAACGTTCCAAGTGGTTTTCTTTAGCGCCATGGCCTTAGAACACTCTTAACTACGTGCACAGTCCTATAAAGACCGTAATATACCTTTTTGCAGTCCAATAAAGGCCGCACACGTAAATCACGCGGTTTCAGCTGCCTGCAGTAGTTACCATTGGACTTGTCGTTCCAGTCTCAATGCGCTATCACGTCCCAAGTTGTTTTCATTAGCGCCGCTGCCTTACAACACTCCTAAATACGTGCACAGTCCTATAAAGGCTGCAATATGGCCTTTTGCAGTCTAATAAAAACCTCGCACGTCAATCACGCGGTTTCACCTGTCTGCGCAGGTTGCCATTGGACTAGTCCTTCCATTCTCAATGCGCTACAACGTCCCAAGTCGTTTTTATTAGCGCCGCTGCCTTACAACACTCTTAACTGCGTGCACAGTCCTATAAAGGCTGTAATATGGCCTTTTGCAGTCTAATAAAGGCCTTGCACGTAAATCACGTGGTTTCACCTGCCTGCGCAGGTTACCATTGGACTATTCCTTCCAGTCTCAATGCACTACAACGTTCAAAGTGGTTTTCCTCAGCGCTGTGGCCTTAGAACTCTCTTAACTATGTGCACAGTCCTATAAAGGCCGTAATATGGCTTTTTGCAGTCTAATAAAGGCTTCACACGTAAATCACGTGTTTTCACCTGCCTGCGCAGGTTACCATTGGACTTGTCGTTCCAGTCTCAATGCGCTACAACGTCCCTAGTCGTTTTCATTGCCGAATTTGCCTTACAACACTCTTAACTACGTGCACAGTGCTATAAAGGCTGTAATATGGCCTTTTGCAGTCTAATAAAGGCTTCACACGTAAATCACGTGGTTTCACCTGCCTGCGCAAGTTTCCATTGCACTAGACGCTCCAGTCTCAATGCGCTACAACGTTCAAAGTCGTTTTCATTGGCGCCGTTGCCTTAGAACACTCTTAACTACGTGCACAGTCCTATAAAGACCGTAATATACCTTTTTGCAGTCCAATAAAGTCCGCACACGTAAATCATGTGGTTCCATCTGCCTGCGCAGGTTACCATTGCACTATTCCATCCAGTCTCAATGCGCTACCACGTCCCAAGCCGTTTTCATTAGCGCTGTTGCCTTACAACACTCTTAACTACGGTAACAGTCCTATAAAGGCTGCAATATGGCCTTTTGCAGTCTAATAAAAGCCTCGCACGTAAATCACGTGGTTTCACCTGCCTGCACAGGTTACCATTGGACTAGTCCTTTCAGTCTCAATGCGCTACAACGTCCCAAGTCGCTTTTATTAGCGCCGCTTCCTTACAACACTCTTAACTACGTGCATCGTCCTATAAAGACTGTAACATGACCTTTTGCAGTCTAATAAAGGCCTCATACGTAATTAACGTGGTTCCATCTCCCTGCGCAGGTTACCATTGCACTATTCCTTCCAGTCTCAATGCGCTACAACGTCCCAAGTCCTTCTCATTGTCGCCGTTGCCTTAGAACACTATTAACTGCGTGCACAGTCCTATAAAGGCTGTAATATTGCCTTTTGCAGTCTAATAAAGGCCTGACACGTAAATCACGTGCTTCCATCTGTCTGCGCAGGTTACCATTGCACTATTCCTTACAGTCTCAATGTGCTAAAACGGCCCAAGTCGTTTTCATTAGCGCTGTTGCCTTACAACACTATTAACTGCGTGCACAGTCCTATAAAGGCTGTAATATTCCCTTTTGCAGTCTAATAAAGGCCTCGCAAGTAAATCACGTGGTTGCACCTGTCTGCGCAGGTTACCATTGGACTAGTCCTTACAGTCTCAATGTGCTACAACGTCCCAAGTCGTTTTCATTAGCGCCGTTGCCTTACAACACTTTTAACTACGTGCACAGTCCTATAAAGACCGTAATATGGCCTTTTGCAGTCTAATAAAAGCCTGGCACGTAAATCACGCGGTTTCACCTGTCTGCGCAGGTTACCATTGGACTAGTCCTTTCAGTCTCAATGCGCTGCAACGTGCCAAGTCGTTTTCATTAGTGCCATTGCATTAGAACACTCTTAACTACGTGCACAGTCCTATAAAGGCTGTAATATTGCCTTTTGCAGTCTAATAAAGGCCTGACACGTAAATCACGTGCTTCCATCTGCCTGCGCTGGTTACCATTGGCCTAGTCCTTCCAGTCTCAATGCGCTACAACGTCCCAAGTCCTTCTCATTGGCGCCATGGCCTTAGAACACTCTTAACTACGTGCACAGTCCTATAAAGACCGTAATATACCTTTTTGCAGTCCAATAAAGGCCGCACACGTAAATCACGCGGTTTCAGCAGCCTGCACTAGTTACCATTGGACTTGTCGTTCCAGTCTCAATGCGCTATCACGTCCCAAGTCGTTTTCATTAGCGCCGCTGCCTTACAACACTCCTAAATACGTGCACAGTCCTATAAAGGCTGCAATATGGCCTTTTGCAGTCTAATAAAAACCTCGCACGTCAATCACGCAGTTTCACCTGTCTGCGCAGGTTACCATTGGACTAGTCCTTCCATTCTCAATGCGCTACAACGTCCCAAGTCGTTTTTATTAGTGCCGTTGCCTTAAAACACTCTTAACTACGTGCACAGTCATATAAAGGCTGTAATATGGCCTTTTGCAGTCTAATAAAAGCCTCACACGTAAATCGCGTGGTTCCATCTGCCTGCGCAGGTTACCATTGGACTATTCCTTCCAGTCTCATTGCACTACAACGTTCCAAGTGGTTTTCCTCAGCGCTGTGCCTTAGAACTCTCTTAACTATGTGCACAGTCCAATAAAGGCCGTAATATGGCCTTTTGCAGTCTAATAAAGGCTTCACACGTAAATCACGTGGTTTCACCTGCCTGCGCAGGTTACCATTGACTAGTCCTTCCAGTCGCAATGCACTACAACGTTCCAAGTGGTTTTCCTCAGCGCTGTGGCCTTACAACACTCTTAACTACGTGCACAGTCCTATAAAGGCTGTAATATGGCCTTTTGCAGTCTAACAAACGCCTCACACGTAAATCTCGTGGTTCCATCTGCCTGCGCAGGTTACCATTGGACTGTTCCTTCTAGTCTCGATGCACTACAACGTTCCAAGTGGTTTTCTTTAGCGCCATGGCCTTTGAACACTCTTAACTACGTGCACAGTCCTATAAAGACCGTAATATACCTTTTTGCAGTCCAATAAAGGCCGCACACGTAAATCACGCGGTTTCAGCTGCCTGCAGTAGTTACCATTGGACTTGTCGTTCCAGTCTCAATGCGCTATCACGTCCCAAGTCGTTTTCATTAGCGCCGCTGCCTTACAACACTCCTAAATACGTGCACAGTCCTATAAAGGCTGCAATATGGCTTTTTGCAGTCTAATAAAAACCTCGCACGTCAATCACGCGGTTTCACCTGTCTGCGCAGGTTACCATTGGACTAGTCCTTCCATTCTCAATGCGCTACAACGTCCCAAGTCGTTTTTATTAGCGCCGCTGCCTTACAACACTCTTAACTGCGTGCACAGTCCTATAAAGGCTGTAATATGGCCTTTTGCAGTCTAATAAAGGCCTTGCACGTAAATTACGTGGTTTCACCTGCCTGCGCAGGTTACCATTGGACTATTCCTTCCTGTCTCAATGCACTACAACGTTCAAAGTGGTTTTCCTCAGCGCTGTGGCCTTAGAACTCTTTTAACTATGTGCACAGTCCTATAAAGGCCGTAATATGGCTTTTTGCAGTCTAATAAAGGCTTCAGACGTAAATCACGTGTTTTCACCTGCCTGCGCAGGTTACCATTGGACTTGTCGTTCCAGTCTCAATGCGCTACAACGTCCCTAGTCGTTTTCATTGCCGAATTTGCCTTACAACACTCTTAACTACGTGCACAGTGCTATAAAGGCTGTAATATGGCCTTTTGCAGTCTAATAAAGGCTTCACACGTAAATCACGTGGTTTCACCTGCCTGCGCAAGTTTCCATTGCACTAGACGCTCCAGTCTCAATGCGCTACCACGTCCCAAGCCGTTTTCATTAGCGCTGTTGCCTTACAACACTCTTAACTACGGTAACAGTCCTATAAAGGCTGCAATATGGCCTTTTGCAGTCTAATAAAAGCCTCGCACGTAAATCACGTGGTTTCACCTGCCTGCACAGGTTACCATTGGACTAGTCCTTTCAGTCTCAATGCGCTACAACGTCCCAAGTAGCTTTTATTAGCGCCGCTTCCTTACAACACTCTTAACTACGTGCATCGTCCTATAAAGACTGTAACATGACCTTTTGCAGTCTAATAAAGGCCTCATACGTAATTAACGTGGTTCCATCTCCCTGCGCAGGTTACCATTGCACTATTCCTTCCAGTCTCAATGCGCTACAACGTCCCAAGTCCTTCTCATTGTCGTCGTTGCCTTAGAACACTATTAACTGCGTGCACAGTCCTATAAAGGCTGTAATATTGCCTTTTGCAGTCTAATAAAGGCCTGACACGTAAATCACGTGCTTCCATCTGTCTGCGCAGGTTACCATTGCACTATTCCTTACAGTCTCAATGTGCTAAAACGGCCCAAGTCGTTTTCATTAGCGCTGTTGCCTTACAACACTATTAACTGCGTGCACAGTCCTATAAAGGCTGTAATATTCCCTTTTGCAGTCTAATAAAGGCCTCGCAAGTAAATCACGTGGTTGCACCTGTCTGCGCAGGTTACCATTGGACTAGTCCTTACAGTCTCAATGTGCTACAACGTCCCAAGTCGTTTTCATTAGCGCCGTTGCCTTACAACACTTTTAACTACGTGCACAGTCCTATAAAGACCGTAATATGGCCTTTTGCAGTCTAATAAAAGCCTGGCACGTAAATCACGCGGTTTCACCTGTCTGCGCAGGTTACCATTGGACTAGTCCTTTCAGTCTCAATGCGCTGCAACGTGCCAAGTCGTTTTCATTAGTGCCATTGCATTAGAACACTCTTAACTACGTGCACAGTCCTATAAAGGCTGTAATATGGCCTTTTGCAGTCTAACAAAAGCCTCACACGTAAATCTCGTGGTTCCATCTGCCTGCGCAGGTTACCATTGGACTGTTCCTTCTAGTCTCGATGCACTACAACGTTCCAAGTGGTTTTCTTTAGCGCCATGGCCTTAGAACACTCTTAACTACGTGCACAGTCCTATAAAGACCGTAATATACCTTTTTGCAGTCCAATAAAGGCCGCACACGTAAATCACGCGGTTTCAGCTGCCTGCAGTAGTTACCATTGGACTTGTCGTTCCAGTCTCAATGCGCTATCACGTCCCAAGTCGTTTTCATTAGCGCCGCTGCCTTACAACACTCCTAAATACGTGCACAGTCCTATAAAGGCTGCAATATGGCCTTTTGCAGTCTAATAAAAACCTCGCACGTCAATCACGCGGTTTCACCTGTCTGCGCAGGTTACCATTGGACTAGTCCTTCCATTCTCAATGCGCTACAACGTCCCAAGTCGTTTTTATTAGCGCCGCTGCCTTACAACACTCTTAACTGCGTGCACAGTCCTATAAAGGCTGTAATATGGCCTTTTGCAGTCTAATAAAGGCCTTGCACGTAAATCACGTGGTTTCACCTGCCTGCGCAGGTTACCATTGGACTATTCCTTCCTGTCTCAATGCACTACAACGTTCAAAGTGGTTTTCCTCAGCGCTGTGGCCTTAGAACTCTTTTAACTATGTGCACAGTCCTATAAAGGCCGTAATATGGCTTTTTGCAGTCTAATAAAGGCTTCAGACGTAAATCACGTGTTTTCACCTGCCTGCGCAGGTTACCATTGGACTTGTCGTTCCAGTCTCAATGCGCTACAACGTCCCTAGTCGTTTTCATTGCCGAATTTGCCTTACAACACTCTTAACTACGTGCACAGTGCTATAAAGCTGTAATATGGCCTTTTGCAGTCTAATAAAGGCTTCACACGTAAATCACGTGGTTTCACCTGCCTGCGCAGGTTACCATTGGACTAGTCCTTTCAGTCTCAATGCGCTCCAACGTCCCAAGTGGTTTTCCTCAGCGCTGTGGCCTTACAACACTCTTAACTACGTGCACAGTCCTATAAAGGCTGTAATATGGCCTTTTGCAGTCTAACAAAAGCCTCACACGTAAATCTCGTGGTTCCATCTGCCTGCGCAGGTTACCATTGGACTGTTCCTTCTAGTCTCGATGCACTACAACGTTCCAAGTGGTTTTCTTTAGCGCCATGGCCTTAGAACACTCTTAACTACGTGCACAGTCCTATAAAGACCGTAATATACCTTTTTGCAGTCCAATAAAGGCCGCACACGTAAATCACGCGGTTTCAGCTGCCGGCAGTAGTTACGATTGGACTTGTCGTTCCAGTCTCAATACGCTATCACGTCCCAAGTCGTTTTCATTAGCGCCGCTGCCTTACAACACTCCTAAATACGTGCACAGTCCTATAAAGGCTGCAATATGGCCTTTTGCAGTCTAATAAAAACCTCGCACGTCAATCACGCGGTTTCACCTGTCTGCGCAGGTTACCATTGGACTAGTCCTTCCATTCTCAATGCGCTACAACGTCCCAAGTCGTTTTTATTAGCGCCGCTGCCTTACAACACTCTTAACTGCGTGCACAGTCCTATAAAGGCTGTAATATGGCCTTTTGCAGTCTAATAAAGGCCTTGCACGTAAATCACGTGGTTTCACCTGCCTGCGCAGGTTACCATTGGACTATTCCTTCCTGTCTCAATGCACTACAACGTTCAAAGTGGTTTTCCTCAGCGCTGTGGCCTTAGAACTCTTTTAACTATGTGCACAGTCCTATAAAGGCCGTAATATGGCTTTTTGCAGTCTAATAAAGGCTTCACACGTAAATCACGTGTTTTCACCTGCCTGCGCAGGTTACCATCGGACTTGTCGTTCCAGTCTCAATGCGCTACAACGTCCCTAGTCGTTTTCATTGCCGAATTTGCCTTACAACACTCTTAACTACGTGCACAGTGCTATAAAGGCTGTAATATGGCCTTTTGCAGTCTAATAAAGGCTTCACACGTAAATCACGTGGTTTTACCTGCCTGCGCAAGTTTCCATTGCACTAGACGCTCCAGTCTCAATGCGCTACAACGTTCAAAGTCGTTTTCATTGGCGCCGTTGCCTTAGAACACTCTTAACTACGTGCACAGTCCTATAAAGACCGTAGTATACCTTTTTGCAGTCCAATAAAGGCCGCACACGTAAATCACGCGGTTTCAGCAGCCTGCACTAGTTACCATTGGACTTGTCGTTCCAGTCTCAATGCGCTATCACGTCCCAAGTCGTTTTCATTAGCGCCGCTGCCTTACAACACTCCTAAATACGTGTACAGTCCTATAAAGGCTGCAATATGGCCTTTTGCAGTCTAATAAAAACCTCGCACGTCAATCACGCGGTTTCACCTGTCTGCGCAGGTTACCATTGGACTAGTCCTTCCATTCTCAATGCGCTACAACGTCCCAAAGCGTTTTTATTAGCGCCGTTGCCTTAAAACACTCTTAACTACGTGCACAGTCATATAAAGGCTGTAATATGGCCTTTTGCAGTCTAATAAAAGCCTCACACGTAAATCGCGTGGTTCCATCTGCCTGCGCAGGTTACCATTGGACTATTCCTTCCAGTCTCATTGCACTACAACGTTCCAAGTGGTTTTCCTCAGCGCTGTGCCTTAGAACTCTCTTAACTATGTGCACAGTCCAATAAAGGCCGTAATATGGCCTTTTGCAGTCTAATAAAGGCTTCACACGTAAATCACGTGGTTTCACCTGCCTGCGCAGGTTACCATTGACTAGTCCTTCCAGTCGCAATGCGCTACAACGTCCCTAGTCGTTTTCATTGGCGAAGTTGCCTTAGAGAACTCTTAACTACGTGAATCGTCCTATAAAGGCTGTAATATGGCCTTTTGCAATCTAGTAAAAGCCTTGCACGTAAATCACGTGGTTTCACCTGCTTGGGCAGGTTACCATTGGACTAGTCCTTCCAGTCTCAATGCGCTCCAACGTCCCAAGTTGTTTTCATTAGCGCCGTTGCCTTACAACACTCTTAACTACGTGCACAGTGCTATAAAGGCTGTAATATGGCCTTTTGCAATCTAGTAAAAGCCTCGCACGTAAATCGCGTGGTTCCATCTGCCTGCGCAGGTTACCATTGGACTATTCCTGCCAGTCTCAATGCACTACAACGTTCCAAGTGGTTTTCCTCAGCGCTGTGGCCTTACAACACTCTTAACTACGTGCACAGTCCTATAAAGGCTGTAATATGGCCTTTTGCAGTCTAACAAAAGCCTCACACGTAAATCTCGTGGTTCCATCTGCCTGCGCAGGTTACCATTGGACTGTTCCTTCTAGTCTCGATCCACTACAACGTTCCAAGTGGTTTTCTTTAGCGCCATGGCCTTAGAACACTCTTAACTACGTGCACAGTCCTATAAAGACCGTAATATACCTTTTTGCAGTCCAATAAAGGCCGCACACGTAAATCACGCGGTTTCAGCTGCCTGCAGTAGTTACCATTGGACTTGTCGTTCCAGTCTCAATGCGCTATCACGTCCCAAGTCGTTTTCATTAGCGCCGCTGCCTTACAACACTCCTAAATACGTGCACAGTCCTATAAAGGCTGCAATATGGCCTTTTGCAGTCTAATAAAAACCTCGCACGTCAATCACGCGGTTTCACCTGTCTGCGCAGGTTACCATTGGACTAGTCCTTCCATTCTCAATGCGCTACAACGTCCCAAGTCGTTTTTATTAGCGCCGCTGCCTTACAACACTCTTAACTGCGTGCACAGTCCTATAAAGGCTGTAATATGGCCTTTTGCAGTCTAATAAAGGCCTTGCACGTAAATCACGTGGTTTCACCTGCCTGCGCAGGTTACCATTGGACTATTCCTTCCTGTCTCAATGCACTACAACGTTCAAAGTGGTTTTCCTCAGCGCTGTGGCCTTAGAACTCTTTTAACTATGTGCACAGTCCTATAAAGGCCGTAATATGGCTTTTTGCAGTCTAATAAAGGCTTCAGACGTAAATTACTTGTTTTCACCTGCCTGCGCAGGTTACCATTGGACTTGTCGTTCCAGTCTCAATGCGCTACAACGTCCCTAGTCGTTTTCATTGCCGAATTTGCCTTACAACACTCTTAACTACGTGCACAGTGCTATAAAGGCTGTAATATGGCCTTTTGCAGTCTAATAAAGGCTTCACACGTAAATCACGTGGTTTCACCTGCCTGCGCAAGTTTCCATTGCACTAGACGCTCCAGTCTCAATGCGCTACAACGTCCCAAGTCGTTTTCATTAGTGCCATTGCATTAGAACACTCTTAACTACGTGCACAGTCCTATAAAGGCTGTAATATTGCCTTTTGCAGTCTAATAAAGGCCTGACACGTAAATCACGTGCTTCCATCTGCCTGCGCAGGTTACCATTGGCCTAGTCCTTCCAGTCTCAATGCGCTACAACGTCCCAAGTCCTTCTCATTGGCGCCATGGCCTTAGAACACTCTTAACTACGTGCACAGTCCTATAAAGACCGTAATATACCTTTTTGCAGTCCAATAAAGGCCGCACACGTAAATCACGCGGTTTCAGCAGCCTGCACTAGTTACCATTGGACTTGTCGTTCCAGTCTCAATGCGCTATCACGTCCCAAGTCGTTTTCATTAGCGCCGTTGTCTTAGAACACTCTTAACTACGTGCACAGTCCTATAAAGGCTGCAATATGGCCTTTTGCAGTCTAATAAAAACCTCGCACGTCAATCACGCGGTTTCACCTGTCTGCGCAGGTTGCCATTGGACTAGTCCTTCCATTCTCAATGCGCTACAACGTCCCAAGTCGTTTTTATTAGCGCCGCTGCCTTACAACACTCTTAACTGCGTGCACAGTCCTATAAAGGCTGTAATATGGCCTTTTGCAGTCTAATAAAGGCCTTGCACGTAAATCACGTGGTTTCACCTGCCTGCGCAGGTTACCATTGGACTATTCCTTCCAGTCTCAATGCACTACAACGTTCAAAGTGGTTTTCCTCAGCGCTGTGGCCTTAGAACTCTCTTAACTATGTGCACAGTCCTATAAAGGCCGTAATATGGCTTTTTGCAGTCTAATAAAGGCTTCACACGTAAATCACGTGTTTTCACCTGCCTGCGCAGGTTACCATTGGACTTGTCGTTCCAGTCTCAATGCGCTACAACGTCCCTAGTCGTTTTCATTGCCGAATTTGCCTTACAACACTCTTAACTACGTGCACAGTGCTATAAAGGCTGTAATATGGCCTTTTGCAGTCTAATAAAGGCTTCACACGTAAATCACGTGGTTTCACCTGCCTGCGCAAGTTTCCATTGCACTAGACGCTCCAGTCTCAATGCGCTACAACGTTCAAAGTCGTTTTCATTGGCGCCGTTGCCTTAGAACACTCTTAACTACGTGCACAGTCCTATAAAGACCGTAATATACCTTTTTGCAGTCCAATAAAGTCCGCACACGTAAATCATGTGGTTCCATCTGCCTGCGCAGGTTACCATTGCACTATTCCATCCAGTCTCAATGCGCTACCACGTCCCAAGCCGTTTTCATTAGCGCTGTTGCCTTACAACACTCTTAACTACGGTAACAGTCCTATAAAGGCTGCAATATGGCCTTTTGCAGTCTAATAAAAGCCTCGCACGTAAATCACGTGGTTTCACCTGCCTGCACAGGTTACCATTGGACTAGTCCTTTCAGTCTCAATGCGCTACAACGTCCCAAGTCGCTTTTATTAGCGCCGCTTCCTTACAACACTCTTAACTACGTGCATCGTCCTATAAAGACTGTAACATGACCTTTTGCAGTCTAATAAAGGCCTCATACGTAATTAACGTGGTTCCATCTCCCTGCGCAGGTTACCATTGCACTATTCCTTCCAGTCTCAATGCGCTACAACGTCCCAAGTCCTTCTCATTGTCGCCGTTGCCTTAGAACACTATTAACTGCGTGCACAGTCCTATAAAGGCTGTAATATTGCCTTTTGCAGTCTAATAAAGGCCTGACACGTAAATCACGTGCTTCCATCTGTCTGCGCAGGTTACCATTGCACTATTCCTTACAGTCTCAATGTGCTAAAACGGCCCAAGTCGTTTTCATTAGCGCTGTTGCCTTACAACACTATTAACTGCGTGCACAGTCCTATAAAGGCTGTAATATTCCCTTTTGCAGTCTAATAAAGGCCTCGCAAGTAAATCACGTGGTTGCACCTGTCTGCGCAGGTTACCATTGGACTAGTCCTTACAGTCTCAATGTGCTACAACGTCCCAAGTCGTTTTCATTAGCGCCGTTGCCTTACAACACTTTTAACTACGTGCACAGTCCTATAAAGACCGTAATATGGCCTTTTGCAGTCTAATAAAAGCCTGGCACGTAAATCACGCGGTTTCACCTGTCTGCGCAGGTTACCATTGGACTAGTCCTTTCAGTCTCAATGCGCTGCAACGTGCCAAGTCGTTTTCATTAGTGCCATTGCATTAGAACACTCTTAACTACGTGCACAGTCCTATAAAGGCTGTAATATTGCCTTTTGCAGTCTAATAAAGGCCTGACACGTAAATCACGTGCTTCCATCTGCCTGCGCTGGTTACCATTGGCCTAGTCCTTCCAGTCTCAATGCGCTACAACGTCCCAAGTCCTTCTCATTGGCGCCATGGCCTTAGAACACTCTTAACTACGTGCACAGTCCTATAAAGACCGTAATATACCTTTTTGCAGTCCAATAAAGGCCGCACACGTAAATCACGCGGTTTCAGCAGCCTGCACTAGTTACCATTGGACTTGTCGTTCCAGTCTCAATGCGCTATCACGTCCCAAGTCGTTTTCATTAGCGCCGCTGCCTTACAACACTCCTAAATACGTGCACAGTCCTATAAAGGCTGCAATATGGCCTTTTGCAGTCTAATAAAAACCTCGCACGTCAATCACGCAGTTTCACCTGTCTGCGCAGGTTACCATTGGACTAGTCCTTCCATTCTCAATGCGCTACAACGTCCCAAGTCGTTTTTATTAGTGCCGTTGCCTTAAAACACTCTTAACTACGTGCACAGTCATATAAAGGCTGTAATATGGCCTTTTGCAGTCTAATAAAAGCCTCACACGTAAATCGCGTGGTTCCATCTGCCTGCGCAGGTTACCATTGGACTATTCCTTCCAGTCTCATTGCACTACAACGTTCCAAGTGGTTTTCCTCAGCGCTGTGCCTTAGAACTCTCTTAACTATGTGCACAGTCCAATAAAGGCCGTAATATGGCCTTTTGCAGTCTAATAAAGGCTTCACACGTAAATCACGTGGTTTCACCTGCCTGCGCAGGTTACCATTGACTAGTCCTTCCAGTCGCAATGCACTACAACGTTCCAAGTGGTTTTCCTCAGCGCTGTGGCCTTACAACACTCTTAACTACGTGCACAGTCCTATAAAGGCTGTAATATGGCCTTTTGCAGTCTAACAAACGCCTCACACGTAAATCTCGTGGTTCCATCTGCCTGCGCAGGTTACCATTGGACTGTTCCTTCTAGTCTCGATGCACTACAACGTTCCAAGTGGTTTTCTTTAGCGCCATGGCCTTTGAACACTCTTAACTACGTGCACAGTCCTATAAAGACCGTAATATACCTTTTTGCAGTCCAATAAAGGCCGCACACGTAAATCACGCGGTTTCAGCTGCCTGCAGTAGTTACCATTGGACTTGTCGTTCCAGTCTCAATGCGCTATCACGTCCCAAGTCGTTTTCATTAGCGCCGCTGCCTTACAACACTCCTAAATACGTGCACAGTCCTATAAAGGCTGCAATATGGCCTTTTGCAGTCTAATAAAAACCTCGCACGTCAATCACGCGGTTTCACCTGTCTGCGCAGGTTACCATTGGACTAGTCCTTCCATTCTCAATGCGCTACAACGTCCCAAGTCGTTTTTATTAGCGCCGCTGCCTTACAACACTCTTAACTGCGTGCACAGTCCTATAAAGGCTGTAATATGGCCTTTTGCAGTCTAATAAAGGCCTTGCACGTAAATTACGTGGTTTCACCTGCCTGCGCAGGTTACCATTGGACTATTCCTTCCTGTCTCAATGCACTACAACGTTCAAAGTGGTTTTCCTCAGCGCTGTGGCCTTAGAACTCTTTTAACTATGTGCACAGTCCTATAAAGGCCGTAATATGGCTTTTTGCAGTCTAATAAAGGCTTCAGACGTAAATCACGTGTTTTCACCTGCCTGCGCAGGTTACCATTGGACTTGTCGTTCCAGTCTCAATGCGCTACAACGTCCCTAGTCGTTTTCATTGCCGAATTTGCCTTACAACACTCTTAACTACGTGCACAGTGCTATAAAGGCTGTAATATGGCCTTTTGCAGTCTAATAAAGGCTTCACACGTAAATCACGTGGTTTCACCTGCCTGCGCAAGTTTCCATTGCACTAGACGCTCCAGTCTCAATGCGCTACCACGTCCCAAGCCGTTTTCATTAGCGCTGTTGCCTTACAACACTCTTAACTACGGTAACAGTCCTATAAAGGCTGCAATATGGCCTTTTGCAGTCTAATAAAAGCCTCGCACGTAAATCACGTGGTTTCACCTGCCTGCACAGGTTACCATTGGACTAGTCCTTTCAGTCTCAATGCGCTACAACGTCCCAAGTAGCTTTTATTAGCGCCGCTTCCTTACAACACTCTTAACTACGTGCATCGTCCTATAAAGACTGTAACATGACCTTTTGCAGTCTAATAAAGGCCTCATACGTAATTAACGTGGTTCCATCTCCCTGCGCAGGTTACCATTGCACTATTCCTTCCAGTCTCAATGCGCTACAACGTCCCAAGTCCTTCTCATTGTCGTCGTTGCCTTAGAACACTATTAACTGCGTGCACAGTCCTATAAAGGCTGTAATATTGCCTTTTGCAGTCTAATAAAGGCCTGACACGTAAATCACGTGCTTCCATCTGTCTGCGCAGGTTACCATTGCACTATTCCTTACAGTCTCAATGTGCTAAAACGGCCCAAGTCGTTTTCATTAGCGCTGTTGCCTTACAACACTATTAACTGCGTGCACAGTCCTATAAAGGCTGTAATATTCCCTTTTGCAGTCTAATAAAGGCCTCGCAAGTAAATCACGTGGTTGCACCTGTCTGCGCAGGTTACCATTGGACTAGTCCTTACAGTCTCAATGTGCTACAACGTCCCAAGTCGTTTTCATTAGCGCCGTTGCCTTACAACACTTTTAACTACGTGCACAGTCCTATAAAGACCGTAATATGGCCTTTTGCAGTCTAATAAAAGCCTGGCACGTAAATCACGCGGTTTCACCTGTCTGCGCAGGTTACCATTGGACTAGTCCTTTCAGTCTCAATGCGCTGCAACGTGCCAAGTCGTTTTCATTAGTGCCATTGCATTAGAACACTCTTAACTACGTGCACAGTCCTATAAAGGCTGTAATATGGCCTTTTGCAGTCTAACAAAAGCCTCACACGTAAATCTCGTGGTTCCATCTGCCTGCGCAGGTTACCATTGGACTGTTCCTTCTAGTCTCGATGCACTACAACGTTCCAAGTGGTTTTCTTTAGCGCCATGGCCTTAGAACACTCTTAACTACGTGCACAGTCCTATAAAGACCGTAATATACCTTTTTGCAGTCCAATAAAGGCCGCACACGTAAATCACGCGGTTTCAGCTGCCTGCAGTAGTTACCATTGGACTTGTCGTTCCAGTCTCAATGCGCTATCACGTCCCAAGTCGTTTTCATTAGCGCCGCTGCCTTACAACACTCCTAAATACGTGCACAGTCCTATAAAGGCTGCAATATGGCCTTTTGCAGTCTAATAAAAACCTCGCACGTCAATCACGCGGTTTCACCTGTCTGCGCAGGTTACCATTGGACTAGTCCTTCCATTCTCAATGCGCTACAACGTCCCAAGTCGTTTTTATTAGCGCCGCTGCCTTACAACACTCTTAACTGCGTGCACAGTCCTATAAAGGCTGTAATATGGCCTTTTGCAGTCTAATAAAGGCCTTGCACGTAAATCACGTGGTTTCACCTGCCTGCGCAGGTTACCATTGGACTATTCCTTCCTGTCTCAATGCACTACAACGTTCAAAGTGGTTTTCCTCAGCGCTGTGGCCTTAGAACTCTTTTAACTATGTGCACAGTCCTATAAAGGCCGTAATATGGCTTTTTGCAGTCTAATAAAGGCTTCAGACGTAAATCACGTGTTTTCACCTGCCTGCGCAGGTTACCATTGGACTTGTCGTTCCAGTCTCAATGCGCTACAACGTCCCTAGTCGTTTTCATTGCCGAATTTGCCTTACAACACTCTTAACTACGTGCACAGTGCTATAAAGCTGTAATATGGCCTTTTGCAGTCTAATAAAGGCTTCACACGTAAATCACGTGGTTTCACCTGCCTGCGCAGGTTACCATTGGACTAGTCCTTTCAGTCTCAATGCGCTCCAACGTCCCAAGTGGTTTTCCTCAGCGCTGTGGCCTTACAACACTCTTAACTACGTGCACAGTCCTATAAAGGCTGTAATATGGCCTTTTGCAGTCTAACAAAAGCCTCACACGTAAATCTCGTGGTTCCATCTGCCTGCGCAGGTTACCATTGGACTGTTCCTTCTAGTCTCGATGCACTACAACGTTCCAAGTGGTTTTCTTTAGCGCCATGGCCTTAGAACACTCTTAACTACGTGCACAGTCCTATAAAGACCGTAATATACCTTTTTGCAGTCCAATAAAGGCCGCACACGTAAATCACGCGGTTTCAGCTGCCGGCAGTAGTTACGATTGGACTTGTCGTTCCAGTCTCAATACGCTATCACGTCCCAAGTCGTTTTCATTAGCGCCGCTGCCTTACAACACTCCTAAATACGTGCACAGTCCTATAAAGGCTGCAATATGGCCTTTTGCAGTCTAATAAAAACCTCGCACGTCAATCACGCGGTTTCACCTGTCTGCGCAGGTTACCATTGGACTAGTCCTTCCATTCTCAATGCGCTACAACGTCCCAAGTCGTTTTTATTAGCGCCGCTGCCTTACAACACTCTTAACTGCGTGCACAGTCCTATAAAGGCTGTAATATGGCCTTTTGCAGTCTAATAAAGGCCTTGCACGTAAATCACGTGGTTTCACCTGCCTGCGCAGGTTACCATTGGACTATTCCTTCCTGTCTCAATGCACTACAACGTTCAAAGTGGTTTTCCTCAGCGCTGTGGCCTTAGAACTCTTTTAACTATGTGCACAGTCCTATAAAGGCCGTAATATGGCTTTTTGCAGTCTAATAAAGGCTTCACACGTAAATCACGTGTTTTCACCTGCCTGCGCAGGTTACCATCGGACTTGTCGTTCCAGTCTCAATGCGCTACAACGTCCCTAGTCGTTTTCATTGCCGAATTTGCCTTACAACACTCTTAACTACGTGCACAGTGCTATAAAGGCTGTAATATGGCCTTTTGCAGTCTAATAAAGGCTTCACACGTAAATCACGTGGTTTTACCTGCCTGCGCAAGTTTCCATTGCACTAGACGCTCCAGTCTCAATGCGCTACAACGTTCAAAGTCGTTTTCATTGGCGCCGTTGCCTTAGAACACTCTTAACTACGTGCACAGTCCTATAAAGACCGTAGTATACCTTTTTGCAGTCCAATAAAGGCCGCACACGTAAATCACGCGGTTTCAGCAGCCTGCACTAGTTACCATTGGACTTGTCGTTCCAGTCTCAATGCGCTATCACGTCCCAAGTCGTTTTCATTAGCGCCGCTGCCTTACAACACTCCTAAATACGTGTACAGTCCTATAAAGGCTGCAATATGGCCTTTTGCAGTCTAATAAAAACCTCGCACGTCAATCACGCGGTTTCACCTGTCTGCGCAGGTTACCATTGGACTAGTCCTTCCATTCTCAATGCGCTACAACGTCCCAAAGCGTTTTTATTAGCGCCGTTGCCTTAAAACACTCTTAACTACGTGCACAGTCATATAAAGGCTGTAATATGGCCTTTTGCAGTCTAATAAAAGCCTCACACGTAAATCGCGTGGTTCCATCTGCCTGCGCAGGTTACCATTGGACTATTCCTTCCAGTCTCATTGCACTACAACGTTCCAAGTGGTTTTCCTCAGCGCTGTGCCTTAGAACTCTCTTAACTATGTGCACAGTCCAATAAAGGCCGTAATATGGCCTTTTGCAGTCTAATAAAGGCTTCACACGTAAATCACGTGGTTTCACCTGCCTGCGCAGGTTACCATTGACTAGTCCTTCCAGTCGCAATGCGCTACAACGTCCCTAGTCGTTTTCATTGGCGAAGTTGCCTTAGAGAACTCTTAACTACGTGAATCGTCCTATAAAGGCTGTAATATGGCCTTTTGCAATCTAGTAAAAGCCTTGCACGTAAATCACGTGGTTTCACCTGCTTGGGCAGGTTACCATTGGACTAGTCCTTCCAGTCTCAATGCGCTCCAACGTCCCAAGTTGTTTTCATTAGCGCCGTTGCCTTACAACACTCTTAACTACGTGCACAGTGCTATAAAGGCTGTAATATGGCCTTTTGCAATCTAGTAAAAGCCTCGCACGTAAATCGCGTGGTTCCATCTGCCTGCGCAGGTTACCATTGGACTATTCCTGCCAGTCTCAATGCACTACAACGTTCCAAGTGGTTTTCCTCAGCGCTGTGGCCTTACAACACTCTTAACTACGTGCACAGTCCTATAAAGGCTGTAATATGGCCTTTTGCAGTCTAACAAAAGCCTCACACGTAAATCTCGTGGTTCCATCTGCCTGCGCAGGTTACCATTGGACTGTTCCTTCTAGTCTCGATCCACTACAACGTTCCAAGTGGTTTTCTTTAGCGCCATGGCCTTAGAACACTCTTAACTACGTGCACAGTCCTATAAAGACCGTAATATACCTTTTTGCAGTCCAATAAAGGCCGCACACGTAAATCACGCGGTTTCAGCTGCCTGCAGTAGTTACCATTGGACTTGTCGTTCCAGTCTCAATGCGCTATCACGTCCCAAGTCGTTTTCATTAGCGCCGCTGCCTTACAACACTCCTAAATACGTGCACAGTCCTATAAAGGCTGCAATATGGCCTTTTGCAGTCTAATAAAAACCTCGCACGTCAATCACGCGGTTTCACCTGTCTGCGCAGGTTACCATTGGACTAGTCCTTCCATTCTCAATGCGCTACAACGTCCCAAGTCGTTTTTATTAGCGCCGCTGCCTTACAACACTCTTAACTGCGTGCACAGTCCTATAAAGGCTGTAATATGGCCTTTTGCAGTCTAATAAAGGCCTTGCACGTAAATCACGTGGTTTCACCTGCCTGCGCAGGTTACCATTGGACTATTCCTTCCTGTCTCAATGCACTACAACGTTCAAAGTGGTTTTCCTCAGCGCTGTGGCCTTAGAACTCTTTTAACTATGTGCACAGTCCTATAAAGGCCGTAATATGGCTTTTTGCAGTCTAATAAAGGCTTCAGACGTAAATTACTTGTTTTCACCTGCCTGCGCAGGTTACCATTGGACTTGTCGTTCCAGTCTCAATGCGCTACAACGTCCCTAGTCGTTTTCATTGCCGAATTTGCCTTACAACACTCTTAACTACGTGCACAGTGCTATAAAGGCTGTAATATGGCCTTTTGCAGTCTAATAAAGGCTTCACACGTAAATCACGTGGTTTCACCTGCCTGCGCAAGTTTCCATTGCACTAGACGCTCCAGTCTCAATGCGCTACAACGTCCCAAGTCGTTTTCATTAGTGCCATTGCATTAGAACACTCTTAACTACGTGCACAGTCCTATAAAGGCTGTAATATTGCCTTTTGCAGTCTAATAAAGGCCTGACACGTAAATCACGTGCTTCCATCTGCCTGCGCAGGTTACCATTGGCCTAGTCCTTCCAGTCTCAATGCGCTACAACGTCCCAAGTCCTTCTCATTGGCGCCATGGCCTTAGAACACTCTTAACTACGTGCACAGTCCTATAAAGACCGTAATATACCTTTTTGCAGTCCAATAAAGGCCGCACACGTAAATCACGCGGTTTCAGCAGCCTGCACTAGTTACCATTGGACTTGTCGTTCCAGTCTCAATGCGCTATCACGTCCCAAGTCGTTTTCATTAGCGCCGCTGCCTTACAACACTCCTAAATACGTGCACAGTCCTATAAAGGCTGCAATATGGCCTTTTGCAGTCTAATAAAAACCTCGCACGTCAATCACGCGGTTTCACCTGTCTGCGCAGGTTACCATTGGACTAGTCCTTCCATTCTCAATGCGCTACAACGTCCCAAGTCGTTTTTATTAGCGCCGCTGCCTTCCAACACTCTTAACTGCGTGCGCAGTCCTATAAAGGCTGTAATATGGCCTTTTGCAGTCTAATAAAGGCCTTGCACGTAAATCACGTGGTTTCACCTGCCTGCGCAGGTTACCATTGGACTATTCCTTCCAGTCTCATTGCACTACAACGTTCCAAGTGGTTTTCCTCAGCGCTGTGGCCTTAGAACTCTCTTAACTATGTGCACAGTCCAATAAAGGCCGTAATATGGCCTTTTGCAGTCTAATAAAGGCTTCACACGTTAATCACGTGTTTTCACCTGCCTGCGCAGGTTACCATTGGACTTGTCGTTCCAGTCTCAATGCGCTACCACGTCCCAAGTTGTTTTCATTAGCGCCGTTGCCTTAAAACACAATTAACTACGTGCACAGTCATATAAAGGCTGTAATATGGCCTTTTGCAGTCTAATAAAAGCCTCACACGTAAATCGCGTGGTTCCATCTGCCTGCGCAGGTTACCATTGGACTATTCCTTCCAGTCTCATTGCACTACAACGTTCCAAGTGGTTTTCCTCAGCGCTGTGGCCTTAGAACTCTCTTAACTATGTGCACAGTCCAATAAAGGCCGTAATATGGCCTTTTGCAGTCTAATAAAGGCTTCACACGTAAATCACGTGTTTTCACCTTCCTGCGCAGGTTACCATTGGACTAACCGTTCCAGTCTCAATGCGCTCCAACGTCCCAAGTTGTTTTCATTAGCGCCGTTGCCTTACAACACTCTTAACTACGTGCACAGTCCTATAAAGGCTGTAATATGGCCTTTTGGAGTCTAATAAAGGCCTCACTAGTAAATCACGTGGTTTCACTTTTCTGCGCAGGTTACCATTGGCCTAGTCCTTCCAGTCTCAATGCGCTACAACGTCCCTAGTCGTTTTCATTGCCGAATTTGCATTACAACACTCTTAAATATGTGCACATAGCTATAAAGGCTGTAATACGGCCTTTTGCAGTCTAATAAAGGCTTCACACGTAAATCACGTGGTTTCACCTGCCTGCGCAAGTTTCCATTGCACTAGACGCTCCAGTCTCAATGCGCTACAACGTTCAAAGTCGTTTTTATTAGCGCCGCTGCCTGACAACACTCTTAACTGCGTGCACAGTCCTATAAAGGCCGTAATATGGCTTTTTGCAGTCTAATAAAGGCTTCACACGTTAATCACGTGTTTTCACCTGCCTGCGCAGGTTACCATTGGACTTGTCGTTCCAGTCTCAATGCGCTACCACGTCCCAAGTTGTTTTCATTAGCGCCGTTGCCTTAAAACACACTTAACTATGTGCACAGTCATATAAAGGCTGTAATATGGCCTTTTGCAGTCTAATAAAAGCCTCACACGTAAATCGCGTGGTTCCATCTGCCTGCGCAGGTTACCATTGGACTATTCCTTCCAGTCTCATTGCACTACAACGTTCCAAGTGGTTTTCCTCAGCGCTGTGCCTTAGAACTCTCTTAACTATGTGCACAGTCCAATAAAGGCCGTAATATGGCCTTTTGCAGTCTAATAAAGGCTTCACACGTAAATCACGTGGTTTCACCTGCCTGCACAGGTTACCATTGACTAGTCCTTCCAGTCGCAATGCGCTACAACGTCCCTAGTCGTTTTCATTGGCGAAGTTGCCTTAGAACACTCTTAACTACGTGAATCGTCCTATAAAGGCTGTAATATGGCCTTTTGCAATCTAGTAAAAGCCTCGCACGTAAATCACGTGGTTTCACCTGCCTGCGCAGGTTACCATTGGACTAGTCCTTCCAGTCTCAATGCACTCCAACGTCCCAAGTTGTTTTCATTAGCGCCGTTGCCTTTTAACACTCTTAACTACGTGCACAGTCTTATAAAGGCTGTAATATGGCCTTTTGGAGTCTAATAAAGGCCTCACACGTAAATCACGTGGTTTCACCTTTCTGCGCAGGTTACCATTGGCCTAGTCCTTCCAGTCTCAATGCGCTACAATGTTCCTAGTCGTTGTCATTGCCGATTTTGCCTTACAACACTCTTAACTACGTGCACAGTGCTATAAAGGCTGTAATATGGCCTTTTGCAATCTAGTAAAAGCCTCGCACGTAAATCGCGTGGTTCCATCTGCCTGCGCAGGTTACCATTGGACTATTCCTTCCAGTCTCATTGCACTACAACGTTCCAAGTGGTTTTCCTCAGCGCTGTGGCCTTAGAACTCTCTTAACTATGTGCACAGTCCAATAAAGGCCGTAATATGGCCTTTTGCAGTCTAATAAAGGCTTCACACGTAAATCACGTGGTTTCACCTGCCTGCGCAGGTTACCATTGGACTATTCCTTCCAGTCTCATTGCACTACAACGTTCCGAGTGGTTTTCCTCAGCGCTGTGGCCTTAGAACTCTCTTAACTATGTGCACAGTCCAATAAAGGCCGTAATATGGCCTTTTGCAGTCTAATAAAGGCTTCACACGTAAATCACGTGGTTTCACCTGCCTGCGAAGGTTACCATTGGACTAACCGTTCCAGTCTCAATGCGCTCCAACGTCCCAAGTTGTTTTCATTAGCGCCGTTGCCTTACAACACTCTTAACTACGTGCACAGTCCTATAAAGGCTGTAATATGGCCTTTTGGAGTCTAATAAAGGCCTCACACGTAAATCACGTGGTTTCACCTTTCTGCGCAGGTTACCATTGGCCTAGTCCTTCCAGTCTCAATGCGCTACAACGTTCCTAGTCGTTTTCATTGCAGAATTTGCCTTACAACACTCTTAACTACGTGAACAGTCATATAAAGGCTGTAATATGGCCTTTTGCAGTCTAATAAAGGCTTCACACGTAAATCACGTGGTTTCACCTGCCTGCGAAGGTTACCATTGGCCTAGTCCTTCCAGTCTTAATGCACTACAACGTTCCAAGTGGTTTTCCTCCGCGCTGTGGCCTTACAACACTCTTAACTACGTGCACAGTCCTATAAAGACCGTAATATACCTTTTTGCAGTCCCATAGAGTCCGCACACGTAAATCACGTGGTTCCATCTGCCTGCGCAGGTTACCATTGGACTATTCCTGCCAGTCTCAATGCACTACAACGTTCCAAGTGGTTTTCCTCAGCGCTGTGGCCTTACAACACTCTTAACTACGTGCACAGTCCTATAAAGGCTGTAATATGGCCTTTGGCAGTCTAACAAAAGCCTCACACGTAAATCTCGTGGTTCCGTCTGCCTGCGCAGGTTACCATTGGACTATTCCTGCCAGCCTCAATGCACTACAACGTTCCAAGTGGTTTTCTTTAGCGCCATGGGCTTAGAACACTCTTAACTACGTGCACAGTCCTATAAAGACAGTAATATACCTTTTTGCAGTCCAATAAAGGCCGCACACGTAAATCACGCGGTTTCAGCTGCCTGCACTAGTTACTATTGGACTAGCCGTTCCAGTCTCAATGCGCTCCAACGTTCCAAGTTGTTTTCATTAGCGCCGTTGCCTTAGAACACTCTTAACTACGTGAACAGTCATATAAAGGCTGTAATATGGCCTTTTGCAGTCTAATAAAGGCTTCACACGTAAATCACGTGGTTTCACCTTCCTGCGCAGGTTACCATTGGACTAACCGTTCCAGTCTCATTGCACTACAACGTTCCGAGTGGTTTTCCTCAGCGCTGTGGCCTTAGAACTCTCTTAACTATGTGCACAGTCCAATAAAGGCCGTAATATGGCCTTTTGCAGTCTAATAAAGGCTTCACACGTAAATCACGTGGTTTCACCTGCCTGCGAAGGTTACCATTGGACTAACCGTTCCAGTCTCAATGCGCTCCAACGTCCCAAGTTGTTTTCATTAGCGCCGTTGCCTTACAACACTCTTAACTACGTGCACAGTCCTATAAAGGCTGTAATATGGCCTTTTGGAGTCTAATAAAGGCCTCACACGTAAATCACGTGGTTTCACCTTTCTGCGCAGGTTACCATTGGCCTAGTCCTTCCAGTCTCAATGCGCTACAACGTTCCTAGTCGTTTTCATTGCAGAATTTGCCTTACAACACTCTTAACTACGTGAACAGTCATATAAAGGCTGTAATATGGCCTTTTGCAGTCTAATAAAGGCTTCACACGTAAATCACGTGGTTTCACCTGCCTGCGAAGGTTACCATTGGCCTAGTCCTTCCAGTCTTAATGCACTACAACGTTCCAAGTGGTTTTCCTCCGCGCTGTGGCCTTACAACACTCTTAACTACGTGCACAGTCCTATAAAGACCGTAATATACCTTTTTGCAGTCCCATAGAGTCCGCACACGTAAATCACGTGGTTCCATCTGCCTGCGCAGGTTACCATTGGACTATTCCTGCCAGTCTCAATGCACTACAACGTTCCAAGTGGTTTTCCTCAGCGCTGTGGCCTTACAACACTCTTAACTACGTGCACAGTCCTATAAAGGCTGTAATATGGCCTTTGGCAGTCTAACAAAAGCCTCACACGTAAATCTCGTGGTTCCGTCTGCCTGCGCAGGTTACCATTGGACTATTCCTGCCAGCCTCAATGCACTACAACGTTCCAAGTGGTTTTCTTTAGCGCCATGGGCTTAGAACACTCTTAACTACGTGCACAGTCCTATAAAGACAGTAATATACCTTTTTGCAGTCCAATAAAGGCCGCACACGTAAATCACGCGGTTTCAGCTGCCTGCACTAGTTACTATTGGACTAGCCGTTCCAGTCTCAATGCGCTCCAACGTTCCAAGTTGTTTTCATTAGCGCCGTTGCCTTAGAACACTCTTAACTACGTGAACAGTCATATAAAGGCTGTAATATGGCCTTTTGCAGTCTAATAAAGGCTTCACACGTAAATCACGTGGTTTCACCTTCCTGCGCAGGTTACCATTGGACTAACCGTTCCAGTCTCAATGCGCTCCAACGTCCCAAGTTGTTTTCATTAGCGCCGTTGCCTTACAACACTCTTAACTACGTGCACAGTCCTATAAAGGCTGTAATATGGCCTTTTGGAGTCTAATAAAGGCCTCACTAGTAAATCACCTGGTTTCACTTTTCTGCGCAGGTTACCATTGGCCTAGTCCTTCCAGTCTCAATGCGCTACAACGTCCCTAGTCGTTTTCATTGCCGAATTTGCATTACAACACTCTTAAATATGTGCACATAGCTATAAAGGCTGTAATACGGCCTTTTGCAGTCTAATAAAGGCTTCACACGTAAATCACGTGGTTTCACCTGCCTGCGCAAGTTTCCATTGCACTAGACGCTCCAGTCTCAATGCGCTACAACGTTCAAAGTCGTTTTTATTAGCGCCGCTGCCTTACAACACTCTTAACTGCGTGCACAGTCCTATAAAGGCCGTAATATGGCTTTTTGCAGTCTAATAAAGGCTTCACACGTTAATCACGTGTTTTCACCTGCCTGCGCAGGTTACCATTGGACTTGTCGTTCCAGTCTCAATGCGCTACCACGTCCCAAGTTGTTTTCATTAGCGCCGTTGCCTTAAAACACACTTAACTACGTGCACAGTCATATAAAGGCCGTAATATGGCCTTTTGCAGTCTAATAAAGGCTTCACACGTAAATCACGTGGTTTCACCTGCCTGCGCAGGTTACCATTGACTAGTCCTTCCAGTCGCAATGCGCTACAACGTCCCTAGTCGTTTTCATTGGCGAAGTTGCCTTAGAACACTCTTAACTACGTAAATCGTCCTATAAAGGCTGTAATATGGCCTTTTGCAATCTAGTAAAAGCCTCGCACGTAAATCACGTGGTTTCACCTGCCTGCGCAGGTTACCATTGGACTAGTCCTTCCAGTCTCAATGCGCTCCAACGTCCCAAGTTGTTTTCATTAGCGCCGTTGCCTTATAACACTCTTAACTACGTGCACAGTCTTATAAAGGCTGTAATATGGCCTTTTGGAGTCTAATAAAGGCCTCACACGTAAATCACGTGGTTTCACCTTTCTGCGCAGGTTACCATTGGCCTAGTCCTTCCAGTCTCAATGCGCTACAATGTTCCTAGTCGTTGTCATTGCCGAATTTGCCTTACAACACTCTTAACTACGTGCACAGTGCTATAAAGGCTGTAATATGGCCTTTTGCAATCTAGTAAAAGCCTCGCACGTAAATCGCGTGGTTCCATCTGCCTGCGCAGGTTACCATTGGACTATTCCTTCCAGTCTCATTGCACTACAACGTTCCAAGTGGTTTTCCTCAGCGCTGTGGCCTTAGAACTCTCTTAACTATGTGCACAGTCCAATAAAGGCCGTAATATGGCCTTTTGCAGTCTAATAAAGGCTTCACACGTAAATCACGTGGTTTCACCTGCCTGCGCAGGTTACCATTGGACTATTCCTTCCAGTCTCATTGCACTACAACGTTCCGAGTGGTTTTCCTCAGCGCTGTAGCCTTAGAACTCTCTTAACTATGTGCACAGTCCAATAAAGGCCGTAATATGGCCTTTTGCAGTCTAATAAAGGCTTCACACGTAAATCACGTGGTTTCACCTGCCTGCGAAGGTTACCATTGGACTAACCGTTCCAGTCTCAATGCGCTCCAACGTCCCAAGTTGTTTTCATTAGCGCCGTTGCCTTACAACACTCTTAACTACGTGCACAGTCCTATAAAGGCTGTAATATGGCCTTTTGGAGTCTAATAAAGGCCTCACACGTAAATCACGTGGTTTCACCTTTCTGCGCAGGTTACCATTGGCCTAGTCCTTCCAGTCTCAATGCGCTACAACGTTCCTAGTCGTTTTCCTCAGCGCTGTGGCCTTACAACACTCTTAACTACGTGCACAGTCCTATAAAGACCGTAATATACCTTTTTGCAGTCCCATAGAGTCCGCACACGTAAATCACGTGGTTCCATCTGCCTGCGCAGGTTACCATTGGACTATTCCTGCCAGTCTCAATGCACTACAACGTTCCAAGTGGTTTTCCTCAGCGCTGTGGCCTTACAACACTCTTAACTACGTGCACAGACCTATAAAGGGTGTAATATGGCCTTTGGCAGTCTAACAAAAGCCTCACACGTAAATCTCGTGGTTCCGTCTGCCTGCGCAGGTTACCATTGGACTATTCCTGCCAGTCTCAATGCACTACAACGTTCCAAGTGGTTTTCTTTAGCGCCATGGGCTTAGAACACTCTTAACTACGTGCACAGTCCTATAAAGACAGTAATATACCTTTTTGCAGTCCAATAAAGGCCGCACACGTAAATCACGCGGTTTCAGCTGCCTGCACTAGTTACTATTGGACTAGCCGTTCCAGTCTCAATGCGCTCCAACGTTCCAAGTTGTTTTCATTAGCGCCGTTGCCTTAGAACACTCTTAACTACGTGAACAGTCATATAAAGGCTGTAATATGGCCTTTTGCAGTCTAATAAAGGCTTCACACGTAAATCACGTGGTTTCACCTGCCTGCGAAGGTTACCATTGGACTAGCCGTTCCAGTCTCAATGCGCTCCCACGTTCCAAGTTGTTTTCATTCGCACCATGGCCTTAGAACACTCTTAACTACGTGCACAGTCATATAAAGGCTGTAATATGGCCTTATGCAGTCTAATAAAGGCTTCACACGTAAATCACGTGGTTTCACCTGCCTGCAAAGGTTACCATTGGCCTAGTCATTCCAGTCTCAATGCACTACAACGTTCCAAGTGGTTTTCCTCAGCGCTGTGGCCTTACAACACTCTTAACTACGTGCACAGTCCTATAAAGGCTGTAATATGGCCTTTTGCAGTCTAACAAAAGCCTCACACGTAAATCTCGTGGTTCCGTCTGCCTGCGCAGGTTACCATTGGACTGTTCCTTCTAGTCTCGATGCACTACAACGTTCCAAGTGGTTTTCTTTAGCGCCATGGCCTTAGAACACTCTTAACTACGTGCACAGTCCTATAAAGACAGTAATATACCTTTTTGCAGTCCAATAAAGGCCGCACACGTAAATCACGCGGTTTCAGCTGCCTGCACTAGTTACCATTGGACTAGCCGTTCCAGTCTCAATGCGCTCCAACGATCCAAGTTGTTTTCATTAGCGCCATGGCCTTAGAACACTCTTAACTACGTGCACAGTCATATAAAGGCTGTAATATGGCCTTTTGCAGTCTAATAAAGGCTTCACACGTAAATCACGTGGTTTCACCTGCCTGCGAAGGTTACCATTGGCCTAATCCTTCCAGTCTCAATGCGCTACAACGTCTCTAGTCGTTTTCATTGGCGAAGTTGCCTTAGAACACTCTTAACTACGTGCACAGTCCAATAAAGGGTGTATAGCCTTTTGCAGTCTAACAAAGGCCTCACACGTAAATCACGTGGTTCCATCTGCCTGTGCAGGTTACCATTGGCCTAGTCCTTCCAGTCTCAATGCACTACAACGTCCCAATTCATTTTCCTTAGCGCCGTCGCTTTAGAACACTCTTAACTACGTGAATTATCCTATAAAGGCTGTAATATGGCCTTTTGCAATCTAGTAAAAGCCTCGCACGTAAATCACGTGGTTTCACCTGCCTGCGCCGGTTACCATTGGACTAGTCCTTCCAGTCTCAATGCGCTACAACATCCCAAGTCGTTTTCATTAGCGCCGTTGCCTTAGAACACTCTTAACTACGTGCACAGTCATATAAAGGCCGTAATATGGCCTTTTGCAGTCTAATAAAGGCTTCACACGTAAATCACGTGGTTTCACCTGCCTGCGCAGGTTACCATTGGACTATCCGTTCCAGTCTCAATGCGCTGCAACGTCCCAAGTGGTTTTCATTAGCGCCGTTGCCTTAGAACACTTTTAACTACGTGCACAGTCATATAAAGGCCGTAATATGGCCTTTTGCAGTCTAATAAAGGCTTCACACGTAAATCACGTGGTTTCACCTGCCTGCGCAGGTTACCATTGGACTATCCGTTCCAGTCTCAATGCGCTGCAACGTCCCAAGTGGTTTTCATTAGCGCCGTTGCCTTAGAACACTCTTAACTACGTGAACAGTCATATAAAGGCTGTAATATGGCCTTTTGCAGTCTAAGAAAGGCTTCACACGTAAATCATGTGGTTTCACCTGCCTGCGCAGGTTACCATTGGACTAGCCGTTCCAGTCTCAATGCGCTCCAACTTACCAAGCCGTTTTCATTTGCGCCGTTGCCTTAGAACACTCTTAACTACGTGCACAGTCATATAAAGGCTGTAATATGGCCTTTTGCAGTCTAATAAAGGCTTCACACGTAAATCACGTGGTTTCACCTGCCTGCGAAGGTTACCATTGGCCTAATCCTTCCAGTCTCAATGCGCTACAACGTCTCTAGTCGTTTTCATTGGCGAAGTTGCCTTAGAACACTCTTAACTACGTGCACAGTCCAATAAAGGGTGTATAGCCTTTTGCAGTCTAACAAAGGCCTCACACGTAAATCACGTGGTTCCATCTGCCTGTGCAGGTTACCATTGGCCTAGTCCTTCCAGTCTCAATGCACTACAACGTCCCAATTCATTTTCCTTAGCGCCGTCGCTTTAGAACACTCTTAACTACGTGAATCGTCCTATAAAGGCTGTAATATGGCCTTTTGCAATCTAGTAAAAGCCTCGCACGTAAATCACGTGGTTTCACCTGCCTGCGCCGGTTACCATTGGACTAGTCCTTCCAGTCTCAATGCGCTAAAACATCCCAAGTCGTTTTCATTAGCGCCGTTGCCTTAGAACACTCTTAACTACGTGCACAGTCATATAAAGGCCGTAATATGGCCTTTTGCAGTCTAATAAAGGCTTCACACGTAAATCACGTGGCTTCACCTGCCTGCGCAGGTTACCATTGGACTATCCGTTCCAGTCTCAATGCGCTGCAACGTCCCAAGTGGTTTTCATTAGCGCCGTTGCCTTAGAACACTTTTAACTACGTGCACAGTCATATAAAAGCCGTAATATGGCCTTTTGCAGTCTAATAAAGGCTTCACACGTAAATCACGTGGTTTCACCTGCCTGCGCAGGTTACCATTGGACTATCCGTTCCAGTCTCAATGCGCTGCAACGTCCCAAGTGGTTTTCATTAGCGCCGTTGCCTTAGAACACTTTTAACTACGTGCACAGTCATATAAAGGCCGTAATATGGCCTTTTGCAATCTAGTAAAAGCCTCGCACGTAAATCACGTGGTTTCACCTGCCTGCGCAGGTTACCATTGGACTAGTCCTTCCAGTCTCAATGAGCTACAACGTCCCAAGTCGTTTTCATTAGCGCCGTTGCCTTAGAACACTCTTAACTACGTGAACAGTCATATAAAGGCTGTAATATGCCTTTTGCAGTCTAATAAAGGCTTCACACGTAAATCACGTGGTTTCACCTGCCTGCGAAGGTTACCATTGGACTAGCCGTTCCAGTCTCAATGCGCTCCAACGTCCCAAGTTGTTTTCATTAGCGCCGTTGCCTTACAACACTCTTAACTACGTGCACAGTCCTATAAAGGCTGTAATATGGCCTTTTGGAGTCTAATAAAGGCCTCACACGTAAATCACGTGGTTTCACCTTTCTGCGCAGGTTACCATTGGCCTAGTCCTTCCAGTCTCAATGCGCTACAACGTCCCTAGTCGTTTTCATTGCCGAATTTGCCTTACAACAGTCTTAACTACGTGCACAGTGCTATAAAGGCTGTATTATGGCCTTTTGCAGTCTAATAAAGACTTGACACGTAAATCACGTGGTTTCACCTGCCTGCGCAAGTTTCCATTGCACTAGACGCTCCAGTCTCAATGCGCTACAACGTTCTAAGTCGTTTTCATTGGCGCCGTTGCCTTACAACACTCTTAACTACGTGCACAGTCCAATAAAGGGTGTAATATAGCCTTTTGCAGTCTAATAAAGTCCTCACACGAAAATCACGTGCTTTCACCTGCCTGCGCAGGTTACCATTGGACTAGTCCTTCCAGTCACAATGCGCTACAACGTCCCAAGTCGTTTTCATTAGCACCGTTGCCGTACAACACTCTTAACTACGTGCACAGTCCTATAAAGACCGTAATATACCTTTTTGCTGTCCAATAAAGTCCGCACACGTAAATCACGTGGTTCCATCTGCCTGCGCAGGTTACCATTGGACTATTCCTGCCAGTCTCAATGCGCTACAACGTCCCAAGTCGTTTTTATTAGCGCCGCTGCCTTACAACACTCTTAACTGCGTGCACAGACCTATAAAGGCTGTAATATGGCGTTTTGCAGTCTAATAAAGGCCTTGCACGTGAATCACGTGGTTTCACCTGCCTGCGCAGGTTACCATTGGACTATTCCTTCCTGTCTCAATGCACTACAACGTTCCAAGTAGTTTTCCTCAGCGCTGTGGCCTTATAACTCTCTTAACTATGTGCACAGTCCTATAAAGGCCGTAATATGGCTTTTTGCAGTCTAATAAAGGCTTCACACGTAAATCACGTGTTTTCACCTGCCTGCGCAGGTTACCATTGGACTTGTCGTTCCAGTCTCAATGCGCTACAACGTCCCCAGTCGTTTTCATTGCCGAATTTGCCTTACAACACTCTTAACTACGTGCACAGTGCAATAAAGGCTGTAATATGGCCTTTTGCAGTCTAATAAAGGCTTCACACGTAAATCACGTGGTTTCACCTGCCTGCGCAAGTTTCCATTGCACTAGACGCTCCAGTCTCAATGCGCTACAACGTTCAAAGTCGTTTTCATTGGCGCCGTTGCCTTAGAACACTCTTAACTACGTGCACAGTCCAATAAAGGATGTAATATAGCCTTTTGCACTCTAATAAAGTCCTCACACGAAAATCACGTGGTTTCACCTGCCTGCACAGGTTACCATTGGACTAGTCCTTCCAGTCACAATGCGCTACAACGTCCCAAGTCGTTTTCATTAGCACCGTTGCCTTACAACACTCTTAACTACGTGCACAGTCCTATAAAGACCGTAATATACCTTTTTGCTGTCCAATAAAGTCCGCACACGTAAATCACGTGGTTCCATCTGCCTGCGCAGGTTACCATTGGACTATTCCTGCCAGTCTCAATGCGCTACAACGTCCCAAGTCGTTTTTATTAGCGCCGCTGCCTTACAACACTCTTAACTGCGTGCACAGACCTATAAAGGCTGTAATATGGCGTTTTGCAGTCTAATAAAGGCCTTGCACGTGAATCACGTGGTTTCACCTTTCTGCGCAGGTTACCATTGGACTAGCCGTTCCAGTCTCAATGCGCTACAACGTCCCTAGTCGTTTTCATTGCCGAATTTGCCTTAGAACACTCTTAACTACGTGAATCGTCCTACAAAGGCTGTAATATGGCCTTTTGCAATCTAGTAAAAGCCTCGCACGTAAATCACGTGGTTTCACCTGCCTGCGCAGGTTACCATTGGACTAGTCCTTCCAGTCTCAATGAGCTACAACGTCCCAAGTCGTTTTCATTAGCGCCGTTGCCTTAGAACACTCTTAACTACGTGAACAGTCATATAAAGGCTGTAATATGGCCTTTTGCAGTCTAATAAAGGCTTCACACGTAAATCACGTGGTTTCACCTGCCTGCGAAGGTTACCATTGGACTAGCCGTTCCAGTCTCAATGCGCTCCAACGTCCCAAGTTGTTTTCATTAGCGCCGTTGCCTTACAACACTCTTAACTACGTGCACAGTCCTATAAAGGCTGTAATATGGCCTTTTGGAGTCTAATAAAGGCCTCACACGTAAATCACGTGGTTTCACCTTTCTGCGCAGGTTACCATTGGCCTAGTCCTTCCAGTCTCAATGCGCTACAACGTCCCTAGTCGTTTTCATTGCCGAATTTGCCTTACAACACTCTTAACTACGTGCACAGTGCTATAAAGGCTGTAATATGGCCTTTTGCAGTCTAATAAAGGCTTGACACGTAAATCACGTGGTTTCACCTGCCTGCGCAAGTTTCCATTGCACTAGACGCTCCAGTCTCAATGCGCTACAACGTTCTAAGTCGTTTTCATTGGCGCCGTTGCCTTAGAACACTCTTAACTACGTGCACAGTCCAATAAAGGGTGTAATATAGCCTTTTGCAGTCTAATAAAGTCCTCACACGAAAATCACGTGCTTTCACCTGCCTGCGCAGGTTACCATTGGACTAGTCCTTCCAGTCTCAATGCGCTACAACGTCCCAAGTCGTTTTCATTAGCACCGTTGCCTTACAACACTCTTAACTACGTGCACAGTCCTATAAAAACCGTAATATACCTTTTTGCTGTCCAATAAAGGCCGCACACGTAAATCACGCGGTTTCAGCTGCCTGCACTAGTTACCATTGGACTAGTCCTTCCATTCTCAATGCGCTACAACGTCCCAAGTCGTTTTTATTAGCGCCGCTGCCTTACAACACTCTTAACTGCGTGCACAGTCCTATAAAGGCTGTAATATGGCGTTTTGCAGTCTAATAAAGGCCTTGCACGTAAATCACGTGGTTTCACCTGCCTGCGCAGGTTACCATTGGACTATTCCTTCCTGTCTCAATGCACTACAACGTTCCAAGTGGTTTTCCTCAGCGCTGTGGCCTTAGAACTCTCTTAACTATGTGCACAGTCCTATAAAGGCCGTAATATGGCTTTTTGCAGTCTAATAAAGGCTTCACACGTAAATCACGTGTTTTCACCTGCCTGCGCAGGTTACCATTGGACTTGTCGTTCCAGTCTCAATGCGCTACAACGTCCCTAGTCGTTTTCATTGCCGAATTTGCCTTACAACACTCTTAACTACATGCACAGTGCAATAAAGGCTGTAATATGGCCTTTTGCAGTCTAATAAAGTCCTTACACGAAAATCACGTGGTTTCACCTGCCTGCACAGGTTAGCATTGGACTAGTCCTTCCAGTCTCAATGCGCTACAACGTCCCAAGTCGTCTTCATTAGCGCCGTTGCCTTACAACACTCTTAACTACGTGCACAGTCCTATAAAGACCGTAATATACCTTTTTGCAGTCCAATAAAGTCCGCACACGTAAATCACGTGGTTCCATCTGCCTGCGCAGGTTACCATTGGACTATTCCTTCTAGTCTCGATGCACTACAACGTTCCAAGTCGTTTTCATTAGCGCCGCTGCCTTACAACACTCCTAAATACGTGCACAGTCCTATAAAGGCTGCAATATGGCCTTTTGCAGTCTAATAAAAACCTCGCACGTCAATCACGCGGTTTCACCTGTCTGCGCAGGTTACCATTGGACTAGTCCTTCCATTCTCAATGCGCTACAACGTCCCAAGTCGTTTTTATTAGCGCCGCTGCCTTACAACATTCTTAACTGCGTGCGCAGTCCTATAAAGGCTGTAATATGGCCTTTTGCAGTCTAATAAAGGCCTTGCACGTAAATCACGTGGTTTCACCTGCCTGCGCAGGTTACCATTGGAATATTCCTTCCAGTCTCAATGCACTACAACGTTCCAAGTGGTTTTCCTTAGCGCTGTGGCCTTAGAACTCTCTTAACTATGTGCACAGTCCTATAAAGGCCGTAATATGGCTTTTTGCAGTCTAATAAAGGCTTCACACGTAAATCACGTGTTTTCACCTGCCTGCGCAGGTTACCATTGGACTTGTCGTTCCAGTCAAAAAATGCTCTACCACGTCCCAAGTTGTTTTCATTAGCGCCGTTGCCTTAAAACACTCTTAATTACGTGCACAGTCATATAAAGGCTGTAATATGGTCTTTTGCAGTCTAATAAAAGCCTCACACGTAAATCGCGTGGTTCCATCTGCCTGCGCAGGTTACCATTGGACTATTCCTTCCAGTCTCATTGCACTACAACGTTCCAAGTGATTTTCCCCAGCGCTGTGGCCTTAGAACTCTCTTAACTATGTGCACAGTCCAATAAAGGCCGTAATATGGCCTTTTGCAGTCTAATAAAGGCTTCACACGTAAATCACGTGGTTTCACCTGCCTCCGCAGCTTACCATTGACTAGTCCTTCCAGTCTCAATGCGCTACAACGTCCCTAGTCGTTTTTATTGGCGAAGTTGCCTTAGAACACCCTTAACTACGTGAATCGTCCTATAAAGGCTGTAATATGGCGTTTTGCAGTCTAATAAAGGCCTTGCATGTAAATCACGTGGTTTCACCTGCCTGCGCAGGTTACCATTGGACTAGTCCTTCCAGTCTCAATGCGCTCCAACGTCCCAAGTTGTTTTCATTAGCGCCGTTGCCTTACAACACTCTTAACTACGTGCACAGTCCTATAAAGGCTGTAATATGGCCTTTTGGAGTCTAATAAAGGCCTCACTAGTAAATCACGTGGTTTCACCTTTCTGCGCAGGTTACCATTGGCCTAGTCCTTCCAGTCTCAATGCGCTACAACGTCCCTAGTCGTTTTCATTGCCGAATTTGCATTACAACACTCTTAAATATGTGCACAGTGTTATAAAGGCTGTAATATGGCCTTTTGCACTCTAATAAAGGCTTCACACGTAAATCACGTGGTTTCACCTGCCTGCGCAAGTTTCCATTGCACTAGACGCTCCAGTCTCAATGCGCTACAACGTTCAAAGTCGTTTTTATTAGCGCCGCCGCCTTACAACACTCTTAACTGCGTGCACAGTCCTATAAAGGCCGTAATATGGCTTTTTGCAGTCTAATAAAGGCTTCACACGTAAATCACGTGTTTTCACCTGCCTGCGCAGGTTACCATTGGACTTGTCGTTCCAGTCTCAATGCGCTACCACGTCCCAAGTTGTTTTCATTAGCGCCGTTGCCTTAAAACACTCTTAACTACGTGCACAGTCATATAAAGGCTGTAATATGGCCTTTTGCAGTCTAATAAAAGCCTCACACGTAAATCACCTGGTTCCATCTGCCTGCGCAGGTTACCATTGGACTATTCCTTCCAGTCTCATTGCACTACAACGTTCCAAGTGATTTTCCTCAGCGCTGTGGCCTTAGAACTCTCTTAACTATGTGCACAGTCCAATAAAGGCCGTAATATGGCATTTTGCAGTCTAATAAAGGCTTCACACGTAAATCACGTGGTTTCACCTGCCTCCGCAGCTTACCATTGACTAGTCTTTCCAGTCTCAATGCGCTACAATGTCCCTAGTCGTTTTTATTGGCGAAGTTGCCTTAGAACACCCTTAACTACGTGAATCGTCCTATAAAGGCTGTAATATGGCCTTTTGCAATCTAGTAAAAGCCTCGCACGTAAATCACGTGGTTTCACCTGCCTGCGCAGGTTACCATTGGACTAGTCCTTCCAGTCTCAATGCGCTCAAACGTCCCTAGTCGTTGTCATTGCCGAATTTGCCTTACAACATTCTTAACTACGTGCACGGTGCTATAAAGGCTGTAATATGGCCTTTTGCAGTCTAATAAAAGCCTCGCACGTAAATCGCGTGGTTCCATCTGCCTGCGCAGGTTACCATTGGACTATTCCTTCCAGTCTCATTGCACTACAACGTTCCAAGTGGTTTTCCTCAGCGCTGTGGCCTTAGAACTCTCTTAACTATGTGCACAGTCCAATAAAGGCCGTAATATGGCCTTTTGCAGTCTAATAAAGGCTTCACACGTAAATCACGTGGTTTCACCTGCCTGCGCAGGTTACCATTGCCTAGTCCTTCCAGTCTCAATGCGCTACAACGTCCCTAGTCGTTTTCATTGGCGAAGTTGCCTTAGAACACTCTTAACTACGTGAATCGTCCTATAAAGGCTGTAATATGGCCTTTTGCAATCTAGTAAAAGCCTCGCACGTAAATCACGTGGTTTCACCTGCCTGCGCAGGTTACCATTGGACTAGTCCTTCCAGTCTCAATGCGCTACAACGTCCCAAGTCGTTTTCATTAGCGCCGTTGCCTTAGAACACTCTTAACTACGTGAACAGTCATATAAAGGCTGTAATATGGTCTTTTGCAGTCTAATAAAGGCTTCACACGTAAATCACGTGGTTTCACCTGCCTGCGCAGGTTACCATTGCCTAGTCCTTCAAGTCTCAATGCGCTCCAACGTCCCAAGTTGTTTTCATTAGCGCCGTTGCCTTACAACACTCTTAACTACGTGCACAGTCTTATAAAGGCTGTAATATTGCCTTTTGGAGTTTAATAAAGGCCTCACACGTAAATCACGTGGTTTCACCTTTCTGCGCAGGTTACCATTGGCCTAGTCCTTCCAGTCTCAATGCGCTACAATGTCCCTAGTCGTTGTCATTGCCGAATTTGCCTTACAACACTCTTAACTACGTGCACAGTGCTATAAAGGCTGTAATATGGCCTTTTGCAATCTAGTAAAAGCCTGGCACGTAAATCGCGTGGTTCCATCTGCCTGCGCAGGTTACCATTGGACTATTCCTTCCAGTCTAATTACACTACAACGTTCCAAGTGGTTTTCCTCAGCGCTGTGGCCTTAGAACTCTCTTAACTATGTGCACAGTCCAATAAAGGCCGTAATATGGCCTTTTGCAGTCTAATAAAGGCTTCACACGTAAATCACGTGGTTTCACCTGCCTGCGAAGGTTACCATTGGACTAGCCGTTCCAGTCTCAATGCGCTCCAACGTCCCAAGTTGTTTTCATTAGCGCCGTTGCCTTACAACACTCTTAACTACGTGCACAGTCCTATAAAGGCTGTAATATGGCCTTTTGGAGTCTAATAAAGGCCTCACACGTAAATCACGTGGTTTCACCTTTCTGCGCAGGTTACCATTGGCCTAGTCCTTCCAGTCTCAATGCGCTACAACGTCCCTAGTCGTTTTCATTGCCGAATTTGCCTTACAACAATCTTAACTACGTGCACAGTGCTATAAAGGCTGTAATATGGCCTTTTGCAGTCTAATAAAGGCTTGACACGTAAATCACGTGGTTTCACCTGCCTGCGCAAGTTTCCATTGCACTAGACGCTCCAGTCTCAATGCGCTACAACGTTCTAAGTCGTTTTCATTGGCGCCGTTACCTTAGAACACTCTTAACTACGTGCACAGTCCAATAAAGGGTGTAATATAGTCTTTTGCAGTCTAATAAAGTCCTCACACGAAAATCACGTGCTTTCACCTGCCTGCGCAGGTTACCATTGGACTAGTCCTTCCAGTCTCAATGCGCTACAACGTCCCAAGTCGTTTTCATTAGCACCGTTGCCTTACAACACTCTTAACTACGTGCACAGTCCTATAAAGACCGTAATATACCTTTTTGCTGTCCAATAAAGTCCGCACACGTAAATCACGTGGTTCCATCTGCCTGCGCAGGTTACCATTGGACTATTCCTGCCAGTCTCA